>NC_137936.1:21315126-21707626 GCF_963969265.1 Rhamphochromis sp. 'chilingali'
AGTAACTGTCTGGTAGCTCACCAATCAGCCTGCTTTCACAATTTAAGTTCTAGTTTCAACTTGAGTTTCTGGTCCTTTCTGGCATGTTGAGAGTGACATCTGATTTAAAAGCAGGGAGCAAAAGATACTGAGCAGGATATCAGTCAGCAGTGAAACAATGCCATTTATTTAAGGAACAAAATTATTCATGTGTGTACATGCACAGACTGCATGTGCACATAAATCCACATATGTATATGCCAACTGAAGTGTCTGGTATTAAATTTGTATTTTAATTTTAAAAATGTAATACATACATTCAAAGCATACAAGATATAAAACAATGCAAAGGAAATTATATGGGAAGAAACCTCTCAATAAGTAAATTAGTAAAATAAATAAATTTACTTAAATCAAGCCTTTATATCAGAGAAAGCTCATGAGTGCTTTGGAGATAAACGTTGAGATGGTTTGGACATGTGCAGAGGAGGGATAGTGGGTAAACTGGACATAAGATTATGAAGATGGAGCTGCCAGGCGGGAGAAAAAAGGGAAGACCATGGAGATGATCCATGCATGCAGTGAAGGAGGACATGCAGGGCTGATGTGACAGAGGAGGATGCTCGAACTTGGGCGGGATGGAAGAATATGATCGGCTGTAGCGACCCCTAAAGGGAAAAGAATGGTAATAGTAAATGGCCTGTATTTGTATAGCGCTTTTATTTAGTCACTATGGACCCCAAAGCGCTTTACACTACATTCAGTCATCCACCCATTCACACACTGGTGATGACAAGCTACATTGTAGCCACAGCCACCCTGGGGCGCACTGACAGAGGCGAGGCTGCCGGACACTGGCACCACCGGGCCCTCTGACCACCACCAGTAGGCAACGGGTGAAGTGTCTTGCCCAAGGACGCCGGGGCTCGAACCTGGCGTTCGGAAGGTCTTGCAACCTTCCGATTACAAGACGAACTGCCAACTCTTGAGCCACGATCGGAAAACCTGAAAGCGTGTCAGTACGGGGCGATAGCATTAAAATGTGTCTTTCAAATGTGTGAAACAGAAAGGCAGAAAATGCAAATTCATTGTAGTTACCACAGCTAGTAGACTTTTATTTTGAAGGGCAGGAAGCCAGCAGCATGTCAGCTGATACACAGTAACACACACGCCACACACTGTCACAAACCTGGTTACCTGGGTCGTAGGAGCTTGCGTGGCTGGAGAGGGTGAGTAATAACAAGTAATAATAAGTATTAAAATAAGGTGGAGTAAATAACACTGCGCTATTTGCCGTCCTGTAATCTCCGCTGCTGGAGCCTGTGCCAAAAGACAGGGACAATAAGTCAACTCGCTTGAGGCTAGCTAGCTTTTATCAGGACCCGAGCTGAGGTGTTTTAAGCAGGTAAGGTCATGGCAGCGGTAAAAGGGAGACAGTGATAAACGGATTTAGCGTCATGTCTGTGCCAGATAAAGAACAGATATTTGCCACATGAACCTGGCGTGTTATCACTGTGACATGCCGTGTGTTGCCTCCTATGTCCTCAGGCAGAGGATAAGTCGAACCATGCTGCCTGACAAAGACGGTCCAGGTGTTGGAGGCGGACAGAGCTTTCCTGAGGGTGAAGACCCCTCCGTGTCTCTTTTTAGAGACTACCTCCGGCTCAGAACTGTGCACCCAGAGCCCGACTATGGTGAGAGACTTTTATTACATGAGCTCAGTTCGTGACCTTTAGCGATATGGCGCAATTGAATTTTGGGATGCATTTGTCTTTAATAGACCCCAAACCGCTGCTTGACTAATGATCTTTTTCATGTCTTGTTTCTCTGTGGTTTTCCTTTAAGATTATGTTCGACAAATGCTGTTTCTTTATATAGTATAATAATAAATGTATTGTAAACAGTATCTGTGCTTCCTTTGAGAAACTGTAACATGGATTTTTTCGTATCAGTGGCATCATTGTCTTTCTTCAAAGAGAAAAAGTAATCAAAGTTCACTTCTTATCTGTGTCAGTTAAACATTAAATGCTCACAGTTATGCATGTAACAGATGTTCTTAAACGCTGAGCTGTTATGTAAAGTTTTCAGTTCAGTGGTTACACCTTGTGCTGAGTCTCAGGAGTAGAAAAAATAAAAGCAACAGCCATGAGGCAAAAAACATGTGACCCTGGGGATGGATCATTTTCCAAAGAACTATTTGGAGGCATTACGACCCTGTTTACGGTTGTGAAATGCGTCCCGTGCAGTTAGATCCTTGTTGGAAATATATTTCTCCCTGTTTAACAGCAACCATGTTAAACAGGGTTTGTGTTCCAGTTGCTCTGAGAGAGTGTGACTGGCTAGCTAGACTGCTTTTCACATGCACATCTAAGAGTGGCTGAAAATGCAATGATGACAGGAGAAGGCTTGTCAAAGTCCAGCAGCAGGAGCTGTGACTGAGAATTTTCACTCAATTATTAATGCTTGAGTGCGATGTCTTGTTGTTTGTTTATTCTTTCATAGATGCTGCTCTTAGGTTCCTTGACAGAATAGCGGAGGAGCTTGAGCTACCCTTGAAGAAGATCGAGGTGTGTGACATTGATGGCTACGTTCAGAGAGCAGTTGTTTACATGATACAGTGGACATAACATTAATAATAAAAAGATCCTTTTCCTGTCCCTGCTCCTTTTAGGTTTTTCCAGGTAGAGTCATATCCATCATGACATGGGAGGGAACGAATCCCACCTTGAAGTCCATCTTGCTGAATTCCCACACAGATGTTGTACCTGTTTATCAGGTATGACATCGGTCTCACTGTATGGCGCTACAATCCTGTTATCACCTGTAACAGACCTGAAAAAAACAGATTTGATATCAATCTTTTCTCCAGGAACATTGGAAGTACGATGCTTTCAGTGCTTTCAAAGATGCAGAGGGCAAC
The DNA here is from genome assembly GCF_963969265.1 of Rhamphochromis sp. 'chilingali'. Classification (NCBI taxonomy): domain Eukaryota; kingdom Metazoa; phylum Chordata; class Actinopteri; order Cichliformes; family Cichlidae; genus Rhamphochromis; species Rhamphochromis sp. 'chilingali'. The sequence continues at coordinate 21,318,026 of NC_137936.1, forward strand.
ATTTATGCCCGTGGATCACAGGACATGAAATGTGTAACTATACAGTGGGTATAACCTGCCTTGATAACTTGCTTTATTAAACAGGATTTGTGCTCTAGTGTTGTTGTGATGCTCTCTTGTATTTATGTTTCTATGAGAAACACCCGATTTAACACCCGCTCACTCAGCCTGCATACTGTCAGTTCACACTCTCGTCCTTGTTCCTGTCATATATCTGCTGCGTTCACTTTGTTCTGTGTAGGTACATCCAGGCAGTCAGGAGGCTGAAGGCGAGGGGATGGAAACCGACACGCACTCTCCATCTCATGTTTGTTCCTGGTAAGATTTTAATATGCCTCTCCATTCTGTTTTTAAATTGTTTGTAATGTCTTTACATATTGTTAATACAGGCTCATGGGTATTTTTACTTACTGTGACTGATTACTCCTTAATTAGTAATGCTAGGACAGTAAAAACACATACAGTGTGTGACTGATACCATCCTCATTCTCCTGTTGTTGTTAACTGCTTATGATGCAGCTTCAGTAATTCTTTAACAGGGATAAAGACTGATCACAAACTGTAGTCTTGTACTCATTAAACACAAAGGAGATGAGTTTTACCTTTGGTCAGCCAAACACATGTGCTCAATCTAAGATTAACTCTGACCTGTCACTCTGCCAGAGACACCTCAAGATATCATAAAAACAGGAAATGCATATTAAGTAGACTCTTATTAGGGGGTCTGTTAACAGTGTAGATGGGTAGGAAAACACACAGTGTGTTAAACATTATCTCCTAGGTTGTGGAGATGTAAACTTTAACAGCAGGACTTTGTCTATTCACATTTATCCAGTATAGACATGTTAAATATGTGCGTCCAAGTACACTTTGTTTCCTGCATCTGTTTGTACATGTTGTACGGTATTTATTGTCTGCTTTCCACACAAAGGCTTTGATTCAAGTCTGAATAAATTAAACTGAAACAGCACCCCTTTCAGCAACATTTCTGCACTGTGCCAGCGTGGAGCGGAGGCACTGGCTCCTGGGAGTTTACATTGTTGCCAGCATTGCTCCTCCCAGCTTCGTCCCGAGCAGATGTCTAATCAGCCATAATCATTGAATCCAAGTAATAAGGATGAAGTTTGTTCTCCGAGTCTTGTTAGGTTGTAGTCACTTATTTATTTACTTATTTTTTTAGATGAGGAAGTTGGAGGCTACAAGGGGATGGAGACATTTGTGAAGCAGCCAGAGTTTCACAAGTTAAACATCGGCTTTGCCCTTGATGAAGGTAAAAAAAAATAAAGAGATACAGTTAAAGATAAAGCAGCCTTTGTATTCTTTTTCAAAAGTAAATGAATCAAAATCAAAATATTGAACATGCCAAAGTGTATGAGTGAGTTAAAAATACTTGTTATTTATTTAGTTTGAATTATTTCCACAGAAAATCCTTTTACTTTTGAAACAAGATAAAACTGCAGGTATCCATAACAAGAGCACCTAGTAAAACTAAGCTAATGAAGGGAAGAGACTAACAATAAAAACCTACACATTTAAATTTGAGAATTGATCATGCTGTAGTGAAATAAAAGGATTTAGAGAATGTCTTTGTTGTTGGCGGTCTTTACTAGCCTTTCCCTTATTTTCTTTCTTTTTCAAACATTTGATTTTATCTTTTCTCTTTGATGTCATATAGAAGAGTGGTTTAATCCTGAAACCCACTACATTATTTTTAATAAGTTTTTTTTTAATGGGGGAAGATTATAATTCAAATGTATAAATTATAAATCAAATTTGGCATTTACTTATTTTTCTTTCACATATATTAGTAATTTTCTGTCCATATTCTTTTATGTTATACTCTGTGTTCAGACCTTCCCTTATCTTCCCGAACTGATTCAGCCTCAACCTTACACACTTTCTGGAGAAAGGAGAAGTGTTACTCTGGGAGGTTTGGAAGTGTTTATATGGGTGTTTTTTCTTTGTGATCAGCACTAACTGGGCTTCCTGTTTTTCTCTCTCTTAGGATGGGTGAGACCATTAAGTCGGGATTGTAACTTCGTTGTGTTGTTGTGTGATTTTACTTTTTAATTGGTGTCAGTAACATCAGTTCAAAAAGTTCTGAACTTCTTGACTTTTTCACTGAGACCTTTAAAAAAATGAGTAAATGCAGGTCTGAAAATTTCAGGTTATATATGTAAATTGCTTTTTTTTTTTTTTTTTTACATTATTCATGCCAAAGATAAAAACAAACTTGCCTGCATGGCTGAGTTTATAACAGAGCCAGTGTTTGGTTTGATCAGACGTAAACACAATAAGAGAGAATGCAACAGCAAGCTGATTAACAGCGACTGCTAGATAGAAAAGTGGCCAGCCAGTGATGCTGGCTGACAAATGTGCTTCAAATGATTGTTAATTCCCTTTGTTATAAAACCACAGTAATTAAAAAAAATAGACACAGTTTACAAAGTAAAAAAAAATGTAATAGTTTTTAATCTCTTTTTTTTTTTCATGATAATCTAGAAAGTTTTAGGTTTCAATACAGATAAGAACACTTCCTGAAATATTTTTCGACTAAAAATAGTGAAGATGTTAGACTTTTGCCTCATATGCCTTCATAAATGTCTTCACTGGGTTTAAATTTGACATCCAAACATCAAGAGATTCCAGTGTTTGGTTATGTCTGCTCAGAAATGGGAGTCAGTACATCTTGAACTGGAGTTTCCATGTTCTTGTGCATGAGGTTAGATTCATTGTGATACTAAATTAACTAGTGACTTGCAAGTGTCAATATGAGAGTGCATGATTTTCTGTCTCTGGGGGTGTACCCTGCCTCTTGCCCTGTGGCAGCTGGGATGGGCTTCCGTTCCCATCCTTGTTCCTGAATTGGATGAGTGGAGAAAAATGGATGGATCAAAGTGTATTTGAGTTTTTTCTGCATACTCTGCAGGTTTGGCCAATCCCACTGATGCGTTCACTGTGTTTTATGGGGAAAGGAACCCCTGGTGTAAGTACAAAATACACAGAAATTGAAACCTCAACTTAAATTAGTTTTGAATTACTGGTTAGATGATAAAACGTGTCTTGAATCAAGCAGGATTACCTCTGCTTTCAGGGATTACTGTCCATTGCCCAGGCAGTCCAGGTCATGGGTCTCGGTTTGTGGAGAATACAGCAGCTGAGAAGCTGGTACTTATCTGTACAATGTTACTGGTTAATAAAGCGGTTGAAAACAGGACTAAAGGAAAGTGTCAGTAACAACACTTATCTTTTCACTTTCTTATAGCGCCATGTCATGAACTCCTTCCTGGACTTCAGAGAGAAGGAAAAACACAGGTGAGGAAATTTACACTTTGGTAGTGTAAGCAGGTCCTAGATTTCCTCTATAATAGATCTCTTTGGAGTTAGTTTGAGGTGATAGGTTATCCCAAAACCTGCTCACAAAAGTGTGTAAATCAATTTCAATTGTACAGACGATGGGTTAATTTGCTTGTAGGTCTATTTGCAGCTAATTTGTCCCATAGCAGCATGCTTTAATGAACTGTGTAGACATTAAGAACTTCTAATTTATCTTTACATGTCATAAATGTGAGTAGCCTATATTTATTTATTTAAAAACTTTTTTCTGTTTTTTTTTTTTTCACACAGTATTCAGGACATTAGATAAATATTTACACTTTTGGATGCCTAGAAATGTATGACATAATTGGGTTGTGGAAATTCAATTGCTCAGTCTCTCATGAACGATTCAACATAACTAAAGGAAAATATTTTAAAAAGGTGTCTTCTGGCACATTACCTCTAAATTCACTGTAACCATTAAAAAACTACAGAAATGGAAGCAATAATGTATTAATTGTCAAATACTGCTCATCAGTTGTCTTTGTGTCCCATAGATAATTGGGAAGAGACCATTAAATAAAATATAAACTTTTATAAAATGCAGTTGTGTTTGATTCAAAGTTGCATTTTGGTCTGTTTTGCATTATTACCTTCTCTCTCCTCAGGCTAAATACCAGTGAGTGTTTTACACTTGGTGACGTCACCACAGTAAATATGACTATGGTCAAAGGGGGCGTGGCCTACAATGTCATCCCGGCTGAAATGGACGTCAGCTTTGACCTAAGAATACCACCTACAGTAAATCTACAGGTGCGTAAGTGGTTTATGTGGTGGTGGTCAGAGGGCCCGGTGGCGCCTGTGTCCGGCAGCCTCGCCTCTGTCAGTGCGCCCCAGGGCAGCTGTGGCTACAATGTAGCTTGCCATCGCCAGTGTGTGAATGTGTGTGTGAATGGGTGAATGACTGAATGTAGTGTAAAGCGCTTTGGGGTCCTATGGACTAGAAAAGCGCTATACAAATGCAGGCCATTTACCATTTACCATTTATGTGTTTGTGTAACTCCTTCGTACAATTATGCACATGGCTGCAAGTGTCATAGTACTCCACATTGACTTTTAAATTACCACTGTACCAGGAGTTTGAGAGACAGATCAAGCAGTGGTGTAAGGAAGCAGGAGAAGATGTCACCTATGATTTTGCTCAGGTCAGTGTGCTTGCTCTCAACTCTAAGACTGCTGTTGGTTTGTTCTGATGGTCAGATGGTCTAAATCAGCTGGTATCTGTTGTAGAAACACATGAACCAGAATATCACATCCACAGATGAGAGTGATCCATGGTGGAATGCCTTCAGTGCTTCCTGCAAAGAAATGTGAGTGGACTAAATCCTTTTTCAAACCTGGAATACATAACGCTGCTGTTTTCACGAGTCTGTGAAAGTGACGACATTTAGCCACAATTCTACTCTGATTTGCATCTGTCACATTAAGATGCCATCAGATTACTACATCACTATTTAACAATATAAACCTGAGGCTACAACCCCACACCCCAACACAAATGACGGCACACATCTGTAAGATCTTTGTCTTAGTAGAATACAAAGCTGACTGCACAAAGCAAAGATGAAAACCAGTACAAAAAAGCGACCGCTGCTGACATGCAGTGCTTATACTATGGTGGGCTAAGGGCTGCAGCAGTGTTTGAGTGATTTTATCTCCACAAGGGTCCAACATTTATTGTGGGCTGTTAAAGTATTGTATTTTGTATTTTTATTGTCTCAGTATATTTATGTTAAGTCTTCTTTTCTCCATGTGAGGGAGTATTGCTTTAATTTTGTTATGCTTGCATAATGACAATAAAGAGTCTTGAATCGTCATTGTAACCAGATGATCAGTGTTTTTTACTTCCCCGTGTCAGTGTTTTGGCTGATAGGTGTGCAGTGTTGTGTAGTGGTCACAGCTTAAACCTTTGTTTTGGCTTCATCTGCAGCTGCTAACTCTGGTGATTCTTCAAATAGTATGTGTTCATCTTACTGTTGAACAATTAATAATTTAAGATTTTAAATAAAAATGATCTGCTGTATTAGTTTATGGCAAAACTGAATTTTATATCCTTGTAATCTGCTTACATAACTTTTTTTTCTTTTCTTCTTCTTTTTTTTTTTTTTTAAAATATCCGCTCTATGAGTCTTCACACATTAGCTGCAAATGTTCACACAACTCTCACAATTTGCTCCTTGTGCTTGGAAAGGTTTGTCACAGATACTTGTGGAGCTGTGAAACACTAGAATTTTCTTTTTCATTTAATATGTTATTCAGGGAGATTTACATATATATGAGTTTTTACTTATGCTTTGCAAGCATTTCCAATATAGGCAGTGACACTTTTTGCACACGTTTAAAAACATCTTATCCATATAGTTTCAGCTAAAAACAGGAGCATACTGTGTAATCAACAGCCACGTCTCATATGATCATCTCCACTCTAGGAATATGACTTTGAAGAAGGAGATCTTTCCTGCTGCCACAGATAGCCGTTTCATCCGTGCGGTGAGTTTAAGAACTGACTTGAGTTTGTAAATAGAGGAAATTTTCTTCTGAGAGTCATTTGAGGTTTTTCTTTTATTGACATTACTGGGAGAAATCAGTTCTTGTGTTTTAAATAATGTTTGTTTAATGATCTAGGTGGGCATCCCTGCGATTGGCTTTTCTCCAATGAACCGGACGCCGATCCTGCTGCATGATCACAACGAGTATCTGAACGAGCAAGTCTTCCTGAAAGGCATCAGCGTGTACGAGAGGATCATCCCGGCTCTTGCCAGCGTTGCTGCCCTTCCCAATGAGGCTTAGACATAATTTAATCCTTTCTAAAACATATTTACCAGATTATCTGACTATTTAACTTGAGGAATTATCAAAGATTACCAAAGAGTATATCATTAAACGGAGCACTGAGCCTTTGGTACTGTTTATCTTTTTGATTCTCAGGATGAAGTCACACTAAGCTTTGCTTTACTCAGCACAGCAGCAAGTCTTAGCATCCTTTATGTTAGCGTTGAGATTGAGTGTACCTTTTTTTTGAAGGATTAATGCCTGTTGTGTAAATCAGTTCATTTAAAGAACTCAAGTGAAAGCTGAAGAGGCTTTTGATTGCCAGTTTCTAATTAAACCAAATCTAAAATTTTAGATGACAGAAAATTTTAATTAACCAAAAGTCAAACTGAATAAATGTATTTCTTCACTACTGTCACTGTCCTGTTTTCTGCTACACAAACAGGAGAGACATGCCTGATGCCACGTTAACACTCGGTTTAATTAGACCTATTAATTAGAGGCAGAATTGCTGTTGTTTTATGAAAGAACACTTCTGATTGCCTTTGGGGGAGGCATTTAATCTCCAAACATCTGGTTAAAGGTCCAGCAATAACACTTAAAATAATCACATCAATAAAACACTGAATCCATTTGTAGCCTCAAGATAATCACAAAGTGGACCCCAAACAAAAATCCAGCTTTTCCCCCCACTTAATTTCACCATTATGTTCCTAAAGGCTGCTTTTTTTTATCACCTGTTAACAGCAAGATGGAGCTAGAGCTCGTATTTCACAAAATGCACAACATGGGTTTGCCTCCTAAAGGAACGCAACACTATAAAATGCAGAAATGTCTCACTGGATTCATCCTCCTAAATTTGGTGATAGTGGACCACAGATAGGTGGCAGTTGCGATAATAGGTAAAATATAAATGTCTGCAGGAAATTTGATTTGGTGCTTTGATTTTTCTTTGGTCCTGATATTTATTCACCCAGTATTATCCTCACCCACCCAAAATATTCCATCAGCATCATTTATGCTTTAGGTGTAGTGCTTACTAGCAAACATTAGCGCTCTAACAACCTAAAGTAAAATGGTGGCATTACTGTGTTTGTGCTTACGGTGATCTCATTGTGAGCATGTCAGTATGCTGCAATTAGCTTTTATTCCAGAGCCTGAGTGCAGTTTCACAGAAAGTCTGTGGCTAAAAATCATATTTAAAATATCAGACAGATATCTAATGTGTTGGCCAGAGGGAATCACTAAATCAGAATGCATCATTTTAAAATCTGTAAGACAGAAAGGTGTAAAACTGGCCTACAGTTAAAATCTCTGCTCACCCAGCCAGATTAAAATTGTGTTTTTATTTAGCGTGTCCCTTAAATAGAAAGTGATTTTTTTATTCACTTTACTTGGATGGTTAAAAAGGGAAAAACTCTGTAAAGAAGGATGTTATGAAATACAGATGGAATAATGGCAATGAGGAATTAAAAATGTATTTTGATTTTTAATGCTATTTACATGAGGTAAAGGTCGGCCTCATCCACAGTGCAGCTCTCGTTGGTATTGTCGTCTAATTAACAGTGTATGGCTCTCAGAGGGGGACTGGCAGGAAGCGAGTGCAGTCAGTAATTAGTCTTCTCTCTCTCCCCAGGACGTGACAGCAGTATTAGCACATGGGGCCATCAGGGAGCCGAATAAAAGCTGAACCCAGATCCTTCCTCCCAGAGGGGGGGGAAAAGGTGCAGCCATCCTGTCGGGTCAGCTGCCGAGCTTCTGAATGCCGGGCTGTGGGGAAACATAGGTGCTGTTAAACAGTTTGTCAATGACAACTTCGCTGTTTCAGTATTTCAGGAAAGCCTTTATTATATGTGGTACCAGAGTCAGTAATTTGTATACATGTTTTTTCCTTGGAAACGAAAATTGCTCGACAGTTGATCCCCACTTAATTGTGGTCTCTGAGCAGGGTGCCTGCCCACATGGGGAGATTTTACCTGATTCACAAGGTCTGTGCACACACCCTACTGTGGCGTTTCCAGGATTATGATCATAATTCATGAACAGCTCTCAAAGACCTTTTACAATTAATGGACCAAGTAAAGCCTGAAGATTTATAGAAATAAAATCGTAAACAAGAACTGAGAGGCAGTCTGAAAAACATTTTCTCTATCAGTATCCGTAAAGTAGCTTTGGTGTACATATAGCAAGGCTGTAATGAGTTTCACTTCCATGGTTTTCTTGCTTCTGGGGAGAGCTGTTAATACTCGCAGATGCTGCAGTGTATGAGGGGCTATATGCACAGTGTAAATCACACAGCTGAATGGCTCTGCTGCTCCACTGCAGTGCAACTACAGCTGTCCTTTGGTGGTAAATACATCCAAACCCTTTTGTAATCGAAGGAGCTAACTCTCTCAGGGCTTGTAGTTCAACAGCCACTGCGATCATCTGTTTTTTTTAAATTGTTTTTACTCAGATAAGGAAATTTATCTACAAAAATCCAAATCTGTGTTTTGAAGGTAGTTAATTTAGTAGTTTTCCAAAAAACATTTTTCTTGTATAGGCCTTGGCTGAAGAAAGAAGCTCCATATTTAAGCTATTTAAGTATAGAAATCTCTCTTTTTTTTAAAAGAGAGATTTCTATTCTTAAATAGGCCATAAAAGAATAACAGTTATTTAATATAATATATTTGAGACCCATGTCCGCACATCTGCTTTTTAACTTCTTAGTTTCTACACATTCTCTGTCTCACCGCACATTTTGATGCTTAATTCATTTCCCTGCATTTTAAAATCTCCTTTTCTTATATAGAGCATGTCCAAATGCCTGGCTGATACAGTATATGTTACATCATTTTGTAGTCTACCATTGCCAGACTTATTCTGGGCTGTGTTCCTGTGCATCTGACAGATTGCATGAAAATGGGATGAGCTTAAGTACTGTCTCTGACTTTGACTTTAACTTATCACCTAAATCACAAGGAAGTGATCTCTTGGTTTGAGCACACGTGACGGGCATGAAAGAGCACGGAGACACCGTGGCAAATGTCTACGCTACCTGCAACATCATATGTGAAAAGGAACAGGCACCAGTGGCAGAAACTAATTTTGGTGTTCTCTGGGGAAAGGGATGTCAAAACAGGTCTCACTAAAGGACCCTCATGCAGTTTGGTTCTGACAGTTTGGACAGAAATATACACATGAGTATCCTGCAGGAGGTCATTATGTTGGGTTCTTGCAGTCCCCTTCCTGATCCTCTTCACACAAAGAAGCAGATACTAGTCCTGCTGCTGATGCCCTTCTACAGCCTTGTCCAGTTGTCCTTGTGCAGTGGCCCATCTCCTGATAACACCTCCACACTCTTGAGACTGTGCTGGGGGAGAGAGCAAATCTTCATGTGATGGCAGGTGTGGAGGAGCTGGACTATGTGTCCAACATGAGTGTGCTGCAGGTACTGTCTCAGCAGTGAGAAGAACACTAGCTATAGAAAAGTCATTCAGGTGGGATACAGAGAGAGCAGAGCTGGTCTGTGAAAACTATTCCTTTTTGGGAGTTGTCTTGTTGTTGACTTCCCAGTGTACCTGCTGTCACCTTCTTAGAGAGAGTTCTCAATTTAGCACCATATGTGTTCACTGCATGCGTAAAGTGTAGAGCTTGTCACAAAAACTGGCTTGCAGGCCGCTGTTCATGACTCTACTGCGTTATGTGTGCCTAATGCCTGATGCCTTTAAGTTCCCATTTAGCACAGTGTTTACATCAGTGTCAGCTTTAACATTAATTTGTCACAGTACGCGTTTCAAACTGTCATAGCAGAAAATCAGAGGTGTAATTAATAACATAAATAGTGATTTTATTAAATTTTATGACTCAGTTCCATTCCGGCTCTTTTTTATGGCAATGTGTGAATGGAGAGAAGGCATCGGTAATATTATTGGTTACACGCTAATTACCACAGCATGGTGTATTATAAGGTCCAAGGACTGTAAATACAGAGGAGTGGATTAATTGGAAGAATAGATCAAATATATGTCTTTATCCAATCACGTTACATATAAAAAATAAATAAATAAAAGAACTATACCCACCTATCCTTGGGTAATAAGAAAGTTCAGTCCTGGTCCTTGCATTTCAAGCTGCTAGCTGCTTTCAACAAGATGTCCAAATCCTCAGTGGAAGGAGTGTGTTTCTATTTCTGCACGATGGCTTTCTCAGAGGCAATTATGACTCTTGTCATAGTCCATTTCTTTGCAAATTACTCACAAATTCCATCCTTCTCATCAAGTTTCTCATTAAGAAAATCTCCTGTTAAATTTCATATTACATAAAAGACATAAACCCTTAGTACAGTTAGGATATTCCAGATCAGCTCCCCCAGTGACAGAGTTCCTCGTTGATGTGAGTCTTCCACTTCATGTTGTAATTCCTCCAAAAAGGAATTATCTCCACTCCCACGTCTCATATGGGTGTGGTTTGTTTCACACCCACACACAAAAATGATGGGGGGAGGTTTTTTTCTTTTTAATATGGCTAATAAAATCAAATCAAATGGTCATCTGTGTAAATAATTGTTATGCCTGGATTGATTTAAAAACCAAAACAAATACTGACTGAATTGTCTTGCTCAACTAATGAGCCGCCCTGCGTGGCTGCCACCAGAGCCAACACAAATGAGGGTTACTCATGTCCAGGCATCCAATCTGATTCTGAACTTTTCATCCCAGAAAATCACCCTAAGCTGTTCCTTGATTAAAATTCTGTTAAAGGTCAAGTACCAACAAAAACAAGAACTACAATGTGGGTCTATCTATGATGGACAGGATGCACAGCATACAGACACCAAGAACACAGCAAAGCTCTGCCCTTTATGTTTAAAGGCTTTCATGAACAAGCTATTTGTTCAGTGGGGATGTTTCAGTGAGACTTTTCAAAGAAGTAACCAGAACTCTCAGCGAGCACAACCACACCCAACTCAATGGCTACACTAAAACTTGCTTGCATGCTTTATAATGTTTTTATTACAAAATGCTGACATCAGCCTGTTTTTATTACACTGTGATGGCGTCGTTGTGATGTTGTATTGAAGGTGTGTTGTACAGCTCTCTACACGCTTCTTCATATGATATGTTACTTCATATGATTTCATGAAAGTTTTTTACAAGTCAGTTTTGACCATGGCTGACGATAATAGAGGTCAAGGTCTTAGCCAATGCCAGCCTAGGTACTCATGTCCCCCAAGGCTTAGTATATTGCTGTAAAGTTTTAAAGATGTGAAGTTTAAATATGAAGTTTTACTGATTTTCGTATTTACTGTGACCTTGACCTTGACCTTGACGCAGTTTTCACCTAAATTAAATCCGCTCCAACTGTTATTAGTATCTACCGTCATACAAAATTTAAAAATGATAGTTCGAATGAGACTGTATTCTAAACAATACTTTAATGAGTTCATTCTAAAAAGTTCCTGGAAATTCAAAAAACAGCCCCAAGCATCCTTAATTTACCCTGTAGTGCCACTGTTTTTTGCATCTCTTCCAGTGTATAACACTTCAGTAGTCCTTACTAGATAAAGATTGGCTCGTGTACAAAAAGCTTGTAGCAACAGAACATCCACAGATACTCTCCTCTCCAAAACACACTGTACAAAAAATAAAAACCAACAAGGAAGTATTGAGATTATCTTCTTTTAAACCTAAGTTTTTACTCTCACGTGGGTAAATTCCTTCTTCTTTCGGCTGCTCCATTTATGGGGTGCCACAGCAGGTCATCTGCCTCGATGTCATCCTCCTCTGTCACGCCAGCCCTCTGAATGTCCTCCTTCAGTACACCCATGAATCTTCTCTGTGGTCACATGTCCAAACCATCTCAAACTCGCCTCTCTAACCTTTCTAACATCCTCTGATGTACCCATTTTACTTCTGTCCATCCTGGTAATTCCCTATGAAACTGGAGCATCTTCAACACTCTTACTTCCAGCTCGACTTCCTGTATTTTTGTCAGCGCCACTGTCACATGCAGGTCTCACTACCATCTTGTAAACCTTTCTTTTCCATCTTGTTGCTATTCTTCTGTCACAAATTAACCCTGACACTCCCCTCATTCTACCCTGGCTCTACTTTCTTCTTCACCTCTGTTGTGCACTGTCTGCTGCTCTGGATGGCATTTAAACTCACCTTCATTCCGCTGCTCTTGCAGAGGTAGGTAGCAGGCAATGTTTCAGGATGCTGTACAGTTGATATATGAAGGAAAATTAACACAAAGGCAAATATTAGATGAGATCCGTTTAGCAGATATTTAAAACTAAATGATTAATCCCCACTTTTAACTTCTAACACCTTCAGCATTAACATGTCCCACTTTGCAACAACCCATATATACTCTTTGTCTTTTATTTCAATTTTGTGGGACATGGTCACACTATAAAATGATCACAGATGGTTTTATAGTGTGATATTTAAAAAGAGTGGTTGAATTTTCTCACAATTTTAATGGTTACATTAAAAAGTAAACAGCAGCTAAATTAAATGAATGATCAAACATAACCCCACTTTTTTTAATCTAGTCATGCGTGACCATGACTGGGTCTCCTGTGGACTGGGGCCCAGTTGGTAAACTGGACCCCGGGGGAGTGAAACTGGAGTTAGAAGCGTCTTGATTTTTTTACATTCAGGGACCCTTCAGTACCTGAAGTGTTGCGTCTTCCTCTAAATAGAAAAACTAAATTTATGGCAGTGACAAATCCCACGTGGCTCCTCAGAGATAAATAAAGCCAAACTAGATTCTTCTCCTGCTTCTCTGTTGCCTGGTGAGCGTGAGCGCGCACGGATCCACGGGCTGCTGATGAGAGAGAGAGAAAGAGAGAGCGGGCGTGGACGCGCCGGCCTGTGTGTGATTGTGGTGTTAGTGCTCGTGGTGGTGTGTATGTGTGTGGGAGCAGGAGGGGAGACTCTGCAGTGTCTTGGCAGCTGCATTAGTGCATCTCCCACCGTCCGCGATGCCTTCACGGCCAATGCCTGCCTCCTCCGCGTCCACTTGACGAGAGAAACCGAGATGAAGTCGTCGGGAAACTGAGCCTGACGTTCACACATTGCTCGCTGTATGCCCCGGAGACAGTCCGGAGCGCTTCATTCACGCAACGAGAGCCCGTGACGAAAATTTTTAATGGAAAATGGCGATAGGCGAAAGGTCTTGCAGCATCGTCTGCTTGCTATCTATCCAGATTATCTTCATTTTCAGCGCATCGTGGCCTGGAGCGCAGGGTCTCTTCCCCCAGCAATACACGTAAGTAACCCTCAGTGAAAACGCAGCCGGGCTCCGATGAGAGACAACTTTGGGCTTGACCACTTCGCTTTGCCACCAGGAGATACTCCAGTCACCCTGCATGCTTTATCTTCTGCTGTTATGTAATTTGACAGGGTTGGCGATTACATCAATGTAAAGGCAGGTTATTTAAAGAGCTGGAAGGTGTAGTCCACGCTATGATATATAGGGGTATATAGGTATATTTGTAGGGTTAAATGAGCAATCATATTTCAGTGTTCCTCCCAAGCAGAAGACCCCATACTGTAAGTGTTTGTACATCAAGTTAGGCAGAATTAGGAGCATCTGGCAAATGATTAATCCTCCCTATTACCATATGATGAGTTAGAGCCTTCATCTGATGTTCTGCACAAATAGGATCTGAGGGTTTTACCCAATGGACGACAGTGAATATTAACTTTGACTTTCCCAAAAACCTGTTTAAAAACAAAAAACAAACAAAAAATTAAAACTGCAAGGACGTACAGGGAAGTTTAAGGTGAGCTAGACTGTGGCTTTAATTAGTTGAGCTATTTGGAGAATTTCTATTTGACATGCAACATTAAGTCTGTGGAGTCATAAAACTGGTAAGGCTCTTTTCCTTGTTTCCCCTGTTGTTCTTGTGCTCCACTAAGTGCTAGATCTTTCCATGATGGCTTGAAAAAAAAAAATCATCAAACAGTCCTATCATTTCCTACAACCTCTTGAGGAAACCACACTGTGCACTGTACAACACAAGTACTCAAAGCTCAGGAGTAGCCTACTAGTACCATGCCTACTATCTAGCACAGCAGAAGAAAGGTGTGGATCTTACTGTGGCTTCTTGCTGAAGGCTGCATTCGAAATACCATTTCCCCTTGTTTTTCAATCAATCTCCTGCCCAGTTCTTCAATCCTAACCTTTAACCCGTTACAGTTAAGTACAGCTGGCACTTAACTTGAGACTATCTGGGCCCAACTCCAGGCTCAGCGATCGGGCTGCTCAGGAGGGAGGAACAGGCCAGATGGTCCACTCATCTCCAGGGCACATGCTGAAAAATTTCTGGCCAATCACAACTGGAGATATGAGGTTTATTTACCAATTAGAAAAGAGGGGTCTATTCTATAAACCAGTCAAGTGTGGGCGTGTGCATATGTGTGTGTTTTATGATGAAATGGGTTATTTCAAGCTGCTGCTTTCTCCTCCTCCTCCTCCTTTCTGCTGCTTTTTTCTGCTGAGTGCTCTGAAACAGCTCCATATAGTCTTGTGCCCTGGGTCGCTTCGGCTAAGCTAAATGAAGCGGTGTTGCGACGCTGTAGAACAGCTTCTCATTCCAATTAAGAATTAATACTGCAGCAGCGTGGATTTATACCACTTCTCCCTCTCTCGCTTTGCTCTTTCTCCTCCCACCCTTTCTGTCTTGATACGGCCTCTCCCTGCTGATAGATAGATAGATAGATAGATAGATAGATAGATAGATAGATAGATAGATAGATAGATAGATAGATAGATAGATACTACAAAAAATATGTGTTTTTATAGTAATAGCCTGCCATGCTGCAGGCATTGCAATCTGCCTTCCTCGTGTTCTGACATCTAGAACATCAATGGGGGAAAATCAAATATTTTTTTATGTTATTTTATTGCAGTTATTCTCAGACTGCAAAGGAGCTCATGACCTGTAAAAGTTTACATTAGAAATAAGTGTTTTGAGAACATTGATCAAAATGCCTTTGTTAAAGTACTCAAATTCAAATCGGAGGTACTTTCACTTTATTCAAGTACAACCTTTTTTTGTTCTGCATCAGATTTCAGCTTCTGTTATTTACTACTGCTATATTTGAAGCTTGACCATAATAAAATCATGCTAAAAGTATTTTGCTTAGTGGATGAAACTTTGCATAAACCTTGCCTATGGCACAGTGGGTCCCAACGTTTCTACAGCATACACAAATATTCTATACAAATCCCACAATCACATTTACTTTTACATTTAACACATTCATACTACAGAATTGAATGTCAGGTTAGAGTGGTGTGTCACAATACAATGAATCAGAGAGCTATACTATAATAATCATAGTGTATGTATGTTTGCATGAATAGCATGAATAAAACCTCCTGGAAGTATCATGGTTATATCGTTATTTTTGACTTATTTTGGCTGCAGCGATGAATTTAATGAAAGTCTAATATTATGTCATCACTAATATGGCACATATGACACCTTGAATGGGGCTGTTTTTCACAGCGAGTACTTTTGTTTTGGTGCCTTTATGTACTTTTTATGTACTTCACCTATCACTGCAAAACCATGTGTAATATGCAACACGTGGAGTTGTAACAGAGCAGAGAGGAAATCTTCTTTTAGTTAAATCCACAACGCTGATCTTTCTCTCAAGGCCACTGCTGGTGCTGCACTAGAACTCAGTGTCTCGAGTAGCTTTGTGTTTTTGCACAGCACATGAACAGACATTAAAGGAAGCAGGCCATGTGTTAACAAAGCCAGGTACTGTTGTCAAAAGACGATTTTTAGGAGCAGCAAGATATGAATAGAACTGAGCAAGCATCAGTAATGGCGGATAAGACAGTTTATGAGCAGCATAAAAAGAGGCGGGTTGCAAAGTGGCAGTCAGCTTGTCTCTGTCTGATTTAATTACTGATTTCCAGTAACCCAAACCATAGATAACCATAGATAGAAGGATAGATAGATGCTTTATGGCTTTTCCGTCTGCTCCTTATACCCCACCTATGGCTCAGCTGTTCCTCTCAACCTTTTGCTCTCTCTGCTGTAAGTGAATATGGGTCACATCATGTAGTGCTTCTCTATCTGTCTTCACAGTGTTGTGTGACTATAGCCGGTAACAGAGTAGAGGCACAAGAGTGCTTTGCTGTGTGGCCCCTGTACTTGGTTTTCTGATGTCCCACAGGGCTTAAGAGGAAGTGGAGCACACAGTCAAAAACTTTAGTGCTTCAGCGGCACTGAGTCACGGGGTCGAAGCTGCTCTGCAGTCATGTAACAAACCTAATTTAGACACAACTTTTTGAGGGCATTTTAACTGAAACTGTGAAGAAGGAAGCTTGGTGTCTTCAGTAAGCTATATGCCTTATTTCAGAAAGACATTAAAGTTACATTTTAGAAACAAATATTTCCTTTATGTGGAAAAAAAAAGTTAACTTTTAGTCGGTTTGTGGGTACAACTGGACACCAGTCCCCTATATGATTGCTTACTGTGCTGTCTTCAGCTAGTCGTGAGGAAAATGTGGAGAAATGCACAGTTGTCAGTCCAAAATGGTAGCATGAGAAAAGCTCAATTTTTGGAGCCGGTAGCAGCTGTTGTCAAAATTCGGATGTGCCAGAAACTCAGGATAGTATTCTCTCCACTGCAGTAAACCCGATCTGCAAAGATTTTCTAATAACACACAACAGACTAGCCGGCACAACAAAGTGTGCACTGTTTTTTTGTGTAAAGTAAATAAATAAAATGCTTTGTAGCATTTTCAGTAAAAAGTGTGATAAAAAAGTGTTTTTTTCCAGGTTTGAGTGTTGCAGAAAAGCCACATATTCATAATGCTGATTCTTTTTTTTTTAATCTATGAAGATTAACCCCACACATTTGTTTTAGCAAATGTCAAAACATCTGGGATGCAGATGGAGGACGTGTGTTAATGAAGCAGTCATGGCATCTGACATGCTTCAGCTTTGGGATTGCTCAGTGTGTTCATGATTGTAAACATGATATTGTTTTGCGCCATGTGACATTTAAGCAACCTGTAGGATTGCTGGGATTAATGTAACTGATTGCCCAATTTATAGGTGCCTTTTAAAGAAATCCTAGCATCTGCGACAAAGTCTTTTTGTCTGCATCTACTTTGCTACTCCTGCCTTTGGATTTGCTCCTTTTACAGTTTTAAATGAACGAGAAAGTAATCATTGCAACAGATTATGCATACAGAGTATCTATTTGTAGTCTGGGTTGCACTGACCAATCACATGCGAACGAAGCAATTTAGCTTTTAGTGGCTCTCCTCTAAAATGCATCTGCATTTGGAAGCAGTCAGTAATAATGACTGGTGCAACAGCAAGTGTTGACATGGCATGGATATCTGCTGGTTACACCGGAAGCCCTGAAAAATGGACCACTGCCTCCAAAGGCTGAGTCAGCAGACAAACTGACTGTTTTCCAGACTGATGACAAAGTAGCTAAATGCAAAAACAAACAAACGATATTTTAATAATATTCAAGATATTTTCAGTTAATCAAATTAATGTAATCCAGATTTAATAGCACCAGCAAATTGAGAACACTTTGGAACAGAGTGCATTTTAAAGGCTTTATTTAAAGCGTTAGATATTTTTCCGATTGCATCCCTCTATAGAGAGGGAAAAGGAAAGTGTGCATGCTGTTTCTCTTTTCCACAGCACGCCTCGCTTATTTCTACCACTGCCTCGAACGCCTCAAGGTAAAAAAGAAATTCACTTTCAAATGGATCAGTGTGAAGACATGTCAGGCATTCAGTCTTATAATAATCTTAAATGGGCCTTTAAAGTGATACTCTTGATGTTGCTGGATTTGAAAAAAAAAAAAGGTTATATCTTAGTTTCTATACACGGTTCCTGTAGCTGGGCACTTCCCAGAAACCCAGAAGTAAATTATCACTTCAAATAAAAGAATGTGAAAATGTCTCGCACCGTATTAAGAGCTGTCTGATCTTCATCAGGTCTGGGCGTCCTCGATTTCAGCTGGGCTAGAAAAAAGAAAGAAAAAGAATCCTTTGCAGCATCCAAAAAGCTGTCTTCCTGTGAATTCGGGCAGTTGAGTGAAGATTTGTGGCTTGTCCGACAGCAGAAACAAGTCCAACAAGACTTTAATCAGTGCTGTTGTCTTGTAACTCTGCTGGAAGCTGTCTGACTGATAATGAATCGACTCTCTGGGCACTTACAGGTCTGATTAATTGATTTCCTGGTTTGACTTATTTAGGTAGAAACTAAAATGAATATTTCATCTCCAGAAACTTTTCTTAAATCTGACTGAAGTGAAGTACAGGATTGCAGGGGAATATATAGTAAGATAGTCAGAGCATAACACAAATATTGTGTTGTATATTATATGGTATAATAACTATATAGTATATAGTTTAGTGTATAGTCTTTTAAAGCATATTTTTACATTTATGTAGTAATGGTTGACTGCAAAATTTTGAAGGAAACTGATTTTTATAATGCAGGATCCCTCTTTTGTTCAGGTAGGTTGTGTAGGATTGGGTGCCGCTTTGAAATCGCAGCTTGCGATGTGATTATGTCACAGTATTTATTATTTAAAATGGAAGAGCACATGCTGTGCTATATTTATGATATTGATTTAAGTGCAAAATTCTTATTTTAAATGAGTAGTTGAAGGAAGGCTGTATTTAGTTAAAATACATTTGTGGAATAGGATAACATATTTAGTCACCCTAAAAGAATTCAGCACACGTAGTAATGGAATATCTTGAATTTCATAAATCTGGTCCTTCAAGTGTTTTCCCCCTCCTTATTCTCTATTTGTGTTTCTCATTTGTAAAAAAAATAATAAATAAAAAATCTTCAATGTAATAAGTGCAGAAAAGTCCAACAATAATAATAAAAATAGTACTATGTACTTTGAAACTTGAGAGTCCAATCAGAGGTGTGAAATCAGAGGTGTGATCCAATCAGAGTAGTAGCAAATTCAAACTAATTTGTTGCTGTCCTTGATAACACTGCGCCAAACTCCAGAATTTACCCCAAATACAAAAGTTAGCTTTTAATTTAATTAATCCACCTGCAAGGTTTTTTTTGTACCTCCAACTCTTAATCAGACATCAGCCAGTGAACTGTGAGTTTCATATCCATTCAAACTGTAGAAGTGCTACATTTTAGCCACTTTATTACCTTGATGGCAAACATGATAGGTCTGTAAATAAAGTGATAATAATGTGACCATTTAGTATAAAGATATACTAATGTCTCATGCAGAAGGTTTCCTTAAGCTCTCCCTCAGTCTGCTCATATTTATCTACATGAATTCCATTTAGTAGGATTGTATGAAAACAACTGATAAATTATTTAGTGTGTTAGGCTTTGAATGTTAACGCTGCAAGGAACTGTGGAGCAGTATTATTCCTTTTCATTTCCTATTGTGTAGTTCAGTGTATCCTAAATGCTCAAGGAGATAAGAAAGGAAATGAAGCCCCTTTCCTTAGTATTTAGAGAAAAGAGTGACACTTAGATATTTCCATGTCGGTTCAGTCAGTTACAGTGGGGCAAAAAAGTATTTAGCCAGCCACCGATTGTGCAAGTTCCCCCACCTAAAATGATGACAGAGGTCAGTAATTTGCACCAGAGGTACACTTCAACTGTGAGAGACAGAATGTGGAAAAAAAATCCATGAATCCACATGGTAGGATTTGTAAAGAATTTATTCGTAAATCAGGGTGGAAAATAAGTATTTGGTCAATAACAAAAATACAACTCAATACTTTGTAACATAACCTTTGTTGGCAATAACAGAGGTCAAACATTTACTATAGGTCTTTACCAGGTTTGCACACACAGTAGCTGGTATTTTGGCCCATTCCTCCATGCAGATCTTCTCGAGAGCAGTGATGTTTTGGGGCTGTCGCCGAGCAACACGGACTTTCAACTCCCGCCACAGATTTTCTATGGGGTTGAGGTCTGGAGACTGGCTAGGCCACTCCAGGACTTTCAAATGCTTCTTACGGAGCCACTCCTTTGTTGCCCGGGCGGTGTGTTTTGGATCATTGTCATGTTGGAAGACCCAGCCTCGTTTCATCTTCAAAGTTCTCACTGATGGAAGGAGGTTTTGGCTCAAAATCTCACGATACATGGCCCCATTCATTCTGTCCTTAACACGGATCAGTCGTCCTGTCCCCTTGGCAGAAAAACAGCCCCATAGCATGATGTTTCCACCCCCATGCTTCACAGTAGGTATGGTGTTCTTGGGATGCAACTCAGTATTCTTCTTCCTCCAAACACGACGAGTTGAGTTTATACCAAAAAGTTCTACTTTGGTTTCATCTGACCACATGACATTCTCCCAATCCTCTGCTGTATCATCCATGTGCTCTCTGGCAAACTTCAGACGGGCCTGGACATGCACTGGCTTCAGCAGCGGAACACGTCTGGCACTGCGGGATTTGATTCCCTGCCGTTGTAGTGTGTTACTGATGGTGACCTTTGTTACTTTGGTCCCAGCTCTCTGCAGGTCATTCACCAGGTCCCCCCGTGTGGTTCTGGGATCTTTGCTCACCGTTCTCATGATCATTTTGACCCCACGGGATGAGATCTTGCGTGGAGCCCCAGATCGAGGGAGATTATCAGTGGTCTTGTATGTCTTCCATTTTCTGATGATTGCTCCCACAGTTGATTTTTTCACACCAAGCTGCTTGCCTATTGTAGATTCACTCTTCCCAGTCTGGTGCAGGTCTACAATACTTTTCCTGGTGTCCTTCGAAAGCTCTTTGGTCTTGACCATGGCGGCGTTTGGAGTCTGACTGTTTGAGGCTGTGGACAGGTGTCTTTTATACAGATGATGAGTTCAAACAGGTGCCATTCATACAGGTAACGAGTGGGGGACAGAAAAGCTTCTTACAGAAGACGTTACAGGTCTGTGAGAGCCAGAGATTTTCCTTGTTTGAGGTGACCAAATACTTATTTTCCACCCTAATTTACGAATAAATTCTTTACAAATCCTACCATGTGGATTCATGGATTTTTTTTTCACATTCCGTCTCTCACAGTCTAAGTGTACCTCTGGTGCAAATTACTGACCTCTGTCATCATTTTAAGTGGGGGAACTTGCAGAATCGGTGGCTGGCTAAATACTTTTTTGCCCCACTGTAGGAACCTTTCCAGGCATAAAAAGACGATTTGACTCCAACCTAATTATTTTAGTCATGAATTAACCTTTGTGTGGTAGGTGGACTGACAGTATAGAAGTAATTAGTGATATATCATCTCTAAACAAGTGCGTTTTCCCCTAAAGAACATTTTTAATGTTTTCAAAATAGCTGTCCCCAATGTCAGAGCATCAATGTTTACTTTTCTTTTATGGGCAGTACTTGTCAATTAGGGAAACTCCACATGGAGAGGCGGAGGAGGTGTTGAATTGAGGTCCGTGGCCCTTTCTCACATAACAAAGCACTCAAAACGGAGCAGCCCACTTCAGACAAATTCATGCTTCATTTGGGTTAAGGGAGGGAGCCTGCATGATGACCATTTAACCCACCCGTGTATCAGACGTATCCCAACATGAGTCATATGGTCTTTGTGCTAGGGAGCAGTTTGGACACCTTTAAATGTCTGATGTCTGTGTCCTGAAAACAAATTCTGAAAAATTCAGGGCTGCAGTAGATGTGTGAAAACAGCTAGAGATTTGTATATGCTGAATGCGTATGCAGAAAATCAAAATCAACAAAATCAGTAGGATGAAAAGTAGAGAAGGTTTGGTGCCATTTCTGTGTTTTACATATAGTGTATTTAAATGTTTTTCCCTTTCAAACACTATGTAACACCATCAAGGTCAAATTTAAGGTCAAACCTGATCATCACTGGCTTTTATTCCACAGTGTCCCAGGTTTTCAGTTTTGACTGCTTGTTTTGTGTTTCACCTTTAATTAAATATCGTCCGGTCTCATGTGAGGATTACACTGGATACATATTAGATTGGATCATGGACATACAGGGAATACTGTGTGAAAGTGAGCCCGAGAATACTCCTCCCAACAGTGTCTGTTTAAATCTGACAAATAGTGTCTCTGCTGTATTGATACGAGTATAGGTTTCTGTTTTTTGATCGAATAGAAAATAATGAATGAAGTTTTAGTTTATTGGGATTTCTTGGATTAACCAGTCCGCATCTTGAAACGTTACTAGGGAAGACACTGAGTATGTGAGTGTAGCTTGTAGTATAAAGCACTTTCTCCAAAAGTTGATTCTGTTCATCCGGACGTGGCGTTTTGTGGGAGAAACGTTTTGTCACTCATCCGAGTGACTTCTTCAGTCTCAGCTGACTGCAGGTTTCCCCAATCTTATAAACAGTAAGATTGCCCATTGTTCCTTCAGTGGGCTGGTGTCAGTCATTATGCAAATTTCATTGATAGTTTGTGGCTATAATGTTGCCTTTTAAAAGATATTCAAACACACATTGAGTTTTTCGAAATACAAAAACAAGAAAAGACAGATTTGTGCAGATAAGTTCAAAAACAATTACCAGTGATAATGTTTTTCTGCTTACTCTGCTGCATTGGAAGCCATTATAATTGCAGTGTGGATGCATATTTTTTAAACATATATCCAAACTATATAACAATTAAAGAAATAAATACTTATATTAAGTACAGACAAGCTTGCAAATCATATGCAATTACAGATGGTTGCAAGAGCGACATAAAAAACATCCACACTGACCAATAAAGCTGTTCTCTCGCTCTGTTGCTGCAAGAAAAATGAAGCATGTTTGCATAAAAGATGTGGTAATCTGTGTGCAGTTTCCTGCTATTTTTGTTACATCACTGATTGTTTCTGTGAAACAGATACACCTCTCTGTTTCATTTGTTTTGCATTGTGTGACAGTCAGCCTCCGGTGTTTATCCACAGGATGATGCACTGGGCCAGGCGTATCGAGCAGGAGATTGACAGAGTCTTTCAGCACATCACTGGAGCTCAGCAGTTGAAAGGGGTGAGTGTCTGCTTCTCTCATTCATCACAGTGTTGGATAAATTCAATAAGAAGTGCACCGAGCGGAGAGGTCAGCGCGCAAATTGACTGTAACTCCATTAAGTTGAAGATCCGCAGCTAAATAGGTGCAAAAAACCAGAAAACAGTCACAGTCTGTCTCACTTAAACCTCTTTGTTTCCTTGTTTGGTGGTTTTCTGGGATCCCTGCAGAGCCAATAACAAAAAATAATGTTTTCTCAGAGCAGCCATAAATCTTTCTCTTACATCTTTTCTCTTTAGCCGTTATTTTTAGTACATATACTCTGCTTTTAGACATTTTAGATACATAATTTTGTATTGCGTTGTGTTTACAATAATTATCAGTTTTGCGCGCACTGGATTATACACCTGAAAGTGAAAGAGATGCCTCAACACACACCTACAGTGGTTAGATTTAGAATATCTGAATTGAGCTTCATGAAATCAAGAGCTTTAATAACACCTACATTCATGAATACTAATTTAGGCCTTTCATGAGCTGATCATATAATAACTGTGTTAATATTGAAACTGTTCATTTTTGAACACATAACAGGTATTTTCCATTAAGCTCTGAGTTGGAAGTCATTAATGATTGATTTTTACATTACAGGTGCATTAGAGTAATCTTATTCCAGGGTCTTTTGATTCTGATTCTGTGCGTTAAATTCCATATTAAATGGTTCTAGTTCTGGTTCTAAACAATATCCAGTCAACTTGGATCTCAGATTCCAACTCTGCTTTTTCCAGCTGAAGGTTGGACATCAAAGTTTTTAGTGAGCATTGCTCATACAGAAGTAAATGATGAATTCCTAATAAATATTTTATACTTAGGATTAACTCAAAATAAAAGTTGTTTGTTTACTGAAATAAAAGAACATTTTAATGTGGAAATGTAGCTCAGTTGCACCCTAAAACAGTGTAAGCAAAAGGCTGAAAAAAAAACCCCCAAAAAACATTTCCACTGAAGGCTTTTTACAAAATGGGATTTTGATTTGTTACATTCACTGACTGCAGGTAAGTCCAGATTGTACTTGTTTTTATTTTTGTCTAATTGTTCACAGTGATCTGGTAGACTGTCATTAGGAGTGTATTCAGTTTTCTTTTACTTTTCATTTCCAGCATGTTTTCAACATTATTTAGTGTAACAGGTGGCTGGGAGGGGTTGTCCCTCTGAAGGCAAGTGCCAGAGACCAGGAACAAAGATCATCTGTAGGGGGCAAGTGATCCCTGCTCTGAGGAGATGTGTGGGGGCGTTCCCTCAGCAGAGAGCAGTGGCACGTGTCCTCTCTGTTTGTGTCACACCATAGCAGATGGTCAGCCTGCAGTAATGCCTTGATGTGAAACTCACTTGTTCATTCAATCCTCATTAATCCCGCCATGCTTTTAAAACACTGCAGATCTGTTCAAGATTGTTCTCCTTTGCTTAGAAAGTTTTCTCTTGGTGAGGAAACCGTTATTCACGTCAGGCATCATTTTAATTCCTAAACAAGGGGTTCAAATTTATAGATAACTACAGCTGTCACAGTTAGCTGGGTGTAGAGTGGTAACTTGAGGCCTAATTTGAGAGGCATGAAAGTATCAGTAAAATTCCAAAAACACTGGTTACCATGACACTTTGGGAATATAAGATCAGGAATCATCATGCGAATGATATGGTAATTATAAATAATGTTAAATAATGAAAGGACCATAAGTACACAGAGGAGAATATAAAAATGGGTGGGAAGTGGGGCAGAGCTGAAACAATTTAGGACAGAACGTAAAACTCAAAACAAGATATGAGAGACAATAACTAACAAAGTGAAACAACTAAACTAAAGACTGAGATAAGGAAAATCACAGAACATGAAACACTGATGAGGCTAAAACAATGAACCAATATACAAGAAAACTCAAGTACCTAAACTCTAATAATAAACTCTGTGAATACTGAATTCAGTTCAGTTCTTCTGAACCCCAAGGCTAACTAGAACTTGAATATAACTCTATTCTCACTTGACTTTAGGTTTCTAGTTCTTTCTGCTGGCAGAAACAGGAAAGAACTCAAACAAATCAGCATTTTTTTAGTCTTAAAGAAAGCCGACACATCTTTATAGGTCAAATTAAGACACCTTGTACAAGCCATCAAAAGTAATAAGGTTAAAAAGTCTGCAGCTCTCCTAGAAATTTTGTTGTTGTTTTGAGCTTAAATGCTAACGTGTTCACAATGGCAATGTTAACGTTGCTGTGGTCAGTTAGGTCTAACATCCTGACTGTCCAGTTCTTGCACCTTTCTGAAGTGACATTTTCATATGTTCCATACATTTCACTGAATAAAAAGGTGCTTCTATGAAATAGGTCACTTCAACATCTGCTATGTAAGAGTATTTGGTTCTTAAATCAGTCAAAATGGCAGCTCATTCCAGAAAAGAACGAAGGACGATGTGACTCTGTACCGACAAGAAGTATCAGTATGTTAGCACAATAACACTGGCTATGTAGCATAAACAACAGATGATAATGGGATTGTTATGAGTTTTATATATAATTGCACAAAGCAAATCAATATGGGGAAAACAGAACCTTTTCTTTATCATGGTAAATTACTAAATTTATTGTCTTTTAACCATAGATGTCAAAATTTTTAGTGGATATCCATTAAGACTTAGTGCTATTTCAGTTTGAACTTGTGTTGAGGACCAGCAGCTTGTATGCAGAGGGGAAAATAAGCATTGAACGTGCCAACATTTTCACACTAAACATTTTTAATGGGGCTATAGATGTGAAATTTTCTGATGTAATCTAGACATAGAAAGAAATCAAAACAAATAAGTCCAAAAAGGAACTTATGTGTAATAAAGTGGAATGACACAGGTATAAATTGTTTTATCAAAGCCAACCCCCCCCCCCCCCCCCCCCCCCCCCAAAAAAAAAAGCCCCAGCTGCTATTTTAAAAGCAGGCCTACCCCATATTCATTTGGAATATTAGAGGCTTCAGTCCTATTTGATGGCCCATGAAAAGGTTTTTCTTTGGCACGGTGTCACATAAGAAGCATCTCTTTATGAGTAAAAGCAAAAAGCTCTGTCAAGACTGTAGTGACCGTATTGTTGCAAAATGTACTGATAGTGTTGGATATGAATGTTGCAGTGAGCACTAAGGCTGGGAATAAGAACCACTTCTTATAGTAGTTCAGTTTCTGTTCCTGTTTCTAAAGTAGAATCACTGTGGCGATTGCTTTAAAGTCTCTTTGTGCTGTTGGTTTTGTTTTCATACCTAAATACTAAGAGAAAATCATATGTGTGTCCCCATGAAGCTGATAGATCGACCCGATCAATCACCTGACTTGCATTTCATCTCAATAGCCCTATTAGAAATATATTTAATGAGGAAAATGCTACCAGGTTCAATACTTATGTTCCTACATGGTTGTTGTCTATGTTTTACCCACATAATGCGTGTCCTCAGTGGTGCTCCTTGATGGATTCTACACAAGACCTAGTTCTTCACAGACAGCACAGTTCACAGAAACACCCATTGCTGCATGTTCCCATCTGTGCAGCATGGGCCAGTAAAGCATCTGGTCAGTATTCAACATTTGGGACATTTTAAAGTTAGGGAAGAAAGCTAATTTTAGTGGAAAAGTCCTCTTGCAGTCTGTATGTATGCTTGCCAAACAGATTCATCCAGAGCACTGCGTTTCTTTTTGGCTTATCTTAATTCTTTCTCCGACATCTTTGCATGTGGGATAGATAAACCCGTTCAACTGCCTGTTAATGCAAATATCTAGCCAATACCAGCCAATAACATGGCAGCAACTTGATGCATTTGGTTCATGTAGACTAAAGGTGACCTGTTAAAGTAGTAGCTCTCTGGTTGAGAAATGTCTTATTGATCAGAAGTCAGAGGTTAAACACTCTGTGCTAATAAGAAGAGTCAAAAATAACTAAAAAAAACAAACAAATGTTGAAGCAGATGGTCTACAGCAGCAGACGACCACACCATCTAAACTTCACTGTACTCAAATGGCTTCAATCTGTGACAAAGTGGATGAGCAGTTGCAATGCTCTCCATTTGTCCGGCATCTCCTGGTGTAGGTGTCCTGAAGTGGGGGGAGAGCAATCCTGCAGCAGCGTTCTGCTGTACGGATCACCCTCTGAAGAGCTTTTTGGTCCTAACACAGCTGTTCCCAAACCAGGATGTGAGGTTCTGTGTGAGGATGCTCTCCACAGCGCCTGTATAGAAAATCCTGAGGATCTTTGGAGAGACCCTGAACTTCCTCAGTTGTCGTAGGTGGTACAGGCGCTGCCTAGCCTTTTTGGTCTGGACCTGAATGTGGGCAGACCATGTCAGGTCTGAGGAGATGTGGACACTGAGATATTTGAAGGACTGCACCCTCTCCACTGGAGCTCCATTGATGATAATGGGCTTGTAGTCTCTGTGCTGACTCCTTCTGAAGTCCACCACCAGCTCCTTGGTCTTGCCAACATTCAGTTGGAGATTGTTGTCCTGGCAACATGATGCCAGATTCTTCACTTCATCCATGTAGGCCGCCTCATCGTTGTTGGAGATGGCGTCCAACACCACTGTGTCGTCAGCAAACTTGGTGTTGGAGCTGTGGGTGGCCACACAGTCTGAAGTGTAGAGGGAGTAGAGCAGTGGCGAGAGGACACATCCCTGTGGCGCTCTCGTGTTGATGGTGATGCTGTTGGAAATGCACTTACCCATCCTCACCACCTGAGTTCTGCCAGTGAGGAAGACAAACACCCATGCACACAGACGGCTCTTGACTGATTTTCACAGTTCAGCATCAATCATCAAAATGCATTTTGAGAAGAAATTTATTTTGAGCGGAGAAAAGCTGCGTGCAAAAAATGTATTTCAGCGTTTGCTATTATCCACACACACACACACACAATAGCAGCCACTCTTGCTCAGTTTTTGCATTTGCGCTTGCTCGCAATGTGCTGCTTGCGCTCTCAACATTTCTGCCCGTGCGCGTTCAACTCTTTCTGTACACCGTTATATTTGTGTCACAAAACCAACCAAACCAATCACAGACTTGGATGCAAAAAAATCTGACTGGCTCGTTTGAGTTTTGGACGAAATGGATTCTGGGATATTGCATTTCGTCATTTCAAGCTGATTGGAGACCAAAACAGCCAATCAGATTTTTTTTTACATCCAAGTCTGTGATTTGCTGATTTTGTGGCATAAATATAACGATGTACAGAAAGAGCTGAACGTGCACGGGCAGAAATGTTGATAGCGCAAGCAGCACATTGCGAGCAAGCGCAGATGCAAAAACTGAGCGAGAGGGGCTCAGTTTTTGAGTGTATATGGATAATAGCAAACACTGAAATACATTTTTTGCACGCAGCAATGAATTTTGTTCACTCAAATTTAGCTTTTCTTCGCTGTAAATAAATTTCTTCTCAAAATGCAGCACTTGCACCTGCAAATTTGTTTTACATGCGCTCAGAATAGTGGCACAAAAATAACGCCATAGGTTTGGCCCCAACAGCACACATTGACACAGAAGTCACCAACCTTTGTCTCTCAAAACTAGGCGCCTGCTAATGCCTGTCTATCTGCTGTCTCCCTATCTCGTGTCCTTGTTGCACATTTCTTCGCACACTGTGTTCTCCTTTCTGTCGCCTCTGCTTCTCACATACACATCTGACTTATTCTCCCAATTCTGTGTGTGTTCTCTATGTGTGAGTGTTTAGCAGCTTGACCTATGGCCTACTTAAATGAATAACGAATATAATGCTTTACTATCGTTAATACAACTAAATCCCTAATACTACAATAATCTATTCTTACAATATAGTAAGTCTCTGCCAGGCTCAGATGAGAGAGGAGAGGCGAGCTGAGTTACCAAATCAATGTATTTTTTGTTTTGTTAATTAAGTTTGGAGGGGACGTTTTGTTAAGTTTCATGTAGGATGGGGTTCACTGTAAATAAATTGCTCACCTCTGGAAACCCGAAATGTCTGCTGAGTCTGCTTCCCTACCACCTTCCTTGACGTTCGAGTCTGACTACTTTACACAATCCTATAGAGCACCTTAGAGATGTGGTGGACCAGGAAAATCTCATCATGGATGTGTACCTGACAGATCTACAGCAACTCTTTGATGCTGTCATGTCAATATGAACCAGAATGTTTTCAGTACCTTGATGAATTAGCGCCATTAAAAATTAAGGCAGAAGGCAAAAGGGCCTAAACCAGCACTAGCAGTGTGGCCACGATTTAAGCTCTAACAGAGCAGAAATGATTCTAAGACAAATATTGTGGAAGGTATTGCTCCTAAATAAAATCATTACTCAATACAGCTCCACCCACTATCCATCCAGTGTGATTCCCAGATGTCTCCCACTGACCTGTAAAGTTTCCTTGTGTACTTTCTGTGGCTGTACCAAAGCTGTACGGCAGGTGCTCTGAATTTAACTTTCTCTGTGCGGCCTAATTCAAATTCAGACCCTGCAGAGAAAAGCATTAAGAGCGTCATTTGGGTGTATCAAGCTTAAGACCCCCATGTGTATAACATGCATCTAATTTGTAGAAAGTCCGCTGTGTGATACAAATATGCCTTTTTAATTTAAGCATAAATTAACTCTAATGTAGATTACTTTCTATATGTTTTTTATGACATGGTGATGATTGCTCATAAAATTACTTTGGGCGCTTCAGTGTGTTAACACAGTGTTCATAAATACTTATGCATGAATGGAGACATCTTAGAATTGGACTGTACACGCAGACACAGCAAGTGCGCCTTCAATGAACAGATGAGCTTTCGCATATTGTCGAGCTTTGAATCTTACAGCTCTGTCTCAGACACTCTGTCAGTGTCCTTTTTTATTCTGCAGGTTCATGAAAAAAACGATTTATTCATAGATAACGTATCTCTGGAAAAGTCAGCAGGAGTGAGGTTTGCACTCGATGCACATGTTGCACGTTTTTAACAGCTGTCCATTCAAATTTTACAGATATACAATGAAGAAAGGCGTCGGTTTAGTCTGGTGAAGAATCAGCCTCGCAAGATTGTTGAAAAAGTGGCCTCGGATATTGAGAAACTTCTGGCTAAAAAGCGCAAAGCACTTGATGTAAGTATGTTTCCTCAAGTTTTATATTTTTGTCTTGTGATTTTTAAATATTAATTTCTTAATGCCATAATCATACGATGTTGCTTTAAAAAACGTGTAAAAGAAACGCCTTACTTATCACAACATAAAATAATCTGGTCCTTCTCATTTTTCTAATATTAGATAAATACAATCTCAGATGCACAGCAACTCGTGACATATTATGCCGTGTCCTTATTTAATTACCAAAAATCAAACTGCAGAATTAGTGTGTGAAAGTCTAACAAGACATTTACTAAATCTAAGGGAGTTAAGAGGTGTTGATAATCAAATATACCCAGTTAACATCATCAAGTATGTGCACCTCTCTGAAAGAAAAAGATCTATCAGTTTGCTGGTCTGGAGCATTCAGTTGTGTGTTAGCACAGTGCCAAGGAGGAAAAGATTTCAGCAATGATCTCAGAGAAACAATTATTGCTGCTGCTGTCAATCTGGGAAGGATTATAAAACCATTTCCAATATAGCGAGAAATGTTATTCACAAAGGTAAAAGCCTCAAAACAGCTGCCAATCTTTGCTGGAGTGGTGAATTTGCTGGGGTGGCTGTAGCTCAGGAGGTAGAGCAGGTCATCTACTGATCGGAAGGTGGTTCGATCCTTGGCTCCTCCAATCTGCATGCCAAGTATCCTTGGGCAAGATACTAGCCCCGAGTTGCTCTCCAATGCATCCATCGGAGCTCTGAGGTCTTAACACTGGCTGCCTGTCCGTCAGAGGATAGACTTTAAAGTTCTGATACTAAAGTTCTGATACTGGTCTATAAAGCTCTCAATGGTTTAGGACCAAAATACATCAGTGACCTCCTGACCCAGTATGAACCTTCCAGATCCCTCAGGTCATCTGGATCCGGTCTTTTATCAGTTCCCAGAGTCAGAACCAGACACGGAGAAGCTGCATTCAGCTTTTATGCTCCATATATCTGGAACAAACTCCCAGAAAGCCTCAGATCAGCTGAAACACATTATTTAAATCCAGGTTGAAGACTCACCTGTTCTCAGCTGCATTTGAATAAAACACCAAATCCACACTTTTAAGCTTAAATTTCAAAACTTACATTTTAACTACTGATTTTATCTACTGTTCTGATTTTATCTACTGTTTTTTTAATCAATTTTAAATCATGCTTTTTATTTGTTTTTGTTTTTTAATGTCTCTGTAAAGCACTTTGAATCACCTTGTTGTTGAATTGTGCTATATAAATAAACTTGCCTTGCCTATGAATGAATGTGTGTGAATGTACTTAGAAAGTACTAAGTGCTTGTGAGAATGGGTGTGATTGGGTGAATGTGGCATGTTGTATAGAGCGCTTTGAGTACTCCGGGAGACTAGAAAAGCGCCATATAAGAATCAGTCCATTTGCCTGAGCAAAGCTTAGAGAAACTGCGACAGTTAGCATTAGTACATTTGAGAAAAGTACATTTTGTTTGGAGGGGCTGCCAGGACAAAGCCTCCTCTCTCTAAAATGAACAGCATGGCTTAGGGTTGGACAGCTGCATCTAAACAAACCATAAGGTCTTTGCAACATCATTTGTATAAACCAGAATAAAGTGGAGATTTTTGCACATAAGTTAGAGCACCATGCTTAGCAAAAACAAAATACAGAATATCAGCAGATTATAGTTACTTAATTTTATAACCTTTTAAAGAACAGATGATTTTTTAATCAAATTTTAATTAAATTAAATTTATAAATTAAACTCTTTATACCTAAAACCTTAGAAATGATAGAGGGTGAAGTTTATTTTCACATGGCTACATGCAATCCATTTCTCTGTCCTTTTGTACAATGCTGTTTGTGCAAAACCTAAAAAAAAGTTTTGTAAAGATATGACCTACAGATACAAATGTTACTTGCTTATAGCGCACATGCAAGCAAAGACAGAAAAGTTAGATTGAGAACCCATTTCATGTCCTGCAAAATGCAGGACCACAGTATCATTTACAAACACCAGTTAACACAAGTCTGATTAAGTCTGTCTAATTGTGACCTTCCCCCAAAATCATCTGATTAGAGAAATTGAACATTGCTTGTCTAATGTGGCTGTGTCTCTGTAGAGGTTAGCCAGTGAAGCAGAGCGGCTCCAGCGGGAGCATCTGTGGCAGGATGAAATCAAGGTAAGTCTCAATAACATTATATTCTCAGTTTAAATTAGAAATATAATGTTACTCAGTTTATAGCTTTGATAGTTGTGCATGTAGCCAATTCAGCTCCATTTCTTTTACTTTCCATTTCCAAATGTGTTTTTTTAATTACTTGTAAGGCCTTGGTGAGTTTTTGTTTTCAACGTATTCGTCTTTACTTTTCTTCATAAGGTTTTTTGTGTCTGTAGTGGATTTGAGTCAATCTATAGTAATTTCAAGGGGAAATTATTTTTTCAAAAAAATTATATGTTTGAAATACTTGAAAATGTGTCAATTAAAAAATTAGGGAAACAATACAGTGTATTACAATAATATATATTATTGTAATCACTGTATTGTTTCCCTAAAAAAAGCACATGTCATTATACTTGTCATCACACATTTCCTCACATATTAGAAACGGTACAATTTTATCTTGAATTCACTGAATAAAATAATTCAGGGGTATGTTCTCAGCCCTGTGTCTCTAAACGGGATGACCTGAGAAAGAAACATTTACACCAGGCAGCTGAGTGGATCCCTCTGCGCTGCGCTCGTCTGGCTGAAACAGATGACTGAGTACACTCAGCCGTGTGGTTCTTTTGAGTCCTACACACATTGGCATTCCACTTTTCCACTCGGTCTGCTTCATTTCCCCGACAAAATGAGACGGGATTAACCTCATCCTCTCACATGGGTTCTCACGTCCTTCTCAGAGGCACTGAATTCCCCTGTGATTTCAAAGGACTACATGTTTTTGCTCATCCGCTACAATCTGAGTAGACACTGTTGCCTTAGGCTCCCAGTTAGATTTCCACGTCTGAACTGGCCGTTGTTTTCGTTTCTTCTCTGTTTTTGAATGTAGGCAAAGTGATTTGATCATCAGAAGATGGTACACTGTTAACATAAAGGGAAGGACATGGCCACGTAGGCTGGAGTTTTTAAATGATGATCAATACTACGAGGCCGAAAGTGTGCCAAGTAAATAGCCCCCACACCATTACACCATCACCATTAGCCTGGATATGCTGTGCATTCAAAGATGCTCTTTCCATCTCTGTAAGCTGAGTCCGGTTGTGGCAGATGGCTGCTACTAAATGAGCATAGTTATGTCAGAGATTTGTTCTTGTTAAAAGGGAGTTTTTCCTTCTCACTGTTGCCAAGTGCTTGCTTAAAGGGAGTCGTTTGATCATTGGGTTTTATCTCCATAATTGTGGGAGCTTTACCTTAGTGTAAAAAGCACCTTGATGGGACTGTTTTTGTGATTTGGTGCTATATAAAGTCTGAAAGTAAAAAGGCCTTATCAGCAAAGATTAGCAATTTTACTCTTTGGGTTTTTTAAAAATAAATATTTGTATAGAGATGGTGTTGTTTCCACTTGTAACCAGTATGTATGCTAAGCTGAGCAACCCAGCCTGCTTAGCGTGGAGCTCTATATTTAGCAGAGGGATATAAGAGTGATACCCATCTTCTCATCTGTCTCTTAGCAAAGATAGGAACAAGCATATTGTTATACATAAAGGTGGCATGATGAGAAAGAGACAGACTGAAGAGACGATCTGAGTAAATCCTAAACGTCTCCTTTTTTATCATATATGAATGAAACTATCCATTATCGCTGCTGACAGATTAATGTTAGAAGAAGCAGAGCTCATAGGAGAAGTTAACATGCTGGATGAGCAGCATCATTTCTTTGGACTGACTGAAAAAGAACACTGACTGATAGCTCGGTGTTTTCAGAGGTGCTAAAACTTTATATTACTAACAACAGGATGACTAACGGCAGACTGATGGAGTTGTCATGTTAAGCTCGATTTAGGCTAAGGCGCTCTTTGGAGATCAAATCTGGTAATCAGAACAGGCCAAAAATAGGAACACATCCACCTCAGTGTAGATGTCACGCGTACTCTGAAGTAAAGACAGTAACAGATGGTGATGCTCCACACAAGCCTAACAGCCTGTCTACTGATTTGTAATGTGAGAGTGCTGAACAGAAAACAGTACCGAACAATAGGAAACATTTGGTGGTTACAGCATCACAAATGCAGCTTTTCCTTTTTTTTTAAATGTAGTTTTAAACTAAAGACTTCTGTACTTTTTTTGGCTGCTGTTTAGATGAAAGTGTTACTTTGGAAAGCTCTTGTGCTTTTTGTTAACATTTTATGGATGGAGGAATCATTTTTTGGGCTGTTACTCCTCTCTGGGAAAAAATGTTTTGGATCCGTGCATCCAGCTTGGGGTCTCGGAACAGCTGGTGCCTGTCCCCCCCCAGCTGTGACTGGGCAAGAGGTGGGGTACACCCTGGAGAGGGGCCTGACCGAGAGAGACAGAAAACAACACAGTCTCAAATCCCTGGATTCAAACTGCTTCTATTTGAGGTGCTCATTGGAAAAGATACACATGAGCTAAGTCACGAAAGAACGTCATGATTTATCAAACAGGATTCTCTAGGTTTTGGGCACAGCCATGTTCCTGGGAGTCTGGTTGTTGATTGGTGTGTACCAGTTTGTTGTGTAGGATGAGAGTCTTCCTAAAACTGATCAATGGTGGTTCAGAGGAGATCTGGGTCATTACATCATCACTCCCAATAATACCCCAATTCCTGTCATTATATGTTTATTTGTCTCTCCCTCTGTACTGCATGTTTTCCCCCAAGACTAATTCATGTTTTATTAGTTTTGGAACTAATAAGGTTTGTGTGTCCAGGTGTTGGATAGTGTTTCTATATCTATGTTCCTGAAAACGCTATTTCCTTAGATTTAGCCTCACAGTCCTTTTCCTGGGTGCAGACTGTCCTCACTCATTAGATTTGAGCAAAAGGGACATTTTCTTTAAGCCACTTTGGGTGAAAGCTGCTGGCGTGTACCATAATGTTTCTATCTGTTAATTTTCTAAATACAGATGTATGCAAAGTCCCTTTATTCTCTTTAAAGGTTATAAGATATAAGAATTTTATTTTCTCCCTGCTGTACACTAAAATAATTTAAAATTGGGATTGATTTTATTTTAAAAAACATGATCCAGATTAAGACAAACAATCTTTTTCTGAATAATGTGTTTGAAAAAAACAAATATTTCTTTTATAATTTAACAGTTTTCTTCCCTTTGACCCAGTTATACACCTGCTTAAGGGGGACTGAAAAAGCCTCCATAGCACATCCTTTGGTCTGTTTAAATACTGTTTAATGTTGTTAGTTAACGTCCATTCAGTCAACGACAATAGAAAATCATTAGGTGGCATTACATGGTCTATAGTCATGGGATTCAGTGATTCAACATGTCTGCTAACATTGTCTCTGCATCTACATTTAACTAAGAGCAACAACTATAACAAGGCTTGCCTGCTGAAATGCATTGGGGGGTTTTTTGGGGTTTTTTTTTTGAGGTAAACCTGACCGTCCTATAAGAATAAAGGCATTTTACAGTATTTGAAATGAGACTGCCTTGGAACTTTTTGATGATTTATCCACAAA
This sequence comes from Rhamphochromis sp. 'chilingali', assembly GCF_963969265.1. Lineage (NCBI taxonomy): Eukaryota > Metazoa > Chordata > Actinopteri > Cichliformes > Cichlidae > Rhamphochromis > Rhamphochromis sp. 'chilingali'. The sequence continues at coordinate 21,353,889 of NC_137936.1, forward strand.
AGCATGTTGAAATCCTACCATGAATAAAAAAAAGCATTTCAGCAAGTTCCTGAAACTTCAGACAATATAGAAAACATTTCTGACCATCCAGCTAGTTATCAGCACACGTACGGCATCCATGCTCGTACGGGGGTTGTATACAGGTATGAGTGACTTGCATGTCTGAGAATGTGAACGATAAATACAGATTTAGTAGGAGTATGCACAACTCTAAATCATGAACATGTATAGGTAGCTTGTCCACTTTTTATAAAATATAAAGAACAGAGAAGGTCACTCTTACAGATAGCTGAAAGAAACTCATCTCAGAGTGAATGTTCACAAGTGTACTCATCAGTGAGTGGCCTTGTTTATTTCAGCAGCATCGGACCACATTTAATTCTGTATATAATTTTAAAAAATATTACTTAAATTATTAAAAAGACATTAATTTGTTTTTTTGTTTGTTTGTTTGTAAACAAGGTTGTAGTATTTAAAAAATGCAGTTTTGGACTTTCGATGGGCATCATTTTAAATGAACATACATTCTAAGTAGTGGCTACGCTTATGAAGAACTGTGCAGAGACAGACTTGACACATGCATGCATATGATTACTTGTCCTCAAACTGTTTCACAGTTGCAGCCTCTTCATATCTCCATCTGTTCTCTACTAGGAGCTGGACATGGCTTATTATGATTCCAAGGCAGAGCTGGATTATGTGAGTAAGGGACAAATAAACTGAACTTTTATTAAAAAAAAACTAAGTACAGTAGTACCTTGGTTTATGAGTATGATTCGCTGTTGCTCGCAAACCAAAACCCTCGTATGTCAAAGAGAATTTTCCCCATGAGAAATGATTGATGGACCGCTCCGAGCTCCCAAAATATTCACATAAAAATCATTTTTAAAGGTATTTTCTATATAAGTAACTGACTATGAGTTTTTTGCTCATTACTCGTAGGTCAAGTTACTCGCAATCCGAGGTTCCACTGTATTTGGCTTACACTTACTTGACCTAGCCTGAATTGACTCAACTACAGTATTAATATTAGGGAGAGAAATGTGTTTGTGCTTCATGTGCTTGTCCTCCTGTTCATGTAGTATTCCATGGATGGAGAAGGAGAGGTGGAAAATCCCTCTCACATCAAGCTGGAGTTTGTGTATGACCCAAACTTCAAGAATAATGTCAACTATTCCTACACAGCTGTTCAGATTCCCACGGATATTTATAAAGGAGGTAAGTAGAGTCCCCAGTCTGTAAAGACATGTTTGCAATTAGCTTAAGGTTAAGGTGTGTATTTAAAATATTTCACTGTTTGTTGATTAGCTCCCGTCATTCTAAACGAACTGAACTGGACGCAGGCGTTGGAGAAAGTCTTCATGGAGAATAGTCGAGAGGATCCGTCACTGCTGTGGCAAGCATTTGGGAGCGCGACAGGAGTCACTCGCTATTATCCAGGTAGGTTTTAGTTTTTAGGTTCCAGCTGTCAGGTAGGAGGTGAATAAGCCAAAGTCAAAGTAAATACTATGACGTGAATATTTTCTTCTGTTTTTTTTTTTTTTTTTTTGCAGCAACACCCTGGAAAGCTCCTGATAAAATTGACCTGTATGATGTCAGGAGGAGGCCCTGGTATGCGCTCCAGCTTTAAACATGTTTACATGTGGGCTGCATGCATTGGATTGAAGCAGATGAAGTTTTGTGTCCTCTTCTTTGTTCCCCACAGGTACATCCAGGGTGCCTCATCCCCCAAAGACATGGTCATCCTTGTTGACGTGTGAGTAATTCTGCTAAACTCCTTTTGACCCATTCAGAGAATGAACATTCATTTTTCTTATGGTTATCTTAGTTTAGTATCACAGCTGGACACAAGCAAAGGCTAGACTGGCTGGCAATGTACAGAGAGTCCAGGAAATCGCTTTTTTCTGCCCATGTGGGTTTTTTTTATTCTGATTCTCGGATTTTTCTTGTAACATCCAGTCATTTTACTGAATTTCATTACTTTTCTTATGCCCCTCCTGAGTTTTTCTCTGTGTGCCTCTCACTGTTAAACATGCAAATTTCACCTCTGCCCTTCTTTCATTTTGCTCCCTGTTTAATTTTGAAGGTTAGAGCTTTATGATCCCCTTTAGTTGTTGTTTTATTAACCACTTTCTGATGATGCAATATTATTGCAATTTTTAACATTTTGTGATATTCATATGATTTATCACCTGTTTCAAACACGTTATGTCCTCAAAGTTAAACTTTGTCATTATCTGTTCAATCCAATTTTTATTTATTTTTTTGCTGCAAAATGAGACGTTCAAGCTGTCACTAAAACCTGCTAAATGTTGACAGTCAGTCTGATATCAGTCGTGATTGAATGTGGTCAAGTTGGCAAATACTTGCAATCTGTTTCTGATAATACAGCAACTGTGATAGATCATAGAAAATCACATATCTCTTAAAGTCTACAGAGACTGAAAATGATTAGATTTGCACTCAACAATCTTCTTGTTTTATAGGAATGTTACTAGAATACAACCAGCCAGCAGCTAGCTGAGTTGAGTCCCCTTGAGTTATGCTTATTGATAAAGTCTCATTCATACTGATGGCAACATGTTGGCACTCTGAGTAAACAGCAGTTATTTGCAAACCTTTGAAAAAGGGATGGCGGTCAGTCCAAGTCAGACTGCAACTGTTTCCAGAAAGATTACCTCCTACAGGCGTGATGAGTCCTCTAGTTCGTAGACCCAGAGTATTTTAATTTATGCAACAAAATATCAATATTTGGTGTCCCTGTATGGATATAATGTATCGTAAAATACGCAAAATATTCTGACATTAGGCTATATAGATTTTTTTCCCCTCACCCCTGGCAATTTAAAGTGCCTGTTTTAACTTCCTGCACGTCCAGCCTGGTTGTTTTCACTGTGTGAGCCTTTCTGTTGGAACATTTTCATCAGCATGATTTGCACTATGTTGGATAAAGTGTGAAATACTGCTTCAATAGTAAAATCCTTCTGCCTTAGGGCCAAACTCGATGAGGTATTTTGCTCTCTGTTTTTGGTATTTTGTTTAACAACAAGCTGTTGGCTGTAGCATCATTTTATCATCTGCAAATTTGTATATTTCATAAATGTTTTTCAAGTATTGCTTTAATCAGAAACATTTGTATTTGTATGGCAGAGCAGACACTAATGTTTTGCTTTTTTTTGCTGAGTGAATTCAAACTCACGCTCGAGAACAGCAGTCTTTTGTTGCTGTGCTGTTCCCATGGTTGCTATTGTGGTAAAAGGACATACTTCATTGGTACTTGCTGCAAGGTTAATCCCATTGTTAAGCTCAATGTGGGAAATCAGCAGACCTTTCATAAGTTTGAAACCTGGTTGCTCATCACGTGTACATTAGGATAGCAAAAAATGCAAAAACAAATTTTCAGATCTATTCTTCCATGCAGTATTCATGAGCTTTATTTTTTAGCCACATTTTTACTGTAGTTTTTGAGATCACATTTCCACTAGTACTGCAGAAATTTGTGTTTTGTTGAATGCAAACTGTACAAAATTAAAACAGAAGTGGAAAGTAAAGGAGTGAAAAGTACCATTATATAACCACTGAATATATTTATCAGTGCCGATCAATCGCTGCAGCAGGAGAGATTTTGCAGCACTACTGAAGACTTTAGTGGAGGCATTATGAATTATTCTGTTCTTTTTAAACTGGCCTCTTGAATTATTTTAAACCTGGCTCACGAAGAGAGTTTGAAAGTTTTCAAGAAAAAGAATCTTCACTTTGAAGGAGACTTTTACAGTTACAGTACAGAACTTTTCTGTTGAGTTTTTATTTCGAGCTCCTTGGGGCGACTGTTGTTTTGATTTGGCGCTATATAAATAAAATTGAATTGAATATTGCCAGACATACTTGTATCAGGCACAGCAGTGAACCAGTAAAGTGCCCTTCCTGTGAGTGTGAAGAAGTTTAATCCCTGAGATACCTCAGTATAAAAAAAGGTGCAATTTCAGCAGTAAGTCTCAGGTTTTCAGTCTTTGTTGACTTGTGGTATAAACATTGTTAAAGTAAAATTATTTTTTTCATAGTAGGTAGTGAAAAAACTGAGGGTTTTTTTAGTCATTTAATTGTTTATTTATCACTTACTGTAATTACTTTGGTATAGTATGAATGCTTTGGTTGTAAAACATATGAAAATACACCTGAAATTCCAAAATCTATGCCCTCTTTCACATTTTCCAAAGTCATTCAATGGGCTAAATTAAAGTGTTGGCTGACCCAATTTTGGTCCCTGAGCCTGAAATTTGACACCCCTGTGTCAGTCTATGCTCTCCACAACTGTCGATTGGCATAAAAATGGATAAAATTAGATCGTCTTTAGCATCATTTTGCGAGTTTTAACTACATCTGAGCCAAAACCTTTAGGATTAGTTAATACTCTTGACACATAAATGCGTAATTTTTGCATTCCCTCATACAAAATTATCTTCTTGCCTTTTGTTTGTCTCCACACAAGTATTTATTTAAGCATGTTTATTCTGATGTTTCCTCAGGAGTGGCAGTGTCAGTGGACTCACCCTGAAACTGATCAAAGCGTCAGTGATGGAAATGCTGGACACTTTATCCGACGATGACTACGTCAATGTGGCCAGGGTTAGCATATGCTACACTTACTGAATCTGAACACTGCTTTTCCATCATTTCCCCTGTTGTTTTCAAACTGCGTCTGCTCCTGTGTTTCAGTTTAATGAGAAGGCTGTGGCTGTGGTCCCTTGCTTTAGCCATCTAGTCCAGGCTAATGTGCGCAACAAAAAGATTTTCAAGGATGCAGTGCAGCAGATGCAGGCTAAAGGCACCACTGACTACAAGTCTGGATTTCACTTTGCCTTCAATCAGCTATTAAATGCAAGTCATCTATACTGATTTTGTTTGACTTGGCATTATGTGATAAAATAAAGGTTCTGCATGCAGTTTTACTGCATTGACTGACATGTGCATTTTGTTTTTTCCTAATTTTCAGAAAACAAATGTCCCCCGGGCTAACTGCAATAAAATAATCATGCTGTTTACTGACGGAGGAGAGGACCGAGCTCAGGATGTTTTCATGCAATACAACTGGCCCAACAAAACGGTCAGTTTCTCGTGCTAATCAGACACCTCTCCATTACCTCCTGCATTCGAGCAGGATGTTTCTGTAGTGTCTAATCACCCTATGACAGTTAATTTGACATTTCCTTTATTCACCCATGTCAGGTTCGAGTATTTACCTTTTCTGTGGGCCAGCATAACTATGATGTCACACCCTTACAGTGGATTGCGTGCACCAATAAAGGTGAGTTCAGCTTCATATACTGTAGACTACAAAAGGATTCAGTCCATGGTATTAAAAACTGTTTTGAGATGATAAGATAAGATGATGAGAGGATGTATTCTGTGGATCACTTGATAAAAAAAGGTAATGATAAATAAAAATATTTGTAGTTTTACTACTTTTTTGTTTTTTGTGGCTTCATGCCGAGAAAAAGCACTGAAATGTGTGTAATGTTTGGCTAGATGAACTTGCACTATGTCTTTGAGGATCTAGCAAAAAGCATATAATAGGGCATCAAAAGAGGGTTCTGATGACACTCTGGGTCAACCATGGGTCAAGCATTCAAAGCAGCTGACATGCAGGGAGGTTAGAGTGGGTGGAGATGAAAATCAGGGGTCATTTGTGACTGACAACAGCAAGAGTGAAAGGAAAGCTTTATAAGATGGTGGTGAGGCTTGCTGTGGCACAAACACAAATACAGGAGGCCGAGCTAGAGGTGTCAGACTTGAAGATGCTGAGATTGTCATCGTAATTGCCCGGGTGGGACAGAATTAGAAATGATGACATCAGAGGGACAACTCGGGGTGAACAATTTGGAGATGAAGTTAGAGAGACAAGGCTATGATGGTTTGGACATGTGCAGAGGAGGAATAGTGGCTATGCTGGACAAAGTTAAATATGGATCTGCCAGGCAGGAGGAATAGTGGACGACTGATGACAGTTCATGGATGAAGTGATGAAGGACACGCAGAGGGTTGGTGTGACAGAAGAGAATGCTAGGGATAGGGTGAGATGGAGGCAAATGATCCTCAGTGGTCATCCTTAAAGGGAACAGCTGCATGAAGAAGTTTTTACTCATTGTTATGAGTTGAATAAGAAATCCTAAACATCAATATCTGTAAGAATGGGAATAAATAAGAATAGAACCAATAAATAACCGAGCATAATGTAAAACACACTGATCCTGTTAGAGGACTTGACTTTAAGGAGGTGCTGGTACTCACAGAGAGGTCGCTACCACAGTTTTGTTTGTGTAGATATTTTAAGGCCCAACAGTTACTCACTGACACTGAAAACCTCTTTGGCGAGAACGTGGGGGAATGTGGTGCATTTGCCAACGCCTTGAAAAATTCATGCCCGCCGAGTGATATTTTGACCCAAGAGAAAAAGCCTTGTCAGTGTCCTCCTGGTTTGCTAGTTTTGACTGAATAATTGATGGTTTTATAAAATAGATCAGCTGAGCAACACATGTTATATTTTGTTAGCCGTTAAACGTTGTGAGCTAAACTCTCTGCGTCTCACTGCTTTGACCTTCAAACCTTCATTACAAATTCTTTAAGAATCTAGGAAATCCCTTTGCAAAGTTTGCAAAGACAATAAATATGTCAGGCTGTGTCTTCAGGAAGACAACCAGAATATTTAAAAATGCACCATACATTTTTTTATGTGTTTGGAATTATGAAAAAGACAAGCATATGGACGTGGGATAATTTGAAACAATGAATGTTAAGGATGAGGACTGAACAGTCTCAGTCCTCATCCCATCAAGAGATCAGTCATTGGAGATTTTAGACTTCCAGCTGATTGAATGGTCTTGACTGAATTTCATGAATATAGAAACCTCTGTGTTAAAGCTCAGTAGTTTTCTTCTTTAAGCTCTTTAAGCTTCCTACCTGTGGGATTTTAAAGGCTGATTCACTGGTCTAGTATCATCCAGTCAAATCTAGAATATTTATGAGCACCACTCCAGTGTTGTTGATTTTTTTTTTTTTTTGAAAGAACCGCTCACACATCTCCAATCTCGCTCTCTCTCTCTCTCGCTCTCTCTCTCTCGCTGGTTGTCTTTTTTTCTTCGCCGCTTGCCAGGTTACTATTTCGAGATCCGTTCCATCTGCGCTATAAGGATTAACACCCAGGTGGGTTTGTCTAGTGCCTCTAATACAGATGATGCCTGTTTGCTCATTCTCTTTGTGGCACTCGCTCGTCCTATAGAAACATCTATGCTCATTTGTTTGCTCAGCCTTCTCCCAGAAGCCTGATGTTGTCGGTTGTTTTCAAGCTGCGGCCTGTCACGTATCTCTGTGTTTTGTCAGGAGTACCTTGACGTGCTGGGACGCCCCATGGTTCTGGCAGGCAGCGAAGCCAAGCAGGTTCAGTGGACCAATGTGTATCAGGATGCTCTGGTGAGACGGCATGAGCTCATCAAATATACCTAATCCATTAAATACACAATAAGCTCATATAATTTCTAATAAATGTTTTGGGACTTTATCTTTGCACTCTGCAGGGTCTTGGCATGGTAGTAACTGGGACTTTGCCTGTTTTTAATCTCACCATGGACGGAAACTCACAGGTAACAAAACAGGATAATTATATTTGAGCTTAGGTGGATGAGATGGTTTTGCGAGTTACTTATTTTCTTCCTTTTGTCTTAGTGAACAAATACAGACTTTAACTCTAGTGTGTAATATCACTTATTATTTACAATTACTAATGTTTGTATGGCAAAAACAAATATTAGTGTGATCAGGATGCTTCTATACTTACTAATATATTACATGTGATTGAAGCAGTCTGTATAGAAAGGACACGTTTACATATGGGTGAGGTGACTTTCTGCTGCTAAAGTTTTCTAATTGGCTGCTGCTTCCAGCTTCATCAGGAAAAGCAAATAAGCACATCATTTAAAGTGTGACAACTAGTTTGAATAGAAACAATATATAAACAATTTATTTAAATGACTAAATGTACGGCTGCTGTTTTGTCTTTTTCACAAGAATCAGCTGATTTTAGGTGTCATGGGAGTCGACGTGCATCTTGATGAGATAAAGCGACTCACACCGCGGTACAATGTATGTGCATAAGTCACATTTTTCTTATTTATAAGCTGAGATGGACGAAGAAGACCAGCTCTTCACTGCTATTCCTTCCTTCTTTTTCTGTGGTTGTCACAGCTCGGGGCCAACGGATACATATTTGCCATCGATCCAAACGGATACCTGCTCCTTCATCCTAATCTCCAGCCAAAGGTGATTCAAATCTATTTCATTTGGTAAAATGCTTTATTTATTCTGTGGGGAGCTGCTTTAAGAAGAAGAAAGTTGGAGGATGGGGCAGTTTTAGGTTTGGGTTTTAAGCATCAGTGATGATGATGATGAATAATTAATAATATAAGGCTATGTGTTAATATCGCGTTCTCTCTCAACTCCTCTCAGCTTGTGAATCTGCCAGAACCTGTGACGCTGGACTTCCTGGACGCAGAGTTGGAGGACAGCAATAAAGAAGAGGTGAGGAACAAGTAGAGCTGTTTTGTTGATGCATGCTCAATCATCCAGGTAAGTAAATCCCCAAAAGTAATCCTGTTCATCTGGATGTAGCGTTTCTGTTGTTGAATTCTTTGTTGTTCAAACTTAGTAATTGTGTGAACAACATGTTTCCTCCTCAGGAGAATCTGCCCAGCAGGATAAATTGTCTGTGTAGGTCATTGAAAGTCGATGAGAACATATCTGTGGCCGATTTAAAAAAAAACTTTGCTCTGTGTTTCCATCGTGTAGATCCGCCGACAGATGATCGATGGAAGACCAGGTGAAATGCAGATCAAAACTCTGGTACTGTCGATTGACGAGGCAAGTCACTTCTCTTTCTGAATGTCTGCACGCATTTCCTCTTTAGTTTGGACTGCAGCAGTTATGAGGAGTTTAACACATGTCATGATGACTCATACTCATAAATTTACAGTGCTGTGTGGTGGGTCCATGAACAAACTGCTTACACAGTTTTTTTTTTTAATCACTTTATTTGAAAAAATAGACCTAGAACTGTAACCAACAACAGTGTTTTTATTTAGAGCAAAAATCCAGCTTAAATGTGTCCGACTCTTTTTTTATCCTTGCAAGCAACCAAAACTGTTTTTGGTCTATAAGTTCCTATTATGAGGTTGCTTATTTACGGCTGATTATCCAGTAGGAGGTTTTTGTACCAACCTGGGCTCTTGCTTCTCTTAAATGCCTGCTGATGTCTCAGTGCTGTTTCCTTTATGTTTATCTGTATGTGCATTTGATTTATTTATTTATTAGTTATGGGGGCTCTATCTGACAGTTGGGTATATTTCTGTGTTGTATGGGGCATGGGGATGTTTTATCTCTTTTTTTTGCCTTTTTGTTCTTTATGTAAACGCTGTATGTTAAAGATAAGCTGCTTAGCCTATACAATCACATCATATTACCATTCCTGCATGCTGAAATAAGCGGCTGAAGTCTTGCATTGTCTTTAATTCACAGGTTTTTAAAATAATAAAATAGTTTTAGGTTATATAAGGTCCAAATCTTATTTAATAAAAAATTAGGTATATTTGAGCAAATTTCATACTCTATCTGCAGAAACTGCTGACAGTCTGGTGATCTAAGTTAATCAAATTCTTAAAGGAGCTTGTTATGTGGACTTGGACTGTGTGTAGAAACATAAACGTGAACATTAATTTTACAGTGTACAACCCAGGCAGGGCTGCAGTAGTCTGACGAATAGCAAACACAGTTTTTGAAAGTTAAAAATGCTTAAACTTTGATCACTGTACTTTATTAGCTTTGCCTCTTATGTTTATTGAAATTCTTTACCTCTGCAGCGCTACATCGATGAGGTCTACAGGGGTTACACCTGGACTCCTATCAATGGAACAGACTACAGGTGAGCGGATAGAGAGTCATGAATCATGAATAAAAACCAACCAGCTGTGGCCCAGTGAGGCCTGCAGGCACAGATTGATTCACTCCAAGACCCACCATCTTTTTGTATCCCCCATTCATACTGGAATCCTGTCGGGATGCTGCCACCTGCAGTCTCGGTCTAGTATTACCATCCTACAATGAGTACTACATCAAGGCAGATCTGAGCGATGTGATGCTGCAGCTCCAGTGTGAGTACATGGAGGCAGGGTGTTCAGGTTTACATCCAAGGAAACCAGAAGCATTTCACACTCTCTCTTCTTTCGTGTTACAGATATGCAGTCTTTGCTGCCCAGCTCCTTTGAATCATCAGGGCACGTGTTTCTAGCTCCAAGGTGACTATCTTCATCTGTCATGATTTCATTCTTCAGTAAAAGGAAGGTGCTTATTTATGCTGCCGTGTCCGCAGGGAATACTGCAAGCGTCTGCAGCTTTCTGACAACAACACCCAGTTCTTGCAGAACTTTCTGTCTCTCATGCTTGACCTCTCCCCTGAATCTGATGAGTGTGAGTGCGTTAACAGAATGAAAATATCTCACTGCTGTAGACACACCGATAAGATATTCACCACATTTTTTTAAAATATTTTGCAGGTGACCATGGCCTGATCCACAACCTGATTTTTGATTCTAGGATCATCGGGCAGCTTGCTTCTCGTGTATGGAAGAACAAGGACCTCAATTCGTAAGTTTGGTTCTATTGTTGTTGTTGTTTTTTGTGTAAACTACTATAGTGCAAAACTAGAGCTGAAGAAGTAACAAATGTTACAGGTATGGCTTCCTAGCTGTATTTGCATCCACAGACGGAGGAATAACACGAGTTTTTCCCAACATGTGAGTGATAAAAGTAATTACTTATTCAAGCTCCTACAACTTTCCACTTGAAAACTTTTGATGACTTGTGTTCACGTGTTTTTGTAGAGCTGCCGAGTTGTGGGATGAGGACCCTGAACCCTTCAATTCAAATTTCTACAGACGGAGCCTCGACAACAAAGGCTACATGTTCAGATCTACACTCAGATCCTGTGAGTAACTAAGCAGCCAGACTTCACTGACTCAAAGGAGACGCTGATGTAAACGTTACTAAAACAATAGTTTGTCTGGTAATCATGAGCTTGGCATCAGCTGATATTTCAAGCTTATATTTTGTTATGTTTCATACTATTTTAAATAATTAAAATAGTGAGCATTACACATGCTGGTAAGCACGTTTTGTTACATTTGAGCAGAGACAGGCTCCCGCAGTTCCCTAACTTTGTGCAAAGCTAATATAAGTTGCTTCTCTGCTTCAACTTTGATGTTTATTTCGAGCCGCCTGCCACTGAATTAGGTTTTAAAAAACATTTTTAAGGAAATCACTCAAATGGAAACTCTCTCAGGTGTCATTACTTGATTCCTTTACCTATACTTTGATCGTGTTTCATAGAACGTTTATGCAACATCTTAATCCCAAGATCTTGGCTCATTTCAGCCAATTGTCTTATTTTCATGTCCGTGTATTTCCACCAGCTTTGGATGACCCCATTGCAGCAGAAAATGGGACAAGTGAAATTGTGGTTAGTTCAGCTGTGGAGGTTAATTTAGCAGGAAAACTGCTCAGACCTGCAGGTAAGATTTTTATCTGGTCTGTTATACATATGAAATTGGGGTTTTTGGTTTGTTGTGATTCCTGTTCTCGTCCCGTTCTCCTTTTACTCTGATCCTGTGGATGTCGTCCTGCAGTGGTTGGTGGGAAGCTGGACTTGGAAGCTTGGGTGGATAAGTTCAAAATCCTGGCCAGCAACATGTCAGATGGCCGGCAGGGGTCACACAAGGTACAGATTCTGAGTCTAAATCACCTGTTAAAAGCAAATTCACCTAAACAAAAATCTCACATGGTCTCATTTTGTTAAGCAGTGTGGACCTCTGAGAAGTTGCGAGATGGATTGCGAGATGGACACAAATGTAAGCACTTTTCTTTATTTCACTCTCTCGCTGCGCCGCAGCAGGACAGTGCCATCAGTTTAATGACCAATCTAAGGTCCCTCAGTGGTGATTAACTTGATGAAACTGTGATTAATAGACTGGCCTTTTATTTCACGTCATTCACAGTTTGTAGCCCAGAAGAAAACTGTTGTTGCTGCTTGTTTCTCTTTCAGACAACTCACAGAAAAAAGGAATTCTTATAAATGTGTCCAGCGTGATTAACATAATCCACACTGCTGCATGTAAATGGTTATGAGGGTGATTAAAGCTCATAAGCGCTCACTCATGAGTTGTTGTCATAAATGTAACCTTTTTTTTTTTAAAGCTACAATATTTTTTCTTCTTCTCTTTTTTTCTCTATAAACTGTTGGGAATCAGCCTGTAACTTCAACTGCTGTCAGCTGAATGCTTGACAGTTCTTGTCACAGCCCCCAAGCCTTAAGGAGACCTTCACACATGATTTAAAATGCAAATGACTGCAATCACAAATGCTTCTACCATATTATTTAATACATTTCAATATTGTCCAGAATATAATAACACATATTACATCTTTTATTGATTTTTAACTGTCTGTTTTCGCTCTAGTAAGATCAAACTTTGTCTTTCTTCCTGTGTTCTGCTGCACCCACACTGTCTTCTGCAGGAACTCGGCTGCTATCTCATTGATGATGGTGGGTTCCTGGTTATGTCCAATCAGGCAGATCACTTCCAAAAGGTATGTCTATGTGCTGTAATGTGTCTACCCTTTATGATGCATGTCATCCATAGCAGGGGTATCAAACATAAGACATAAGACTCGGCACACCAAAGACTCCGATGCAGCCCAGTGGAAAATGAGGATTTAGGTAGAAAATGTAAATTTGGGATTTTCGTAAGTTTTAGAGTAAGTTTTAAAGACCTCATACTGCAAGTGATGATAAAACGTCTGGGCAATGAGCTACTGGGACTTTTCCTGTAACAAACCAATCATTGCCAGGATTTTAAATTATGAAGGAAATCTATGTAAAACTAATTCCTGTGAAACAGGAAGCTCAGTGGTTTCCAGGGACTTCTTTCCACTTTAGTGAGGAGCAGCAGTGCATTTGTCATAGACACAGCATACACACCTGATCAAACTGCAGTCCTCTTGCTCTATAGATGTGAAAAGTCTCTGCTTGATTTGTGCAATAATCATCTATTTCTTTCAGTATATAAAATAAACCTATAGTATGGTCGCAGGAAAATAACAATTTATATTTTAAATCACCTTTAGTATTTCTTGGAGCAGACGTTTTCTACTTGCATCACCAGTTTATCTCTTTCCCTACACCTACTCATTGGATCTTTTTATGCCTTGTATCACCAAATAAAGTAATCATCGTGTATAGTATAGTATGTACGGAGAGGCCTAGCTGTAGTCTTTGTTGCTCTGGATATTTTATCCTGTAGCAGTTTCAGACTCAGACATATATGGATGAATTTGAGGGGTTCATCAATCAAAAAAAGAAGAGGAACTTTGGCACTATGAAATATAAAGTGATTTGGGATTTTTTTTAAATCTGTGAATCATGCAAAGCTTCTATAATTTTGAGCTCAGTGTTGAGCCATTATTCTCACGTTTTTATTGCTCCCTGTAACTGTCTTATTGTCCTTCTTTTTAAAAAACATCTCAGATTGGTCTTTTCTTTGGCGATGTGGACGCTCCCCTGATGTATGCCCTCTACAACAATTCGATCTTCACTCGACGGCAGTCTTTCCAGTACCAGTCTGCATGTGAGCCGGTCAGCAGCAGCCACACCGGCGCAGCACCGAGAGGTGTTTTTGTGGTAAGAGACAACATCAGGCCGTCAAACTCTGAATGATTAGACAGTCTGAGACGTTTGCCTTCATTTCTTAATTTTCTCTGTCTCTCCAGCCGTCCATTGCTGATGTTTTGAGCTTGGCATGGTGGACATCAACAATGGCATGGTGAGACTTTATTTGCAGCAAATCAGATGAAATCTACTTCACTTTATGTCTTTTTAAAACAGTCTTTGCTGTGTACATGAAAGTGATTTTATATTTTTTGTGTTCGACAGCTCCTGCACGGTTATTTTGAGCTGTTTATATATAGCTCTGAGTTTACTGTTATTGAACGATGTTTTCTTTCTTTAATGTCTTTTTCAGGTCTGTGTTTCAGCAGCTTCTTTATGGACTGGCCTATAACAGCTGGCTCTATCAAGGTGACATGCATGTGAACTGATGTATTCCTTATTGTTTTATATGGTACACAGTAAGAAAGGAAACACACATTGGATGAATAGTAAACTTTCAGGAATTTCACTGTATTCTTACTTTGTTATTTTCCCGTCATCATTAAGTAAGTGTTCGACTGCAACTAAATAATGTCATTATGTTATAAGCTGATTTTGAACATGCTTTTGTTTCTTTAGCTGATGTCCTCATCGAAGGCTTTGAGACTAAAGAAAGCAGCTGTGTGACCATCCAAAGCCAGTTCTACTTCACAAACACCACAAACTCCTACAATATGCTGCAGGACTGTGGAAACTGCTCCAGGTGAGTTTTCTACAGAATCAGCAAAATCAGCTTGCAGTGTTTATGAGCTCGCAGCCCTGTGCTGTCCATATGGAGCTGGCTAAATACTTGTCACTGTCTCCTACAGACTGTTCCATGCAAAGAGGATCGAAAACACAAACCTGCTTTTTGTGGTCGCCGAGAAACTGCTCTGCCAGTCGTGTGAGATTGAGACACTGACCCAGGTCAGAACAGAGTGTATCCTTTCTGCTGTCGAACACTTCTGACATTTTCATTTTTGTAGAGGTAGAAGATATGTTTTTATGTTTGCTGTTACCGCCATAACCAACAACCAACAGTTCAGGAGGAAAATCCGTGTGAAGTATTGAACAATACACGATATCGTAAAGGCCCGACTTCCTGCTTTGACTACAGTGCCTTAGTAAGTGCCTGTGCTGTTATTATTCAAAGGAATCATTTTGTGTCTTAGTCCTGAGCGTGTGATAGGAAATTCTGAGAAAAAAAATATTTGTAACGTCACACAAACAATAATTATCAAGAATAACCAATTAAACTACTATCCAGTGACAACTATTTGAAAAAATACAGAGACCTGCTACTAAGGAGGTATATTAGATAGTGATTAAAGTTGAAAATTCAGCAGTAAGCAAAACAATGTGTGGCTCTTCCATTCAGTTGCTTTTGCATAGTAAGTGAACTAATGTCCTAATATCCTATCCTAATGTCCTAAACTAAAGTCCTAATGCTCCCACAACCGTTGGCTAAGGCTAAAACAAATTATTTTTGTAAAACTGAATATTAGGGTTTGACACCCCTGAAAAACATACTGTGGTGTTGTTCCATTGCATGGTCAGGATTAAGACACATTTTCTTACTGTAAGACTCCAGGGTCATTAGTTGTGGAGAACAAAAGGATTCACTTTTTACTCTCTTTGCAGGAAAACACGTCAGAGTGCGGACGAGGTCATTCCCTGCAGTCCTCCATAGGAGTCCTCCTCTTCATTCAGCTCACTCTGCCTCTCTTTCATCTCTCACACATGCAAACGCTCTGACATTTTTGATCTCTGTAGGTTAAGGCTCGGATCTACTGAAGAGTAGATCAAACAGCAACTGTAAAATTCTTCTTTTCTGAACTACAAACAGCTCACAGAGAACAGTGCTTTGAAAGAAACCCCTGGATCAGCTCATAGTGTCTTTTGCCTTATTGCTAATGCATTTCTTGGTGTTTCGGGGCTTGAGTGCAAAACATATGATTATAATGCGTTGCGTGTGCATGCTATTTAAACTGAGACAGCATCTTTACATTTTTATTTATTTATTGCATAAAGGCTTAGCCACGGCAAAAAGTCAGGGAGACGACCAAAGCCACCCAGCAGTAGAAGATTGTTGATCACGTTTGTTTGACTGTATTTCACTGTCTAGAATCTAATGTGGCAGCAGAACAGTGTATCATATTATTACATTACTCCCTGAACTTCCTAGATGTGGTTAAACACAGTTACTTCATGATTTAGCTTTTTCACATAGGGCCACCTAGGTTTCTATAGCTTTTTTTTTGCTTAATAAATGCAATTATAATTTATAAAGTGCATCTGTATTTACTTGGGTTATCTTTGAGAAAGGACTCAGGAAAGGAGGAAAAACCTTTTTACAGCACTGTACAGTTTATGCTAGCTCGTAGCCTTCGTCCTCCCGGCCTTTGCAAGTGTAGAGCTGTGTATATATATATATCTGTATATAAAATCCATGGGATACCTTTGAGATGCATGGTATATTTTGAATTCTAGTAAAGTACAAGAAACCTAACACTGTATTTACAGGTAGTGTAAAATACGTAATTATTACTTTCTACCACTGAACGTACGAGGCTGTACGCACCATCACCTTTTATTCTGAGGAGCTCTGAGTGGCTTAACAGACGAGTAACAGTTAAATAAGGACAGTACCAAGAGTTTTTAGAGCTTTCAGTACTTAACGTTACTGATCAGCTGAATATATTAAAATGTATATGACTTTTCAACCATACAGTGTCACAGTGTTGTTAACGGTTCAGATAAAGGGCAAACTAAGATATTTAATGGCGTATAGATGGAGATCAATCACTGCCTTGAAAATTTTAATGAAAAAGCTGAATCTGCTGCTGGGTGACTTGAAGACTCCCACCTGTAGGCTGCTCAGATGTTATTTGTGGCACCCATGCTGTTGTTGGCTTGAAATGAATCCCTTGCACCTGTTTGTATTTGCTCGTTCGGTCCCAGCAGATGTCTTTGCACATACAGATCAAGAGGCGCTGCACTTACAACTGTTTTTCACACGACGGTAGATCTGGGCCTTCAACCCACATTCACTTCAGTGTCTTTTGATCCAGTTCTGATCTTTGCCGAGCCAGTTTTAGTACTAAAAATTGGGTCATGCATGACAGGACCCCAAAAGACTTCTCTGTCAAGTATCCTTGCCCTCTAATGTCATTAGATTTAGGCACACGTCTGACAGGATTTAGATAAAAATATCATTTTTTCCCATAAGATATTTTTTTCAAAACTAAACGAGAACAGAGATGTGAAAAGCCAGCGTGACACATCAACAAAGAAGCATCTGTGTGGTTTGCTTGTTTGACTGAATCGTTAAAGCTGAGGTTTGCTTTTTTTCTCCGAACGCCTCCACAGATGCTCGGTATGATCTTGAAGTGCTTCCAGTCAAGTAAGATGTCGTCAGATGATGTGAAATGAAACAACACAAACTAAATTGTCAAACAGTAACTGACTTTGTGAGCTATTAGTGCATCCTTTGTGGACTCCAATATTTAAGTGCTGTGATCATCGGATACTTGCAGTGTAATGTGCAGTGTTAACAGCGTAGTCTATTAGCACAAGCCTCGCAGAAGTCAGCATATTGCCAACATGTTTTTAAACATACACGTCAGTTAGTTGATTGATAGGAAGTCCTTTGTCCCTTTTTCTTGTATTGCCAATGTTTGTCAAGTCTGAATTTATGCACTTATGTATGCTTCTGTATGGGGAATGTAGCTTCTGAAAAACTTTCAGTGTTATGAATATGTTCTTCTGCGCTTTCTGACCTTCTGTCGAGATACCCCTGACGTGTCGCTGATCACTGAATGACTTACTGCGGCAGAACATTTCGGTGTTATCATGCACTAAGATTTTTGACAACAATAGCAAGAAATGTAGCAGTTTTGTAATTTTGACAGGTGTTTATTACACTAAAGATGTTTGGAATCATTTCTTGCATTAGATTAGATAAAAAAAAGAGAAATTTCCTACTTCAGATTAAATCTAATATCTATCAACATATTTGTTGTTCTTAAGTCGACTCTCAGTGTGTGCGCACAGGAGATTTCAAGTTTGTTTTGCTGCATAGTTGGCTTTCAAATTAGTTTTGATGTCAAAATCTGTACTCTTGTTACACTCAGATCAAAGGTAACTTCATAGAAAAGCACCCCCCCCCTCTCCTCCCTTCAGCAGATGAATGAGGAAGCAACTTTCAGCTGTCAAACACTGCACAGTCACACTCTGCTTAGTGAAGCTCTAACATCCCCCGGGTAGCACCAGTAGAAAGAACATATTTTGATTTCTTTTGAAGAAAGTGAAAGACAGGAGCCTAAAACTGGTGCTACGTGTGATTCATGAGCGCTCGCTGCATGCATGATTAAATGAAGAAATCCGTTTTTCCGCAGTGATTCATTCTTGTACGTCTTTTTCTGTAATCATTTGATCTGGTTGCAGAGTTAAGGGGTATTTTTTAAAAATGTGTTTTGTTTTTTTAAAATAATATTTGTAAAAATGCATTTTCTCTCTTTGTCTGCCTGGTGTTCCACCCCGCAGTGCCTTGTTGCACTCGTCATTTTAGATGTCAGGAACATTCGCATCGTAGATGCGGAGATTCACCGTGCAGGCCATGTGAAAGACGCACTTGAATTTCAAGGGTTGCCGTGGTTCAGCTTTGAGAGGACTTTCTGGTCAGGGAATGTGAAAAAAACAAAAATATGCTCCCATAGAACTTTTAAAGGAAAATATTTTTAAAGGAGCGCAGTCGTGAAAGTGCACAACAGAAGAGTCGGCCTCCTTTCCTGCCTTCTCATGGACACGTTTGTCAAATCTACACCAACAAACTGGGCCGCCCTTCTGGCCTGTGTCATCTGATCTCCATACTGTGGTCCAGCCGGGCACAGACACTGTCCATTTACATGGATTTCTACTTTGTCCCATCTGCACCACACTATATTCTATATTTGATGCCTGTTGGAAACTTTTCAGTTGTGACTGACTGAAATGAGTGAATGTTAATGTACAGTATACCTACTGTTGTGCATCTCTGCTGTACCCAAGCATGGTGGGGACCTGGAGAAGCAGATTCAAGCTCAACATTGGTTGAAAACCTCAAAAAAAATTAAATAAAAAAAAATGCTGCTTTCAAAAGAAGACCCAAAACAGGAAACAGCTGTTCCTCTGAGACCTGCAGTATTTCCTTTAGGTCATTTTGCGTCTTTGAAACAACACTGTTGTACTTTGAGGAAAGAACTTTTGTGGAACTCTTTGTACCCTACAGTACAATATATTCCTGCTGTTGAGGTCAGTGTTGTAGTTTCGTTTTAAATTTACTGGTATTTATTTGCATGATATTTTGAATTTGTACATAGTCTGATGGATATTTTACATTCCTGTCTGCATCTGGATCTTCAGCTCTGTCGGGGACGGTGGTGCGATTGTGCCCCAATGTGGATATTTTGGGTAAAGTGGAGGTCGCTGAGCTCTTTGCTGCCTGTAAAGGAACGAAGCTGAAAGTTTGACTTCAGTGAAGCCTACAGTGACTTAGCGTTTGTAGTTTAAGCCTTTTGCAGGAAGTTAAAGCACAGAGCAGTTAAGATTTATGAGCAGCATACTGCCTGGTTGAACTTTATTTGTTTATTCAGCAAAAACTGATGTAAAAACACTGGAAGTGACTCGTGCATTTAACGGCTGCATAACAAATAAGGCAGTGGCATGTGTGGGGATGCCCCTTTATTATTAGGCTTTGTTTATGAAATATGTTTAAGTGTTATTTGTTTATTTCAATGTAAATTTATTTGTTCATTCGTTTGTTTATTTGAACATCGTGAATGATATTTGCGTTGATCAGAAAGGAAGTGAATATGTTTGGAGGTTGCGCGGGCACAAGGTGCAGTTTACAAGACGAAGAGCGAAATAGGACAAAGTTATCGTTATATCCCGTACGTCTGTGTCCTTTAATTTGTCAAACAAGAAGAATGTCCATGTTTTTTGCTGTAACTTTGCTTTTCATTTTGCCGACGTTGTTGTTTACTTGGGACAGTTTTCTCTCTTTGTGCCAGTCTCCTGCGCCACCTCATTTTTGTACAGACAACGTGAAGCAGTCAGCAGAAGACGAAGGCTTAACTTTGTAAAGATTTTGTCAGCCACATTACAAAATGGATATTTAAATGTTTATATCTTTGGTGATTAAATGCTATTGATATTTTTCACTTCAGCTCTGATTGGTACTTTTTCTTCGCTCATTTGTTATTTTCGTTGGGTGACCCTCACACTTCAGCACACTATTATAACGCAAAGATTTACACACTGCAGCTCTTTATAATCCCTTATCAAGGAGATGTGCAAAAAGTTACAAAATGTTACTAAAATGAACAAAGTGATTTGTAAATTATTTAAATCTTGGTGCAAAAACAACATATTAACAGCTGAAATTGGCAAGCATGATTTTGATTGCAACAAGTTAAAAACATGGGACAGGGAAGTCCCATCTCATACATTTCATTTTATAATACCTGCACCACCTAATAGAGATGTATTACATATGACAGGGTATCAATGGGCCTTTCATTGATGTGTAAGTTACCCATGTTATGCGCCCTAATGCCCCTACCTCATCTTTTTAGAGACATGTCGCTGGTATCAAATTTCAAAATGACAGATATAATTAGAAATAGAAAAAAGTGGAACAAACAAAGCAAAATACACCCGCTTGCATAGGTTTAAAAGGTCCTCACCAGGTTGTACAATAATTAAATTACACCTCAGATAAATAATAAATAAATAATGACACAATGTCACTGATTATTTAAACAAAGCTAATCAAAAATGATTAAGCAGCGTGTAAAAATCAAAGTTGAACCCAGTTCAGTAGCAGAAACCTGAAGTCACGATTTTCTTTATGACTTTTTAATCAGTCTCTCACATCATTGTGCAGGACTTTTGCCCCATTCCTCTTTCCACTCCTCTATGTTTAAGTACACTGAGGTTCATTTCTGCACAGCTCACTGTAGAGTGATGGACTTGGGCTTATAAGCCTTTCTGGACTGATAGACAGCAACAGCTGCTCCTTTAAGATCACTGCTTTTCTCCTATTGTGTTAACACAACAGCTGGTCTAGATGGTTATTTTCTTTTTATTACAATTACTGCTGCTTACCCTCTTGATTCTTACAGAAGCAGCAAGACTTTAAATTTGTATTTTGGCTTAGATTTGTTAATATTCACATAGTATAATATGTTGTGTGTTATTCATCCAAGGTTGTATTTAAATCATTTTAGACTCTAGTAAGCAACAGATGATTTTTTTTATGACATCCAAAAAACAACAACAAAAAACAACCTTGAATTGAAATTGGTGTACTGATTTTCTATTTTCTTTTTCACGGTCTTCTGTGGATTCAGGCACTGTGTACTCTTTTTAGACCGTGGTGATGCTGCTGTATAATAACTTCAGTTGAGCCACTGAGCGGTTCCTCTGTTATCTGATGCAGAAAAAGTTCTGTCAGCTGTTTAGGATCGCATCAATAATTTTGAGGGGACTGATGAGAACCAGAAAAGTAATCCAAGAGTTAAGCTGCTTGGAAACTAATCATGGTGATTTTTTCTAACTTCATTTAGAGAGGATATCAAACAGTAGGCTGAGATCTGTCGCTGACACTAAAACCTCCGGATAGAGGTTGTTGATGCTTCTATGATTCAGTAAATCAGCCGTCCTACCCAGCAACTCTTACTAGTCTTGTTTGGAAAAGTGATACCTTCCATCCACCTGGCATTGTGCCTTGTTATGTGGCTTAAGGAGAAATACACCATCCGAATTAGATATGATGTCAGTGGATCAGTGTTTGGCAAAGGAGTTTGAATTATTGTCAATTTAAAACATCATGTTGGATTTATCCAGCAGAGCTCATGAGTTTGTTGGACATAAGTTGAACTTAGGAGACACAGAACAGACGAGGCGTTCGTGGGAGACGGGGACTGATGTAGGTTTGCTGCAGAAGTGGACCTAATCCGGGTAAAACCGCTTCTAATTACAGTTAACGAAAGATGGGAACTGGAAACTGTTTTAGTACCAGATGAGTGTGTATTTCTTTTCTTTTTTTCTTTTTTTTTAGGTTTTTAGGTGTTGAAGGCATGTATCCTCTCAATGAAATATTGTGTGGCTGGTTGTTTTTAAAGGGTTTTATTTGTGGTCAGAAATACTGTGATTTTGATGGGATAATGACTGAAATTTGTGTAGCACACTGACAGAGAGCCGTTCAGTGGTTGGTGTGGCGATTTCTTGGTGACTTCAATACCTATACTAATATTGATACAGTGATTTTGGAGCAAAGTTCAAGCTTGATTTGAAAGATTTTAAAGTTATTTGGAGAAAAATGTTACAGTAACACACCGTGCTTGGCTGTGTCAGTTGATATTTAAGCAATAAGAATGAAAAAGAGACATAAAAAACAAAGTGTAGGGAGCTAAGACTCATACAATACCAGACTGTTCCCTGTGTGTAGTTAAATAAGACCTCTAACAATAAGTAGGCATGTAAAGAATCTCACATGGTGCCATATATTCAGGAACAAACAGGTGCACTGAGAGGAGGGGAGGAGGCAGCTGTCAGGATATATTAATGTCAATGGTCCCTGAAGAGGAAACATATGCCTTGCCCCAGAGGACTTGACTAAATAATTTGGTGTTAGAAAAAACAGCAACGCACCACACCCATCTTAAAAGGTTCATATCTAAAGACACTGTACAGTTGAACTCAGCATGTGTCTGCTGACATTTTAGAATAATATTTTTCACTGCTGTGCAGGAGAAATACATCAGCATTAGCAGCATGCTCAATGAGAGGAAGGCTGTGCAGGTACGATGCAGACAGTGGTGATGTGTTTCGTTACTTTTCGCATAAAATGTCTGAAGAAGTTTAGACATGACATGATATACAAAGTTAAAAAGCTATCTGATGCTTTGCTGCTCTATCAACCACAACTTGTGGGTTTACACTTGTGGAATAAAAAAAAAGTAAATATGTGTAATACAGAGATAACGAGAGCAGATCATCTCCATCTCACGCTATCACTAGCATCCTCCTCTGTCACACCAACCATCCGCGTGGTGTCCTTCATTACATCCATGAATTTCCTCTGTTCTTTTCCTCTTCCCTTATATTCAACATCCCCCATCTAATAGATCCTCTGCAAACCCAAACCATCTCAGCCTTACCTCTCTAACTCTCTCTAAACCACTTGTTACCCTTCTGTCACTAATCACCCGTCACACTCATCTCCACCCGCTCCATCCTGCCTGGACTCTCTTCTTGACCTCTCTTGTGCGATGCCTGACCTTATGCATTTTTTTCCTTACTTTTACTGACTAGATTCCAGTCTCAAAAAACAAGGCACCAAATATAATATAATATAATATAATATAATATAATATAATATAATATAATATAATATAATATATCCAATAAAAACTATGAAGACACTCAGATTTGAAGGATTTTGTTTTTATTGTGGAACGTTTAAAGACAGCAGACTCGCCAAGTCAACAACATTTAATGAGAGCATTTCAACGAAAAATCATATTTTATGATTCTCATTTGAGTCTCTCATAGAAGTTGCAGCTTATTCTTCAGCTTCCTTTCCCTGAAACAGACAGAAAAACACACACACACACACGATAAGTTCACTCAAACTGTGGAAGGAAGACTTTGTCCCTGTGAAGACAGAGAAAATATTCTGTCTTTAAAGAGACCTTTTTTGATCATTTCCAGTACTGTGTTTTAGTTGTTCATTATTTAAGATAATACCCATTTATCTTATACACAGTTTATTATTTGTCTGAAACATAACCATTTTAGCTCCTTTCCCCCTGCCTTTAAGCTGGCTTTCTTCTGATTGGCTGCCCCTCACATTTAGAAGATTTGATGGGTGAAGTTTACAGTGACAGCTTAGGTATACCTGCTTTCTTTGACATCATGAAGATTTTAAAGCAAAACACAATCTCTGAAACTGAGTGTTTAGAGAGTGTTTGTTTATGTACACATTTGTCTGTGTGTGTGTGTCAGAAATTAAGCAAAAATAACTTGACTAATAATTTCACCTGAGAAGTTTGAAATTTCATAATTAGGGAAAAATCAATTATGAATGCATGAATTTTACGTATTACTTACTTTTCCAATTTCACGACTCTTAGCCCTCAGCTTGTTGACCTGGGACTCAGCGATGTCAGCGCGCTCCTGAGCTTCCTCCAGCTCGTGCTGAACCTTCCTCAGCCTTGAAATGTGAGTATTGGCTTGCTCCTCCTACAATGAGATAAAACAATGGAGTTAACTGTCATAAAGACTGAAGCTGCAGAGAATAAATGACTGACTCATAAACAGCAAAGTATTTAATACTGTGAAACATTTTAACTTACAGCCTCCTCAGCCTGTCTCTTGTAGGCCTTCACTTTCAGCTGCAGCTTATCCACCAGATCTTGAAGCCTGGCAATATTCTTCTTGTCCTCCTCTGTCTGCAGTTTACATAAAGTCACAGCAAATGTAATCATATGGACTTTCCCGGGATACCAGCATCAACAAAATCAAATAAAACACCTTCCTACCTGATAGGTAAGCTCTTTCACTCTTCTCTCATACTTGCGAACACCTTTGACAGCTTCAGCTCCTCGTCTTTGCTCAGATTCAACTTCAGATTCAAGCTCACGTACCTAAAATATGAACAATGTATGACAATGATGGGAGTTCAAAAATAAATACTGTGAAAAAAACAGTTGAGGTCATGCTGGTGAAAAATGGTCTTTACCCTAGCCTCCAGTTTCTGGAGCTGCTTCTTGCCGCCTTTCATGGCCAGGTTCTCAGCTTCATCAAGGCGGTGCTGCAGGTCCTTCACTGTCACCTCCAGGTTCTTCTTCATCCTCTCCAAATGAGCACTGGTGTCCTGCTCCTTCTTCAGCTCTTCTGCCATCATGGCAGCCTGAAATTTCATATCATATGTATTGTTGTAACTGTCATTTGTATTGTTGTACCAACTAATATAGTTGGTAGAGTAATGCTACTGCACTATAGACATTCATCAGGGTGGCTCACATCAGTGATGGCCTTCTTGGCCTTTTCTTCAGCATTTCTGGCCTCCTGGACAGCATCTTCCACTTCACCTTGGATCTGAATGAAATCAGCCTCCAGCTTCTTCTTGGTGTTGATAAGGCTGGTGTTCTGAAAGGAAATACAGGATAATGAATCACATATTTGGACTTTCACCCTTCAAATTATAAAAATATGAAGTTTTTGAATCGTAACTAACCTGAGAGTGCAGCAGTCCCACACGCTCGCTGGCATCAACCAGCTCCTGTTCAGCAATCTTGCGGCCTCTCTCTGTTTGCTCCAGTGCAGCTCTCAGCTCCTCGATCTCAGCCTGCATCAGGTTGTTTCTGCGCTCCACCATTGCAACCTGCTCCTTCATGTCTTCCTGGCTTCTAATGGCTTCATCAAGATGGAGCTGGGCATCCTGAAATGTGCGACATTAAGAGGTAACAGTACCCACTTTAAGCTACTTTTCAGATAATTTTAGAAAGTTCGGGCAAATCCTTCAGTGGACCCACCTTCAGCTGTCCCTGCACATTTCTCAGCTGTTTCTGGGCTTCAGCTGCCTGGCGGTTGGCATGACTCAGCTGAATCTCCATCTCATTCAGGTCTCCCTCCATCTTCTTCTTGATTCTCAGGGCATCATTCCTGCTCCTGACCTCAGCATCCAGAGTAGTTTGCATGGACTCGATCACTCTCTGGCTGTTCCTCTTGATCTGTTCAATCTCCTCGTCCTTCTCTGCAATCTTCCTGTCAACTTCACTCTTGACTTGGGTCAGCTCAAGCTGAATGCGAAGGATCTTGGATTCCTCGTGCTCCAGAGTAGCCTTTGAAAAAGAGTGAACCATATTAACTACAGCACACAACGTTTCCTTTAGTATAAATATACAAACTGAATGTTTGTACAGTTTGTACTGAGTGTACAAACTGGTGAATAAAGAAGAAAAGATAGCTCAGACATAGTGCATCGAATACTTTTCAAGGATAAATCTCACACAGATATGCTTCAAATTGTTTGAGCAGAACATGCACTTCTTTTGCACAGAAGCCAAACTCAGCTCAGGAATCGTAGATTCAGTTTTACCTCGGCCTCTTCCAAAGCTGTCTGGATTTCTGACTTCTCACTTTCCACTGTCTTCTTTCCCTTCTCAAGCTCATGGATGGTTTTACCGGTCTCGCCAAGTTGTTCACTCAGGTCTGATATCTCCTCTGTTCAAGCAGATTTTCAGTACATGAGCATACTGGTCGATTTAAACAAAATTCGTCTCAAGTGTATTTTATTGACAGAGTGCTTGGTGAAAACTGGATTAATGGTCTTACGTTGCAGGTTCTTGTTCTCCCTCTTCAGGGTCTCCAGGTGATCAAGAGCTTCCTCGTAGGAGTTTTTCATCTTGAACAGTTCAGTGCTGAGAGAACGAGCCTCCTTCTGAGATCCCTCCAGCTCTGCCTGGCTTTCCTCATACTTCTGTTTCCACTCTGCAAGAACCTGAAGATACAGCAAACTATTTAGTTTCTCTTTCTTTTAAACTCTCATCATATTTATATACAAACAAAAATACCGTACCTTGTCAAAGTTTCTCTGCTTCTTGTCAAGGTTAGCAGCCAGAGCATTAGCTCTCTCCACGTCGATCATCAGGTCCTCCACTTCACCCTGCAGTCTCTGTTTGGTCTTTTCCAGAGAGGCACATTTTGCATTCATAGCTTCGATGGACTCCTCAGCATCCTGGAGACGCTGGGCGAGCTTTTTCCTGTTAAGAACATTCAATTTTCAGACTTGCTGTATATTAATCACGACACGAGAAAAAATATAAGGTTGGAGACTTACTTTGCCTCCTCCAGCTCCTCAGTGCGCTGAATAGCATCAGTTTCATATTTGGTCCTCCACTGAGCCACCTCGCTGTTTGCCTTGGACATTGAACGCTGCAGCTCAGCTTTGGCCTCCTGCTCCTCCTCATACTGCTCCCTGAGGAGGTCGCAGTCATGCCGAGCTGACTGGACAGCATGAGCCAGGGCGTTCTTGGCCTATAATCCGAACAAAAACCAGACAAATATTTGACAGAAAACATTTTTTCGCCTTTTCTTCTCACACAGTTTTCAAATTCTGTTACCTTGACTTCCTCCTCTATGTGCCTCTTAAGCTCCTCAATTTGCTGAGTGTAGGCCAGTTTGCCTCTGGTCAGCTGAGACACAAGAGCTTCTTTCTCCTCGATCTGCCGTGAATATTCACCTAAGCAACGATTTTTTAGTTATTAGCAGCACTCAACAGCAACAAGAGCAGGAAATAAGCATACACTGATGCACCATAAATTTTCCGCTGTTGCAACTGAAGAAGAACGACATTAAAAACCTTAATGAACCCTAAACTTGTGAATAGCATTCCTAATGAGGTTAGAAATATCCACATCACTACATTTTTAACTTGTAAAAATGTATGTGAATTTCCATTGTTACAGATCTCGCTGCTGGTTGCATTTTGCCTCAGTACCACTATCACAACATGTTTTTCATATGAAGTGAGTTTCGTACCATTTTCAGTCTGAAGTCGTGCTTTTTGTGCACCGATATCATTCAGCTGACGAACATTTTCATCGTTCTTTGACTTGAGCTCATTTAGCTGATCTTCCAATGTCCTGCACATCTTCTCAAGGTTTGCCTGATGAAATAAATCATGTATTAGCAAATAAATAAATACATACATAGATAATAAAATTACAGTTTATTTTCCACTTTTGCAAGTTTAGCGCTCTGATTACCTTGGCTTTGGCAATACCCTCCATGTTGCTTGCAAGGTCATCAATCTCCATCTTGTACTCGCTTTTCTCTTTCTCCAGCTTCTGTTTGACTCTCTGCAGGTTATCAATCTGCTCTCCTAGCTCGGCCACGCTGTCAGCCTGCTTCTTGCGGAGAGCTGCGGCGGTGGCTTCGTGCTGCAGGGTGGCCTCTTCGAGATCACGCCGCAGCTTCTGAAACTCGGCCTCGCGCTTCTTGTTCATCTCAATCTGAGCTGCAGTTGCTCCGCCAGCTTCCTCGAGTCTCTCACTGATCTCCTCCAGCTCTCTGGAGAGATCAGACCTCTGCTTCTCCACCTTGGCCCGAGCAGCACGTTCAGCCTCAATCTCCTCCTCGAGCTCCTCAATACGAGCCTAAAACACAAAAAAGTTTAAGCTAAGTTGAACATATTTGAAGATTTTTTGCTATAGTAAATACTTCTAATTATACCTGAAGTTCCTTTATCTTCTTCTGTAACTGCAGTCCCAGAGATTGCTCATCCTCGATCTTACTCAGGAGCTGGCTAATCTCAAAGTCCTTCCTAAAGGGGAAAAAATGATAATGGCATATTACAGTTGTATTTATCAGAGAATATTTTAGTGCAGATAAATATATATGAATTATTTTTCTTACTTCTTTATTTTCTCATCAGATTGCTGCTTATCGTTCTCCAGATCCATGATGGTTTCTTGGGCCAGTTTAAGGTCACCTTCAAGCTTTCTTTTAGCCCGCTCAAGGTCCATGCGAAGCTTCTTTTCTTGCTCCAGGGAACCTTCAAGCTACCAAAGACAGAGATATTTCATGGATTTAGAAAGTGTATTAGTGGACTGTTGGTTTTCAGATGAGTTTTAAAAATACTCACATCGTCCACTTGCTGCTCCAGCTTGGTCTTGGCCTTCGTCAGACTGTTAACTTTGTCTTCCTCTGCCTGCAGGTCATCGAGGACCTGCTGATGGGCCTCTTGGAGGGCTTTCTTTTCTTTGCTCAGCTTGGCAATGGACTCATCTTGAGCAGCCAGTTCCTCTGTGAGGTTTTTGACCTAAAGAAGTTGACATGAATATAAACTTACAAATGATTTTCGCAACACTTAACAAAACAATACATTGTTAAAAGAGGGAGTATGACCTTGTTCTCAGTGGCATGTTTCTCCTTTTCCACTTTGGCCAGGGTCAGCTCCAAGTCATCAATATCCTTCTTCAGCTCAGAGCACTCGTCCTCCAGCTTCCTCTTCTTTGCAGTCAGCTCAGCGTTCATTTCCTCCTCATCCTCCAGTCTCTCAGCTGTCTCTTTGAGTTTGGCCTCAAGCTGGATTTTTGCTTTAATGAGCCCCTCACACCTTTCCTCTGCATCAGCAAGGTTTTCACCTTCCTAAAAGGCAACACAAGTTTGTTAATCAAATTAATTCTTTGATAATCAGTAGACACTGTGCATGCAAGGTAGCGACTGAACTCACAGACTGCACTTGTAACAGTAAGTCATTCTTCTCCTGCAGCAGAGAAACCATCTTTTCCTCCAGTTCTTTCTTCTTAGCCAGAGCCTTTGCCAGATCCTCTTTGGTCTTTTCAAAGGTCTCTTTCATTGCGGCCATCTCTTTCTCCGTCTCTGCACTCTTCAGCAGAGGCTTAATCTTGAAGTACAGCTTCATCCACGGCCAGGTTTTGACATTCATGAATGAACGGATGTTGTACTGGATGGAGAAAATAGCCTCTCTGATAAAAGAAAAAAAGGACGAGTTATAAAATGTTTGTTTTACAAATTAAATTGCAGGTTTCACAAACGTCTGTTACAGCGTCAGCAACAGACAGCTTACCTCCTCTCCATCATCTTGACAAACTCACGCCTCATGAGGAAACCTCTGCAGAGAGCCTGAGTCATTGTGACCAGCTCAGCCAGCTTCTCGTCTCTCATCTCCTCCAGAGTTCCCAGCAGACCGGCTTTGAAGAACACCTGAAAGTTATTAATACAAATTATTTTTAATTTGTTAACTATTCTCCACATTTCAGCATTAACAGCATTTTCCAGAGAGATTTTTCTTTCTCTACCTTGGTGTGACCAAACTTGTACTGAGAGTGGTCCACGTTGATGGATCCCAGAAGTTTCTCTGAGGCCTTCTTGTTGTCAATGAACTGTCCCTCAGGAATGATGCTAGCATTCAATACCTTGTATCTAAAGTAAAGAGTTCAATCACCAAGTCAGATGCAGTGGCTTTAAGATAATAATAAAAGTAATAATAATAAAAAAAAAAACGTTTCATTGTCAGTGAAGATGCTAGCAGTGTTACCTCTGCTTGAAGTCACCGTAGAGGATTCTGCTGGGGAACCCTTTCCTGCAGATCCTGATCCCCTCCAGCACACCGTTACACCTCAGCTGGTGGATGACCAGGAAGTTCTCCATGAGGCCTGTAATATGTCATTAAATAAACACATTTTGACAAGAGTGACAGAATGAAAATGTGAAACAGTGAAAGCACATCACAGGTTTGATTTCTTTCAGCCATGTACCTGGCGTCTTTGACTCATTGGGAATCAAGCAGCGCACAAAGTGAGGATGAGTGCTCCTCAGGTTGGTCATCAGCTTGCCCAGATTCTCCTGAAGCATTAAAACAGCATTGAGTTAACAAAATAAATGACAAGTATCTCTAGTAAGTGATTCTTCCACATCTTACCCTGAACAATGCAGACACCGTCTGGAAGGAGCCACCCTTCTTTTTGCCACCTTTCTTGCCACCACCGCCCTCAGCTGTCAGTGGGACAGTTACAGTGAAATGATTAAAGCAAGAAATGGCAATGCATTTTTAATATCTAAAAAACTGTGGAGAAATTACAATTGATACCTTCGGAACCGGCATGAGACGCATACAGGAAAGCCAACAGCTTTGTTGAAGACTTCTGGTAGAGCTGTACCACAGAGTCGTTCAGGGGGTCTTTGTTCTTCTCCAGCCAGCCATTAACATTGTAGTCAACAGTACCAGCATAGTGCACCAGGGAGAAGTGGGCCTCAGCTTTGCCTTTGGCAGGCTTTGGTTTCTGGAAGGGGGCACTTTTGCCAACATGCTGGTCATAGAGTTTGCTCTTGAAGGTCATGTCTGTTGCCTTGGGGACAATGCACTCCTCTTCAAGGATGGAGAAGATGCCCATTGGCTGCCAGGATGAAACATGAAGCAAATTATTTCAAGGCTTCAGACTGATTTCTGTTTTTATCAACACACAGTACAGAGTTCATGTGGTAAAAAAAACACAAAGTATCTTCACCTTCTCAATAAGCTCAATGCAGGCAGCCAAGTCCATGCCAAAGTCAATGAACTCCCATTCAATGCCCTCTTTCTTGTACTCTTCTTGCTCCAGGACAAACATGTGATGGTTGAAAAACTGTTGCAGTTTTTCATTGGTGAAGTTGATGCACAGCTGTTCCAGGCTGTTGAACTGAAAAGGGAAAAAAATCCTTATTATATTAAACTCATCATTAAAATCTGTCCAAAGCAAAGCTTCTTGCAAGAAATGTTTCAATAACAAAGGTATAAAACGGTGCTATTTCCGGCTGACTTACATCAAAGATTTCGAATCCAGCAATGTCGAGCACACCGATGAAGAACTGTCTCGGCTGCTTTGTGTCCAACATCTCGTTGATTCTGACGACCATCCACAAGAACATTTTCTCATAAACGGACTTGCAGAGCGCCGAGACGGCGTTGTTGACCTGATTTTACAGATCGACAACAAAGACAAAGCATGAGAGAATGTCACACAAATAAACTGTTAAAGTGGTAAAAACGGGATGGATTAGGATATTTCACCTGCGGGACAGTCTGACCCTTAGTCACAAACTCGTTTCCAACTTTGACTCTTGGGTAGCACAGTGCCTTAAGCAAGTCAGATGAGTTCAGGCCCATAAGGTAGGCGATTTTATCCGCGACTGAGAGTAGAGAGAAAGGCAGTAGGACAATTAGCAATAGTGTTTTTAGTTTGTTTCATACTAAAAAAAAATTTTTTTAAGGTCCAACATACCCTCAGTGCCATCTGGCTCAGCCTGCTCTTCTCGCTGCTTCTGCTTGAACTTCATGTTTCCGTGTTGCATCGCAGCTCCGGTCAGTTTATACATGCTAATTTTCTCCTCTGCGGTGAAGCCCAGGATGTCAATGGCAGTCTAGGTATATTAAAATAAATAAGTCATTCACACAAAGCTCTTTCATTTAATACAGTCCTAATTGTTTTTTTTATAGTAACCTATATTTAATCATTTTCTTACATCAGTAGCGATGAATTCTTCAACGTCATTGATACTCTTGACAGTGATTTCACCCTGACTGATCATGGGATAGTCGTATGGGTTTGTGGTGATCAGGAGAGCCTCTAAAGAAAACAAAAAAATACATGTCAATATAATACGCTATACAATACAGAGAAACAACACATATATGTTATATATTGTTGTTTACAAGCTATGGAAAAACTGAGATATTTTCATTATTATTCTCTAACCGATGAGCTCAGGTTTGTGGCCTGTTGTGAGCTGATAGAAGATATGGTAGCTCCTCTCAGCAGAGAGCTGGAACGTCACGCGAGACTTCTCCAGCAGATCTGTAAAACAAATCAGGATGAGGATAAGAAAGTCCATAGGCTAACAGGACAGAGACGAAGGATGTGCTTGATCATTTGTAGCCTCACATGTTTCAATGTCAGCTGAGGCCAATTTCCCAGTTGTGCCAAAATGGATTCTGATGAATTTACCCTTTTAAAAAGAAAAGACTGGATTAGTATGATGATTTTTTTTAATTATATTTTATTTAGAAAGGCTTAATTAATAGACACTTACAAAACGGGATGAGTTGTCATTCCTCACTGTTTTGGCATTACCATAAGCCTCCAGCAGTGGATTCGCTGCAATGATTTGATCCTCAAGGGACCCCTGAAAGTTTAAAATGACACATGTTTGCATTTTGTGTATTTCTTTATTTTCATATACATAATTTAAAACACATTGCATGACTTACCTGCATTTTTCCAGGGACTTGCTCGGTTTTCTTTCCTCCAGCCACTGCGATTGTCGCAAAGTACTGGATGACACGCTTAGTGTTGACAGTCTTTCCTGCACCAGATTCTCCACTGTAGTCACAAAAACACCTCATTAGCAAGAAAACCCCCTTGCACTGGGTAATCATTTGCTGAATTCTAAAAAAGAAACTTACGTGATAAGGATGGACTGATTCTCACGGTCTGTGGAGAAACAGTAACAAAGATATTGGCCATCATTTATATTAACAGTAATGCGGTGACCCACTATTAGAGTTTAATGTGTATATGTAAGTTATTTTATCTTTACTACTACTCCACAAGGTAAGTTCAAAACTTATAAATTGTTCCTCTCTTGTTATATGAGCCTGGTATCACATGCAAAGTGCTGCGACACATGCTTCATACCTTGGAGCATGAACTGATAGGCGTTATCAGAGATGGAGAAGATGTGGGGTGGAGCCTCAATTCTCTTCTTGCCCCTGTATCCTGCCACAACCCCTGAATCATACACTGGGAGCCACTTGTAGGGGTTCACAGTGACGCAGAACAGCCCAGAGTAGGTCTGTGGAGTCAGAGAGGATCATTTATGATGCATATCTTCCTTTTGTCATGAGCACGAGTATCAGCTATGGAGTTCTGATCAACTCACGTAGATCATCCATGCTGCATAGCGCTCTTTGAGGTTATACAGCACAGTAGGCTCACTGAGGTGGGTCATCATGGCCATGTCCTCAATCTTATCGAACTTTGGAGGGTTCATGGGGAAGACTTCATCTTCTTTCACGGTGATAGTCTAACGCACAGACAAAAAAAAAATTAGTGGCACAGATATCAGTGGGCAAGTGGTCCAAACTTATTAAACAAGCAAAGACAATCAGTTTATCTATTCCCTTAGAGGTCAGAAAAACAACACGTGCACATAATTCATTTCCTGCTATTCTGTTTTATTTTAGCTGAAAATGAAGCTGTGCTGCTTAGTTATTTTTTTCTAACATGAATACAATCCTGAGGCCTTCATTCCTGGGACCACACTAGCATCAGTGCAGCTGTTGCACTCAGATATTTGAACTCACCCACTCAATCAAGTAGTCTGGCTCATGCAGCTCGGCTCTATATCATTTACACTACAATAATAATAAAAAAGGTTTTGCAGAGTCAAGGCACTCTCACCTTCCCGCACAGAGTGTCCACGGTGGCTTTGCCGCCCTCTCTCTTAGTAAGTTTCCCCTTGAGGTACATTTCTTTGGGCTCAGTCACAAAGTATGCTGTTTTAGCATCAAATGGAGCGTTCTGGGCTTCAATGCGCTCTCTTTCTGGCTTGCGGAGGTACATGGCCGCCGCGCCAAAACACTCCATCTCTGCGTCTCCCATGATGACTCTTTACTGCAAGTAAGTAAAACAAGACAACAGTCATTATTTCTTCTCGCTCATGATGGCAAGACAGTACTGCACGAGGATAAAGAATCCTGAAGCTGTTGTGGATGTCAAATGAAGTGACAGCTGGACTGTGTTTAAAATACTTTGTAACAAACACTCCAATCTGTGTGTAACCCACGACTGCCTATATCTGCTCCAAAATATTAAAATATTAAGAGGTAAAAGGCACTAGGCACTGAACAAAACTAACAATTTCTCATCTTTATTCAATGATTCAAACATGTTAATAAAGTGAGAAGCCTCAACGTGAACTCTGTTAATTGATTTGTAAGCCATCTCACAAAATGCTAAACGAACAGCTGGATATTCAAGCATCAAAGTCTCATTTACAGCATATAAACAATGCTATTAATTAAAAGTGTCTTTTGATAAACATGGAAAGCAATTACCTTTTCCCCTCCCTTCAGAAAAAAAACAGCTGTTGATGGTCCTGTGAGGGTTCTGATGAAGAAAAAGAAAAGATAAATTGTTCAAATGAATAAGTGTAATTAAACTAATAAAATAAATAAAAAGGCACTCGGTCTGCAGTAAAGTCCTGGCATTAGCACAGCGGTCCTGTCTCTGGCAGTAAATGATCATGCCCTGCATTGTTCATTAAGCTGCTGGCTCTCCTCCTGCTAATAAAAGACTGTAAGTCACTCACCTTGACTGGAGGTTTGGCAGTCCTTGTGGGTGTCCAGCCTTCCTTCTTATATAGGGAGATCAGTGTTCACTCAGCAGAAATGGCCTCCTTTATTTGGTCAGGTTGTTTTGTGCTATTTCCTTGAGTATTTTTGCCTCCTCTCTGTCCCCTGTCGTCGTTCGTCACTGATCAACAGGCTCTTTCACTTTTTAGTTGTCACATATTCTGAATGACTTGTTTACAGAGGCATGTTTCAGGCAATGACAACAATTTTAATCAGGAAATAATATCAAGAGTGAATGACACATTATAGTATTTATAATTGTACTTACATATGTAAATATAATTATGTAATTATAAATATAGTAAAAGTCTAAATAAAAGTAAATATATTAACCTCACTGGTGTCATTAGATAAGTGTGGCTTTGCTTTCTATTGTCATTAATTAAAATACTACTCGGTATAATTTATATATTCAAAATAGGAATCAAAAGATCCTAAGGCACTGATGTATGTGACAGAGAGCACAGAACACCATTGTCCTGTTGTAAAGTATTTCACTGCTGCAGTAAAGATGACACACAAAGCACCGCTGTCAAACAGGAAGCCTTAAAAAGTGTATAAATAGATGAAGACACTGGCAATGCAACATTTTTGAACTTTGCCTAAATATTGTTCTGGTGATCGGTTACTGAAGTTCAGACATTGTGTTGGTCTTTACAATAATCTCTTTAATGCACCCTGGCACTGCAGAGGATCTGAGTTTAGCCGTGGAGAAGCTCTCATGTGTCCCTGGGATTCTGTTGCAGAAGCCTTGCAAGTCTTTCCTGTGACAAAGGAGCACAATTGGGCCTAACAGCTGCTAATCTAAGAACTTGTGAAAATGATGATACCTCACGATAGCAGAAACATGCACTGGGGTCTGGGGTTTTATGAAATCCCACACTTAATTAAATTTGCTCGGTAGCGAGAATGGACAACAGAAAGCAGAACAATGTTCATATTTATAGCACTTTAATTTCCTCTGTCCCAGAAATGCTGAATGTATCTGGTAAACACATGTCGAACAAATGTTGCTTTGAAGTTTGATCAATACAAATGCCAATCACGGAATACGTCATGCGCTATAATCAGAATTTACCTTCAAAACAAACCTCTGCGAGCAGTTTCATGCCTTGAAAAGTTCACTAATACTCTCTGCATGCTGGCCAGAGTATCTCATTATCCCATTATAACAAGCCAAGGGTGAATATCTTGGTGAAGGAACTCAGTTAATGTGATGAAATTACACTTTAACGCCCCACATATAGTGTTCATAAGCAGTATTTAATATTGAACAAATGGGTTATGACAGATACTGTGTACTTAGACACATATATATGATTTTAATTAACTATATAAACATTTATCATGAAATTCAGCTACTGTTTCATGCTTGTGGACGGATAATAAATGTGAAAAGAACGTTTAGATATGCTGACAAATAAAAAGGTAATTATATCTGCTCACAACTTTATTATTGTGTGCTATGAAAGCTTTATCACATGTTTCATGTTTTTCATTATATTCTCTTATTTTGAAGAGCGGAGGACAACTTCATTCATTTGGGAAAAGATTATAATTTTACTTTATCAACTATTGATCGTTTCAATGAAGACAAAGACATGACGGCTGTATTTTTAGACTAATGAGATTAATGAGACGAATGGCACATGATCCCAAAGAATTTCAGCAATGTCTTTGGACTGAAATTTTAGGCGCTCCAGATTTGCTGGGTTGGCAATACTGCAGCAAGGCACAGGTCATAGGTGATTGGGGGGGGTGTCCTACTATTTCTGTACAAATAGCTCACTTCACTTTTATTTATTCTCCCTTCTTTCTATTTCTATGGCTTTTTTTTACATTTCTATGAGTGTTTTTTTGTGTGAGTGTATGAAACTGTTCTTTGGAAATAAATGTGATGTCAAACCACTAAAATGACAGCAGCCTGTGTCATTTGTTGTAGGTAGTAAGTGAGTAAAGTTTGATTTTCTAACACTTTTCTAGACTTAGAACAGCCACAAAGTGCTTTAAAAAAACATCACATGTTAAAGACATGGTGGTCACACATGAATCGAGTAAAATAACACAAGAACACAAACACTGCGCCTCTCTGAAAGGTTTCAAGCCACATTTACAAGGATACCACAGAGTGACGGGTATGAAGAGAGATCGCTAAGCTGTTCTATAATTGTACAGCTAAGGTTTGAAAGTGCAATCACCCGTAGCTTTCAGCATACAGAATCACAAGAGGGCCTGGAGAATAGGGGCGGAGCGGTTCAATAATGTAGCTGCGGGGCCTTAGCCTGTAAGGCCATAAAAGGAACCAGGGAAGCCAAGGAGAAGCTTTAAAAACGGGGAGATATGTGAAGACTTCGGTATAAGCGTGAGTTAGAAGCCTTAACAGCAGCTTTTTGGTTTGGAGTCAGTTAATAAATGCTTTAGTTGGACAAGAAAACAGAGCTTTACAATAATCTAAGCAGGAGGAAATGAAAGCATAGACAGGTATCACATAGTGATGGATTAATGTCATCTTTGGGTCGAATTTAAAAATCTCAACACATTCACTTTATTTTCCGTTCCACATAAAAAACAACAATAACAGTACAATTCAAAATTAACGCTACTTTCAGCTGCTCCCTTGTCACCACCACAGCAGGTAACGTGTTTGATTGTTACACCAAATGTCCTTTTAAGACTCAATCCCAAAGGACATGCGTGTCACCAGCTGGAACT
This sequence comes from Rhamphochromis sp. 'chilingali', assembly GCF_963969265.1. Lineage (NCBI taxonomy): Eukaryota > Metazoa > Chordata > Actinopteri > Cichliformes > Cichlidae > Rhamphochromis > Rhamphochromis sp. 'chilingali'. Next base: position 21,391,352 of record NC_137936.1, read on the forward strand.
AAACCAGTAACCTTTCGCTTGCTAAGCAACGGGTAAATGTGTGGCACCACACTAGTAAGAGTGAAATTCAGTCATTAATAATTAAAACAGCAAGCATTAATTAAAGGTCAAAAACAGTTGCTGTGACATTTATACTCTCTGGACATCAGACCAGAAAGCTGTGTGTTACCTGATGAGACTTTTAACCCTCTCAGGCTCAAATTGAACTTTTTGTTGCTAATGCACAACCAAGTCCTGCAGTGGTACTTCTGAGTAAAAAAAACTCATAAAATATGTATGTGGGGTAATCAGGTTCTTAGTTTTTAACTGTTGCAAATCGGCAACGCCTGCCTCGAGAGGGTTAAGGAGGGGAAACAGTGTCAGGTTTCTACTAATTCCCTACTGACAGACCTTTAACACACTCTGAGGCGTAACTTCAACATTTCTAACCAATACGTAAGGGTCAAAGCACACTCATGAAGCTACCCAGTGCCCAATATTTTGTTTTGCAGAGGCTCAGATGTAATATTTTGTGTAGCTATGATTACTCTAGGTATGATAATCTGATGAGAGATGTGTCAGTGGGCTTGAGCTTTCTAGAGACTGACATGAAATCTCATGTTATGAGTGGAGCAACATCAAAAAGATAGAAAATATGTCTGCTGCCTGCTTTTGTTGGGGTGCTCGTTAACTCACGGGCCACAAGGCTAATGCAGCGGCCTGGTACTGAATCTACGCTGAGGTCTTCCTCATCAATAAAGGCTAAGAAGCCCCACACTCTGCCCTGACTGCTTCTTTTGTATGCTTTAATTTTAAAAACAGGGAAAACACAGTAGAACCAGACATGAATGCAATATACCAAGGGGACCAACTGGTATATATGTACAGGTTTACACAGGATCGTTTGCGGTGTGTTTGAGGACACACACACACACACACACACACACACACACACACACACACACACACACACACACACACACACACACACACACACACACACACACACCTGGCCCATCATTTGTATTTTACACTCTCATTTTAGAGCCCCATTTCGTGTAGCATCTTCACTTCACTGACTGTTTTTCTCCATATCAGATTGCATTGCTGGATTTTTGACACTGTACTGAGTCAACGGGGGTTCGGATGCAACCCTCTCATCTCGCTTTATCCTGCGGCTGAAAGTCAACCATTCAAAGGCAGACAGTTTTGTCTTAAGGCCGAGCCACTGCTGTTGACAAGTTAACTGTCTGTGTCTGAGCGAAGGAACGTCTTTGACAGCAGTACATCACCGTTTCTAGTTCCTCTCGTGCCATCGCTACGCGCCTTTGAAGACCTTGACATTGTACTTCCTAACGTGTCACGGTGCATTTGTCTTCAGGACAATAAACTTTCCATCGTCTGATCCACGGGTAACAGGTGATTAGATTTGTGTCTCTAGGTTTCTCAGGGCAAGCACTTGTGTTGTCTCGAGGGCAAGGATTTATTTTTAAACCCTTTCTTAAAATGGTCTTGTTGTGCTGCGTGCCCTGACAGATGAACTAAAGACAAGGAGCGGCTTGTAGCTTGACCTTCTCTTAAGTCCAGTATTTGTTCCCCATATGCGACAAGGAGAGGATCGTGTTATACGACGTGTAGTAGTTTGCATTCTTTCCTTGTTGAAAGATGACACTGAAGAAGCAAAGAAGGGAAGAGGGCATTAGGAGCCAAATATTGAGGACTTGACACTCGACAAAATAGGCCTAAATATTCAATAGAAATGTGATACTCGACCTCTTGTGCTCCTGGGTGTGCTTATTTGGAAGAAACACAAATATAGCTGTCTCCTCAGCAATGCTCTCAGAGCTCAGTCATTTGTTACAGCTTCAAGTCTTATTGTGGAACGACCTTTGATATGAAACAACTGCCTCCTTGGTGGCCTGAGCCTCCCGAAGGATGCAAGAGCGCTTACTGAAAGGGTATTAAAATGTGAGTCCAGATTTAAATAGAAAATGCAAAGAAAAGTAATTTTTTCTATAGTTGCTTTTAAAGGTTTTCAGCATCTATGGGTCCATGTTGTGTTTATATGAAATGAAAATGTATTAGCTTCTAGCAGAAGAAGCTAAGAGATATGAGGTGATATCAGATAAATAAACACATTTAAAGGAAGACTAATTGGACTATTAATTAAAAAAAGACAATATAATCAATTAGTTTTGCTCAACTTATCATTTCTAGTTTCTCAACTAGTTTTAGTCTGATTATCTTATTTTATTCAGCTTTATGACTCCAGGCTGATTTCAGTTCAATCTAAGCCTATCTAATATTAATCTCAGGTCGTTTCCCATTACCAGTGGAGTCACTATTCAATGTTCATAAAACCACTTCCCAAAGGAGGATGTCTGAGATTCACGTCAAAACAAAGATATTTAAAATCAGACACCTGCAGTAACATCCACATTAAATATCTTGTTTTTCCTCACTCTGCTTTAATAAAATATTACAATATTACTTTAGCTTTTCTGTACTTTGCTAGCTTTCCAGAATACTTCAGGTTTCTATTGGGTTTTCCATGATTTTCTTTTTATTAAAATAAAAAGCAATAATTTGAGATGTAGTGACGGTGAATGCCAAGACACTGCTCGGGTTTAAGCATGAGGAGGAGTGTTGCTGCAGGTTGTGGGTCACTGATGGGTCTATTTTCATCACACAACGTCGTGACATGGTGCAACATATGTGCTGGAGCACATAGAAAAACTGTAAGGTCACTACACTGTCAGTAACATTATCACCAAAGGGAACAGATTTACAGTTATCATAGCCTAAAGAACTTCTATGTGATAACAGGTGACAGTTGACAACCAGGTTATTGCGAGTGATGAAGCTGTGCAGCCCACATTTAGACCACCACACACATAAAAGAGCATTTCAGTTCACTGTTATTAGGTTCTATATGTATTGTTTAACTTGTGCAGAGGTGCACCAAGTGTAAGTACACCTTTAAATCCTGACGCATTTTGAGAAATGCGTTTGGAGCTCTCGAGCACTCCTACAAATATTTAAAAAAAATAACTGTTTAACTTTGATGACCGTAATGTCTCTGAATAACTAGCTTCATGTCTACTTCTTTTGAGTTAAGCATTATTTAAAGCACACGACATATAAAGATATTCAACTGCTTGTGTGTTTATTTCTTGTCACGTAGTTGGTACATCAGACAAAAAAGCTCATATTGTGTGATTTCATCCAGACTGCGGTTCATTCATGTCTCCTTGACCTTCAACACAAAAGAGAGAGCAACAAATTAATGTCAAATGGTTCTGTTAAGAGATGCACCACCTTTGCAGAGTACCTTGCTCTTGACGATAAAACAGAATTAACAAAATTATTTTACCCTGACAATTTCACGGCTCTTTGCTCTCAGCTTGTTGACCTGCAACTCTGCGATGTCAGCGCGCTCCTGAGCTTCCTCAAGCTCATGCTGAACCTTCCTGTTCCTGGCCATGTCAGTGTTGGCTTGCTCCTTCTGAAAAGTAGAAGTTAAGGCAATGACGTCACTCATCAGTAAAAAATAACTTTCATTAAATCTCTTGATGCACGCTCAGTAATCCAGGTAAGGAAATTTAATCTGTTTATCTGGACGCTTCTGGAGTTTTTAGTGGGAGAAACGTTCCAGATGAACAACTTTCAGTCAACTTTCTGTGAACCATCGTAAAATAATTCTGCTTCCTGCTTTAAGTACACTGCTGTCAACAGGGTCAGAAGTAAAGGTGTTACTTTGTCATGACTATCTGCTTTGCATGTGTTGAATATTTCACACTCACAGCTTTCTCAGACAGACAGCTGCAGCTTCAAGATCTTGAAGTCAGGTCTTCTTGTCCTACTCAGCCTAAAGACAGCAGAGTCTGTCTGAAACTACCACTACAGAGACCTACTTCTCTATCTGATTCATGAACGTCTTCAAAACAACTTCAGAGCACACAACACGCTCATCTTCCACAGTGAATCCACTTCAGACGCACACGAGGGACAACAACAAACAAATATGCACCAAACACTCACTTACAACATACTGCAGACTATGTGAAGGGGATGTTTCAGCGCAGCGCAATCACCGGCATCTCTATCAACCACACAATTAGCATAGATATAAACACATAACTGTGTGTATTTATAGTTGCAACCAGAGAGTTTAGTTTCAGCGGTGGTGTACTCTTTATCACATCAGTTCGTCAACTACTGTTGGAGCCACAGACTCTTCATATAATGGAGATTATTGCCCTCTAGGGGTGTAATGCATATTCTACACCCAGCTTTTTCTTGGCAGCACAAATTATAAAACTATACGTGATGATTACTCATCGCTTCCTTATTTAATTAAAATTTTGGGATTTTATGCCAGAAAAAGCATTTCTGTTTTGTTGCATCCTACCTGATAAGTCAGCTCCTTCACTTTAGGTTCATACTTGACACCCTTCACAGCCACAGATCCACGTTTCTGCTCCACCTAAACCTCCGCCTCCAGACCCCGAACCTTTCCAGCCACAAGCCCAGATGTTTTTTATGGTTAAAAAAAAGTGATATAACATTTTATGAACTTTTTTCCTACACAAAACAGTTCAGTGAAATAAACAGAGCCCACCTTTAGTTTTAAGTTTGTTTGGGGTACCACTTCTACAACTTTTATCAAAGTAGTTCCTTAAATGATCTCACGTTACTGAAACCAACAACAAAACACTTTTTTTTCTGCAGCAAACAAACTCTCACCTCTAGTCTCTGGAGATGCTTCTTGCCACCTTTAGTGGTAGATCCATGATGGTTTCGTGGGCCAGTTTCAGATTTCCCTCGAGGTTTCTTTTAGCTCGCTCAAGATCCATACGGAGCTTCCTTTCTTGCTCCAGTGTACCTTCAATCTTGTGCATTCACGCACACAGTAATTAGTGCCAGCTTCAATATATAAAAACTTAGTGCTGCACTTGTGATAATTCAAACAAATTTAGAAACTCACATCGTCCACTTGCTGTTCCAGCTTGGTCTTGACCTTCGTCAGGCTGTTAACTTTGTCTTCCTCTGCCTGCAGGTCATCGAGGACCTGCTGTTGGGCCTTTTGGAGGGCTTCCTTTTTTTTGCTCAGCTTGGCAATGGACACATCTTGAGCAGACTTTTAACCTAAAATGTTAAGTGAATAAAATCATTACAGCATGCAGTTCCCACTAAACAACTGAAACGAGGCACAAACCTTGTTCTCGGTGGCATGTTTCTCCTTTTCCACTTTGGCCAGGGTCAGCTCCAAGTCATCAATATCCTTCTTCAGCACAGAGCACTCGTCCTCCAACTTCCTCTTCTTGTCAGTCAGCTCAGCGTTCATTTCCTCCTCATCCTCCAGTCTTTTGGCTGTCTCTTTAAGTTTGACCCTGAGTTGGATCTTTCCTTTAATGAGCCCCTCACACCTTTCCTCTGCATCAGCGAGGGTTTCACCCTTCTGTAAATGCAAAAAGGAAATGATACAGTCAGCTGTAAATAATCAAGTTACAGACAAATGGAGGTTCCAGTTCTCTTTAACACACACTCTGAATTTGGATCTGCAAGTCATTCTTCTCCTGTACGAGAGTAACCATCTTTTCCTCCAGTTTTTTCCTCTTAGCCAGAGCCTTTGCTGGGTCCTCCTTGGTCTTTTCAAAGTCCACTTTCGTCGTGCCATCTCTGCCTCTGCACTCCCGAGAAGTGGCCTTATTCTGAAGTATAGCTTCATCCAAGGCCAGGTTTTGACATTCATGAATGCACGGATGTTGTACTGGATGGTGTAAATGGATTCTCTGTGGAGACAGAGTACAGGACATTTTTCTTTCATTGCTCAAACTGAATAGAAAAAGGTTACTGCTGTCTCCCAGATTCTAAAAAAAGAAAACTGCACTGCAATCGTTTCTTAACTCAAAAAATACATTTTGCGAGAACATTAAGTTCAGCATCTTCCTGTTCAATAACATGTCCCTAGAGGCCTCCGGCACTCTGACACACAGCTTTGTTGTCTATTAAAGACCTTAAACTATGTGACTAAGAATAAGTCTGAATAATGCAGAAGCTCTGACAAATCCTGCATTTACCATGTGGTAGCCTAACAAGATGCTTTTATCTACCATAAAACTGAAGGAGTTACAGTCAGCTGTTGTACATTACCCATGACATTGTCAACATTTTTCATTACATTTTTGGGTTCAGTCAATGTAAAGTCAAACTGAGTTTAGGAGGTGGAGAGCCCTGAGACAAAAAAGTAAAAGTGACAGGCTGGAACTAATGTTTATGAGCGACACCATTGTTTGTTGTTGGTCTGCATATGGTACACTGTTAATGCTTGCATATGGTTAAATGCAAGAAAAACTGGTCATAAATGCTATTGTTTACTGTTTAAGTTCTAATGCAGATTAGCCATTTGATTTAGCACTTTTAAAAAAGCAAGATCTTTTAATCTTGTGTTCAATCACATAATTACATAATTTGAATTACATAATTTGAGCATTTAAAAATACTCAAGTAAATATTGTGCTACAAAACTTATGCACTGCTACTGTTAAAAAAGGTTTGGATTGGTTAATGTTCGCAGATGTGTGAAAACAAACGTAATTTGTATTTTGGTTTTTTGGTTTGTATTTAAAGGTTTTTCACCTGTGGCTGACTATGGCCGAAAAGAAGAAAAAAGGGAAACAAAAGATCTGCCTGGTCATTGAGTGAAATCCAGTTAAACACCTGTGGTAGATGCATCAATCCCTTTCAAGCGGGGAAGCTGCACAAACATAAAGAGCTTGACAATCAAGGTTAAGCAAAAACTTATTTAAAATGTTTCCATTATTATATCAAATATGATCTATTTTGATACTTTGAAAAGAAAAAAAGTTGGATTTTGTGATTGTTCCAGCATTAAGAGCCTGCTGGACTGAACTATGTAACTAGGAAATAGCGACTTTTTATGGCAATCACACCAAAATACTTAGCTTTCACAGACTAATGAAAAATTAAATTTTCCCTGAATTATTCAGAGCAGAAGTACTTTCTGTACATTAATCAAAGTCTCCACCTGCAGTGATATTAAACCAGGGACCTACCTGGTGTTTTAGTTTCATTGGGAATCAAGCAGCACACAAAATGTGGGTGCATGCTCATTAAAGTTCATCATTTAAGTATTTAAGAAAATGAATATTACCCTGAAAAGAGCCGACACTGTCTGGAAGGAACTGCCCTTCTTCTTGCCACCACCCACATAGCAAAATCGGTGTGGCCCAGATCTGGCCCACACAACGTGCTTACACATGGCCCACATACCGCAAAGAATGACGGCCCTTTGGTGGCCCAGATCTGGTTTGCCAGAGGTGGCCCACACATGGGCCACCACAAGGCAGTTGCAGACACACTGGTGGTCCTGTGCTGGCCCAGAACAGTTTCAGCTCTGGCCCCAGATGTCAGCCTAATGTGTACCTTAATCAAGCCATGTAATAACAACATGTGCCGGAACATAATAGTGCAAAAGTAACATGACGAAACTCTGTTCAGACAGTGATTCTTAAATAGCACTTTTCTACTCTCCCGGATTACCTAAAGTGTTCTATACGACATGCCACATTCACACATCTTCTCTGAACTGAGTGCTTCCTAACTACATTCATACACATTCACACTCTTGACATGCTGACTGGAGGGATCAAACCACTACCATGGCAGTATAGTATTGCAACATGGCAGTTGGGTCTTCTACCTAAAATAGGAAAATAGGAACATAAATAGTGTCATCATTGCCAGACCTGGCCCACATCTGGTTGACATACACCCTGCCAACACACCAGTCAGTCAGAAGTGCCAGCTTGATGCTGGATCCAGGCCAGACCTGTTGTCTGTGAGCCTCGGCCACATAAACCAAACCACAATCGGGCCAGATGTGGCATGCCATCACATAAACAGTGTCATCTATGCCAGGCCTGGCCCATATCTGGATGACATACCACGTACCATGCCAGAAGTCAGCCAGCAGTGCCGGCTTGACACCAGATCCAGGCCAGACCTGTCTGCTATGTGGGCAGCCTTTTTTCCACCTTTTGGACCTGTAAAGCGCATTTTGCAAACTGATTTGTAAATAATGCGAAGCAATAAATGCAATAGTCTTTCCGCATACCTTAAATTTTGTAGATACATGAGTTTATATAAAAAAACACTACCTTCTGTCTACACATGAGGTGCAAACAGCAAGGCCAGCAGCTTTGTGAAAGACGTCTGCTGTACCACAGAGTCGTTCAGAGGGTCTTTGTTCTTCTCCAGCCAGCCAATGACATTGTATTCAACATTACCAGCATAGTGCACCAGGGAGAAGTGGGCCTCAGCTTTGCCTTTGGCAGGCTTTGGTTTCTGGAAGGGGGAACTTTTGCCAGCATGCTGGTCATAGAGTTTGCTCTTGACGGTCATGTCTGTTGCCTTGGAGAACATGCACCCCAACATGCATCCTCTTCAAGGATGGAGAAGATACCCATCGGCTGCCGTGATGAAAGAAGCAGTAAAAAAACAAAACAACTTAAATTTGTTTTCTACTGTTTTCTATGCAAATGGACAGCACACGGCTCACCTTCTCAATAAGCTCAATGCAGGCAGCCAAGTCCATACCAAAGTCAGTGCACTCCCATTCAATGCCCTCTTTCTTGTACTCTTCTTGCTCCAGGACAAACATGTGATGGTTGAAAAACTGTTGCAGTTTTTCATTAGTGAATTTGATGCACAGCTGTTCCAGGCTGTTGAACTGAAAAGGGGGAAAAGTGTCAAAGATTGTGTGTTGCTGTTGTGTAAAGTATGAAGAAATGACGTTTGTACTTTACTTACTTTACATGAACATGAACGTAAGACTATGCAGTGTTAGTTCTGCATACTTACATCAAAGATTTCAAACCCAGTGATGTCCAGGACAGATATGAAAAAAATCTTGGCTGCTTTGTATCCAGAATGTCATTGAGTCTGACAACCATCCACAAGAACATTTTCTCATAGACAGCCTTGGACAGAGCCATCACTCTATTATTAACCTAAGAAATAAGAGTTTGGGTTCTGATTATACCACAGAAAAAATATATAAATTACTGTTTGCTCATAGACTACTTTTTAATTACTTGTGGCACAGTTTGACCTTTGACCACCATTTCATTGCCAATCTGTACTCTTGGTTAACAGAAAGCCTTCAGCATATTGGGAGAGTTCAGGCCCGTGAGGTAGGTATGTATCAGCCTCTGATGAAAACAAAAAACAAAAACAAAAAAAGAGAAGAGGGAAGATGTTTTAGAAATGACTAAGTTTGAAATGAATGAAATAAAATGACAACAAAGGATCATGCATGTTCTGGGTCTGCCTCTGGTTGTCTTGTATTTGTGTATTCCCAAAATACAGGACAGTTCACAGTAAGTTTTCTTTCTCCAGAGGAGTTGCAAATGGCCCTTTATAAAGTCAAGGACCAGCAGCTCTACTCTGAGCTCCTTATAGTTTCCTAAAACCTTTAACTAGTGTTACATGTCGGCCAAGACACCTGAAAACAATCAGGACACCCCAAACATTACAATGCAATAATTCTCCACCATGGAAACAGGATCAAATGTGTACACAATACAAGATATATAAGTAGATTCATATTGGGAAGTATAAAACTGGATAATAACTAATTTTTACAATTTTTTAAATTTACAGTGGCCCTGAGACATCAAAACACAATTTTACCTTCAGCGCACTCGCTCAGCCTGCTATTCTCACTCCTTCTGCTTGAACTTCATCTTTCTGCGATGCATCACAGACCCAGTCAGCTTGTAAATACTTATCTTTTTCTCTGCATTGAAACCCAAGATGTCAATGGTGGTCTAAGGAAAGAATCGACAAAAACACAGATTTTACAGGTGTTACTTACATTATCTACGATACCTGATTCTTCATCAAACAAATTTGTTCTCAAATTCATCAGTAAGAAATGAGAAGCTTACATTTTTCAATTCCTGATTTTACAGCCAGAAGCACACAAAGACAACAGGGTTTCCTTCTCAGTTTAGCTATTAACCTTAATATTTTACAGCAATGAAGTGGAAAAAAAGACTATCAGCCCACAGTGAATACAGAGATGAGTTATCATTCCTAACTGTTTTAGTATTACCATAAGCCTCCAGAAGTGGGTTGGCTGCAATGATTTGATCCTCCAGCGACCTCCTAAAATGATGATATCCAACTCGTTTGTGTTTTTCATTTTAAATTGGCAAGTGTATCACACAGTTCTACATCATATCACATCACTTAACTTGCATTTTACATTTCGAGTTTCTATTTACATTTCGTTTACATTTCGCTCCAGACACTGCGACTGTTGCAAAGTGTTGGATGACACGCTTAGTGTTGACAGTCTTTTCTGCACCAGATTCGCCACTGGAAAATGAAACACACATGCAATGGTGTAAATCTGACATAATACAGTGCAGAAATTACTAGTTAGATCACTTAGAGTTGTTTCAGTCCAAAACAGATGTCTTTCATTAAAACTTAAGTAATCATGATTGACTGATTCTCACAATCTGTGAAAAAATGTAATTTAATACAAATTGTGTTATTGAATTCATTTATTATAAGCTGCCACATTAAATCATTATAAATTCATATGTATTTATAGGCACCATCACCATAAAGGGGAAGTACACAAGACATTATGTAGAATATAAAATGTAGACTTTTTATGGGTCATTACTTTAATGGAGTTGCTGATCAAAGGGTTTATCACCTTGGAGCATGAACTGATTATCTCATTATCAGAGATGGAGAAGGTGTGGGGCTGGCAAAATCCCATCACCACCTCCTCGCGGTGCCAGCTGGAAACAACGACCCTCGGGAAGTTGGCTAACGGTGAGGGTCCTCGACGTCAGGTGGAGTGACGCGCCGGTCGATGTATTCCACAGTCACATCCCATGCAATGACGTCTCAAAAAGCTAGGGCGTCCCCCGCAGGCGACGCGCGTCGTCCCCGCCTGAACGACGTGAGAAGTGGACAAAGGCTACCTGCTCATGGAGGGAGTGGGCTGAAGAAGCAAGCCCAAATCCGCCTTGGAACCCTGAACATCGGCACAATGACCGGAAGAAGTCGAGAATTGGCTGACGCCCTCAAGACCCGCCGCATCGACATCGCGTGCATTCAAGAAACCAAGTGGAAGGGAGCGAAGGCACGGGACATTGGAGAAGGCTTCAAGCTTTTCTACAATGGCAACCGGGCCCAGAATGGAGTGGGCATAGTGGTGAGTCAAAAGCTCCGGGACAACGTGGTCGAAGTTACCCGCATATCGGATCGCATCATGTCAGTGAAGATCGACGCCGACCCGACCATCCTACGGATTATCTCCTGCTATGCACCACAGACCAACTGCCCCGACGAGGAGAAGACAGAATTCTGGCGCGCCCTCGACGACCACCTGCAAACGATTAGCCCTGAGGAACACGTGGCGGTAGGCGGCGACCTAAATGGACATGTAGGCAAGGGGAGAGACGGATATCACCGATTCCATGGCGGCCAAGGATTTGGGACCAGAAACGACGACAGTTGCCGGGTACTGGACTACGCAGAGGCCCACGATCTTGCCGTGACCAACACCTTCTTCAAAAAGAAGCCGGCACACCTCATCACGTACTCCAGCGGCGGCAGAGACACCCAAATCGACTACTGGCTAGTCCGAAGACCCCATCTCAGCCTAGTCACGAACGTAAAAGTCATACCATCAACCAATATTGGCCCTCAACATCGGCTACTTGTGATGGATCTCCGACTCAACCTTGGCCAACGACGACGAAGAACACCAACCACGACGGTGGAGAAGATCAAGTGGTGGCGCCTCCCTGAGTGCAAACAGCAGCTTATGGACGCCCTTGAACACCTCGACGTGGACTCCAATGAGCCAGTGGACAAGGCTTGGGAGAACATCGCCAGTCAAATACGTGACGCAGCAGGCAACACCCTTGGGGCGACGAAGCCAGGGAAGCACTTCATCGACAAGCAAGTATGGTGGTGGAATGATAGCGTGCAGCAAACCATCAAGGAAAAGAAGTCGGCACTCAAAGTGTGGCTTCAATCCCGCAGCGATGGCGACTACCAGCAATACAGGGCCCTACGATCGGCCGCAAAGAAGGCGGTAGCAGCGGCAAAGGCATCGCACTATGACCAACTGTATGAAGAGTTGGACACGCCCGGAGGAGCGAACAAAATCTACCGCCTTGCCAGCAGCCGCCATCGAGCAACACAGGATATTGGCCAGGTCAAACACATCAAGGATGCCAACCATCAAACCCTCCGCGACCCGCTCGCCATCCTCAATTGCTGGAGCGAGTATTTCTCCGATATCTGCAACGTGGAGTTCCCTCACCAGCCAATCCACAGTGCCCCGCCCGTCCCAGGACCTGTCCCGCCAATCACCATCAAGGAAGTGGAAACAGCCGTTAAAAATATGAAGAATGGTAAAGCGACCGGACCAGACGACATACCAGCCGAAGTCTGGAAGCTGCTCGGGCGCCAAGGCGCCTTAGTCCTCGCCAGCCTGTTCAATAGCATCATCAGAGACGGGACCGTCCCAGCAGCCTGGTCAACCAGCATAACGGTGCCCATCTGGAAAGGGAAAGGCGATGTGGCTGAATGCTCCAACTACCGCCCGATCCGACTCCTAAGCCATACCATGAAGGTTTTCGAACGGATCATCGACGCCAGGATGCGAGAAATCGTCAACTTAACGCCCAACCAATGTGGCTTCATCAGGGGGCGTGGCACGACGGACGCCATCCATGCTGCCCGCCTGCTTTTGGAGAAGCACCGAGAGAAGTCCAAGACCATCCACATGGCCTTCCTCGACTTGGAAAAGGCGTTTGACCGTGTCCCACACGACCTCATCTGGCACTCCCTGCGATCACATGGAGTTCCTGAAGCCTACGTCAACTGGACAAAGCTCCTCTACCGACAAGTCACCAGCGTGGTCAGAAGCCCAGTGGGAACATCGCCGCCCTTTAACATCAATGTGGGCGTCCACCAAGGCTCGGCACTCTCCCCGCTGCTCTTCATCCTTTGCATGGACACTGCGACGGCGGATCTCCAGTCACCCCATCCCTGGACACTTCTCTACGCCGACGATGTCTTCCTGGCCGATGAATCGCGAATAGAACTGCAATACCAAACGCAGCAGTGGAAGACTCGCCTAGCTGACTTCGGCCTGAGGCTCAACACCAACAAGACCGAATACTTAGAGGCTGGCCCCCAGACGATCAGCGTCGATGGAGAAGATCTGGCGAAAGTACCTCATTTCAAATACCTCGGATCGATGATCAGCAATGACGGCGATATCCTACTAGATGTACGAGCCAGGATCAACGCAGCGTGGATGAAATGGCGCCAAGTCACCGGCGTCCTGTGTGACCGAAGAATGCCCAATCGCCTCAAGTCAAAGATCTACAAGAGTGTAGTGCGCCCCGTCGCCCTCTATGGATCCGAGTGCTGGCCAGCCACCGCAAAGCACGAACAAGCCCTTCACACGATGGAAATGCGGATGCTGCGATGGTGCCTAGGCCTAACACGATGGGACCACGTCATGAACACCGACGTTAGAAAGAGGATGGGAATCGCGCCAATCACAGATAAGATGCAAGAAGCGAGGCTGCGGTGGTACGGACATGTGGTACGGAGCGATGAGAACTCAGTGGTGAGAACAGCACTGCGGCTCAGCCCCCAAGGACGTCGACCTAGAGGCAGACCAAAGCGGAGATGGATGGACCGAATCAAGGACGACGTGAAGAAGATTGAAGCCGATCTGACCGACGCCCTTGACCGACCCAAGTGGAGACGACTTTGCAGAAAAGCGGACCCTGCAACCGAGCGGGAAAAACGCTAGGAGGAAGAAGAGATGGAGAAGGTGTGGGGTGGAGCCTCAATCCTCTTCTTGCCCCTGTATCTTGCAACAACCATTGCATCATACACCAGGAGCCACTGGCAGGGGTTCAGTGTGGAACAGGCCAGAGTAGGTCTGTTTGAGAAGCACAAGATCATATAAATGACAAGAAATAAAAGAAGCCCAAACATTATGAAGACCTACACGTCAAACACATAAAACAGATCTCATAACAATGGTACACATCAAAGTGGAATATAGTGGATGGTTCTCACTGTCACTTGTAGGTGGTGGGAGAAATGAGCAGGTATAAAGACTTTGAAGGGACAAATGGGTCTGGCCATAACAATTTGCATTTCTGGCATCTCTGAAGCAACCAACATGTTAGCAGGTGTGAGTGAGGGGTTATATGTGCCAGAAGTCTGATTTGTGGGGGTGCTTCTTTTATACTGAAATCTCTGGCCACCATTTATCACCTCATTCTTAGGTCACTGTGCTTCTGAATAATAGCAGATTGCTTCCTAAGCTCATCATGTCAGTCTATCCAAAACAGAAAAACAAACAACTCAACAATTCCTCACAAAAAAGCGACCTGTAAATAACTGAAGGGGTTGTTTATGCATTATCATACCTAAACCTGAAAGGAAGAATGAATTCATGTATGCTGCATTTCTACAGGCTTTTATGAATTCATAAAAAATGTAGAAATATAATTAATGACAGTCTTTGTATACATATGACAGATTACATTATCAGCAAAGGGAACAGCCACACCATTAAAACACATTTTTGGCAGAGAAATTGTTTCAAACATCTCTTAAGCAAAGGCCCAAGCATTAACCAGAAGCTAATTTGAGATCTCTTTATGGTCCATTATCATGATGTGCTTCCTCTATAAAGAAAGAGGACACCTAAGCTCTGTATTTCTGACTGTTAGTACAGTAACTAGGTCACAAACACATCACGTTCAATTGTGTTAAGTTCTTTCATGGTAAGTAGAGATCTTTGCAAGTCTGTTATCGTTTCTGTTCTGCGCAGCGAGTTTGCTAAGTGCATGCTTAGCACTGATTGTAGTTTGTGTTTGAGGCTCAGATGCTACAAACACTGATGGTACTCTGAGAAAAATTGCAACTGTTGAACTCCTGTGTGGTTACATGTGGTTAATTTATTCAAAGAAGAAAATCAAATTCATTGTGAAACACAATGACAATGATGGTCTTATAAGCTGGATTAGCTTTGAGAATTTCAGTCAGAAAAATCTTTAAAAGCATAAAAATTGCTGAAATTATAAATTCAAATGTTGATGATTATTATGCACTTAAAGAAAACTGTGCACCTGATACTTTAACATTATGGTATTGTAGGATGGTCTGTATCGTACTGGACCAGCCTGTGCTGTGAACAGGGTGAAACATGGTATTAACAAACAAGAGGAGGGCACGAGGTCGGGAAATCCCAATTTTTTCGTTGTTCAACTGCATCCGCTCCATTGCTTTATAGATAGAAAAAGCACCAAGTAATCAACAGTGAATATTTGTCTTAATGAAAACAAGTGAACAACTTGTTCACATGGCAGAGCACCTGTTCGCCTTTGGTAAACAATCTATCTTGGCTTCAAGAAGGCCGAGTTATTTTTGAACTGCTAATGAGGAAAATATTCCCCTGTGTGTGATAAATGAGACATCTCTGCAGGTTTTTGACAGCAGACTGACAATTTTGCTTCTGTGTGTTCATTTATTCTTAAGTGACAAAAAGGTCAAATCAGTAGAGCAGACAGAGAGTGAGGAAAGGAGAGATTAAGGCTGATTCATAGCTTACTTGGACTGATGCTGAACCTTTCTTGGTTGCCTTTTGGAAAGTTCAGGTAAGTTAAATACCAAAAAACAAAATGGAGCGTCACATGTTTTGTTAATTGCACTACCAGTGTCTGCATTTCCTTGTGTACCACATGCCTTTTGGTACTGATATTGCAGACAGATGGATGATGCAAAGATGTTTTGGTGCTGACTGCAGTGTGTATGATTTCCTTTTTAGAATCATGAAATATATACCAGCCTCCTATAAATAACAGATGGGACACACCTTTTCTGCTCTTAGGGTTGTTAGTAAAAGGTTTTGAATGTGTAACAATGTCTTTATCAGTCTTTGGCATCACTGTAGGGTCCACTTTTCAGAACATTGCTTCTAGACTTTGACTGGACCATTACAACTTCTTTTTCAGTAATTCTGTCATAGGTTTACTTGAGTGCTTGGGATTATTGCCCTGTTGTAGAACCACACAATGTTTTTGAAGGGTGCTCTTCAGTATCATTTTGCTTATCATGTCAGAGCTGTGCTGAATGTATCTACTTCTGCCTTTAGCTGTCTGTCCAAAAGCCAGAGCTATTTTGACCAAGCTTTAGCTGTGAAACTGATGACTGAATATTTAGACGTTTTTCCTAAAGTGTTCTGCTTTGTTCATATTCAGCATTGCAAACTCTTTTTTACAGAGGTGAGGCTTTCTTCTGGTAACCCTTCCAAAAAAGCCAAGCTTGTTCATGTTTGCAGATGACACTGTGATGTGAATTGAGCAGCTCAAAGAGAGAGAGTGAGGTGGAGGTAGGAGGTAGCAGTGCAGTCTGCTTAATATATATATCAATTTTTGGCTAGGATTAATTTGCATATTTGTTTTTGATGGGCAAAATTATTTTGTAAGTGGCAGATATGTCACAGTGTGAACTCTCATCAAGCTCTAAGGCCAACAGATCCGCCTGTCCTCTCTCATTCTGTAATAGACAAATGCAGCTGCTCCCACATCCTCATTCATTACAAAGTGCATAACATTTTTTCCTGATTAATTACATTTTATTTAAAAGGACATAGGACTATTACACTCACTTTAGCCCGATAAGCTTTGGATGGTTAAGAGTTTGAAATCATTCTTATTTAGGTAATATTTAGCTCCCTAGTTCTCCTTAGTTCTTCTGAAACAAACATTTTATCTCCTCTCCCTTAAAGGCTGCCATCCTACTTTAAACCAACTTTCTGCTGATTTTAACAACGAAAAAGTCCAGGTGAAAAAGTCATCCTCATAGGACAAGCTTCCACTCCCTTCACATACATACAGATCCAAGAGTAAAAAAAACCTACAAGAAACAGAACGTTTCAAGCTCTTTGACGCTTGAGATTTTGGCTAACAGGAATTGATCAGATTTCATCATTTGAAAGTTTGGCCAAGTTTAATTCGATGTTCCACCATTGTTTATTTGACAAACAATAACAAAAAACATAACTGCTCTGACTTTGCAGTAACGCACACAACTATAAAACAGAGAGCAATGATAGTAATCGTGGAGGAAATGTAATCATGTGGCTGTTGATTATGATTTGTTACTTTGTAAATGAACTCCACAGTTGCAAAAGAGATGAGCATCAGATTCAAGTGCTTGAAATGCAGGGCTTAACCCATAATCTGGAAAGCTGTATAAACTGGAAGATAGCTTAGATAAAATTCTGTCTATGTGCAACCAACTAGAAATGTTTAGTGCTGACAGTAACTTAGGAACCAGTAATACGCCAGTGTAGATAAATCTTGTATATGTATTCAGGTGTATAAATGTTGTATAAAACGTAATAATTAAACATCTTTTCATGTTGATGTATTTTTAATGCTAATCAATTCTATTTTCTACAGGTAGATGGGTCTCTGCACACACATCATTTTTCAGTTTTTTGCTACAATTTCATGTTTACATCATTCCTGTAAATCTATTCCACTGTGCCAAGGTTTTTTCTAATATGGGAAAATCTGCAAATAACATTTATGTGGATTGTTTCCTTTTTTGTGTGTATTGTTTTTTTTTTACTATATCCTTTTTAAAACATGTGAAAAAAGTAGTTTTGCACCTGCAGTCTCTCTTACTCTTCCAGCTTTGTCAGTTAGCACTTCATGAGTCGTTGTTCCATCTCTCCATGTCTTCCGTTTTTTCTCTTCTCCTTCTGCCCCGTTCCTGTGTAGATAATTAAAAAACAGCATTAGTTCGTTGCTTTTATTAATTACCTTTAAACCTTTAGGGGGAAAACTCACATGGCAATGGGATTTTGTGATAAGTAGTTATTAAATATGTCTTACTCAATCAAGTGTACATGTATCATTTGATTTGTGATGATCACATTACTGCCTGTGGAAAACAACCTTGGCTGTGGTCAGAAAAAAGACAGGAAAGGTTTCATTAAAGGTTCTGCTGAGAACTATGGAAAACAGCAATGGTGTTTTTAAGCTTGACAGGAGAGGCAGCTGGTGCTTTTGGGATACATAATAGAGTTTATACTGGGTGCACTACATCAGTGAACTCTTCAATTATACTTGTCTGATGGGCATACAGGTTTCATTTCAATCCAGATGTTCCCCAGTATTCATTTAAATATGCTTAAAGTTCAGTTCAAGGTGATCTAGAGCAATTCCCTCCATTCAAAAATCACAGTAAACCAGTGAAATATCTTTACAATCTATTACAATTAGAGTTCACATAAAAAAGCAAGGCTGGAAATTCTACTGAATTTCTCAGAACAATGCATGCAATAAATAATCAGTATGAAAGCTGAATAGCATATAGAAAAATCTGAAAACATGTCATACCATATTTTAAGATAGTTCCAAGGGACTGTCCCCGGTTTTCCCATCTTCTGTCCAATGCAAGCTGGTACAGATTCAAGCATCACCCTGTGACCTGAATAAAACATTTTGTATGTTACCCAGCACTCACCTTGGTTTATTATCCACAGCCCAGCTGATACTCTTTGACAAATGAAGAAGGTGTCAGGCGTAGATCAAAGTCCATTAAAATACAATAAGCCTGCTAGGTATGTAGCATTTGACTTTAGTATCAACATAAGCCTGATGCTATATTTGAGTTTTGCCCTAATAAGACAGAAGATTTCGGAGCAGGTATCGTGTAACACATGTTTATTGAAGACAGAGGCTCATTATATCTTGTGGGTAAGTGCTTTAGAATGCCTTCTTCTTATTCACTGCTGTAAGTTGATCTTCTTTCCAGGGAAACAGTGCCCAATGGCTTTCTACCCACGCTTAATTGTGCCGGCTATGTTCCATAGTCTTGGCAAAAATGTCTGCACGCTTGCCATCCTTGACAAAAGCCTCAACAAGCATCTAACAAACACAAACAATATGGAATTGAATGCCCTAAACAGTGTTAACTCGCTCCGCTTAGATTCACAGGAAAAATCCAGGATGAGGTCATTTTTCAAACATAAAGGAAGAAGAACTGGTACTCTGCTGCTCTACTTTTAGGGATTGTCTCAGTCTCCCTTGTGTGTCCCTTAAGAACAAGACTAAGAACAGCTGTTGGCACTGTTGTAAAATGTAATGCCTTGGCAATCCTTCCTTTTCTTTAAAGCTTTTTGGCACTCATTTTATTTTATAATAATTTCTGACTTGTAAGGCCTCTGAAACAGTACCTCAGTGACTTTTTAAAGCTTCCCCAAAGCACTTCGAGGGACTACTGTTGTGCCAGAGACCAATAAAAAGATCCATTAGTCACACCTTTGGACTGTCTGTAACTGCTGACTTGACTTTAGCCAAAAATGAGCCAATTTCCTATCTGTGCTACACATAAACAACCAAAAGCCAACTGCACATCTGTATGTTACATAAAATTTAAAACAAGACAGGAGTATGGAGTTCGAAATGCTGCTTCATCTCCGTATTTTTGCTGAAGGCAACACAACCTGACTGTGTTGGTAATTACAGGTACAGGAATTCTGGCATGTAAGACGTCCAGAAGACATAAACTGTGCGATGACAGAGGTGGAGGAAAGAACTGGTGCACAAGGATAACACCACACAGCATGACCAAATAGAGAAACCCACTTGTGATAGGCTCCCATCATTTGATATAAAAGGAAGAGCAAGCCACCACCAAGCACAGGCACCCAGCAAAGGTAAGTATCTTGGGGAGGTCATTTATTCCAGTACTTTGCCATATCATAGGAATCAGGCTGGTTATTCACATTTTTATGTTTCCAAACAGATTTTTCTTTAGAAAAAATAGAAAATTATTTTCTATTTAATACTATTTTAAAACAAAGAACCACTGACTTAACTGTCTAATTTGTGAATTTTTGTTCCTTATTTCAGAAGTCTGCAGTGAAGTCTGAAAGGAATACCCATTTCTCATCTGGTGTCCTCCAAGGTAAATGTGATCAGTTTTCGTGATCAAGAGTACCAGTGCATGAGTAGGACAGACACAAGAGCGGATCTTTATAAGCATCTCTTGTTGGTACTTATTGAATCCCTGGCTTGAGAGTAGCTACTCTGAGAGTAGCTACTCTCAAGCCTTCTCTTCTTAAAGGAATAGCATGTTTGACTGTATAGGTAGCTATAAGAGTGTGAATATATGTAATATATACACTGCTGACAAATAAGATGAATGACTCCTCTCTTGTTTCCTCACTTGCAGTAAAGGGTCATCATGAGTGGGGACGCAGAGATGGAGTGTTTTGGCGCGGCGGCCATGTTTCTCCGCAAGCCAGAAAGAGAGCGCATTGAAGCTCAAAATATTCCATTTGATGCTAAAACAGCATACTTCGTGAGTGAGCCCAAAGAAATGTACCTCAAGGGGAAACTTGTTAAGAGAGAGGGCGGCAAAGCCACCGTGGAGACTCTGTGCAGGAAGGTGAGAGTAGTGACACTTGAATTTGTGCAGCTTCAAATGTGAATTCAGACTGCTCAAGTTATGAATAACTATATGGATATGTTAACTATATGTAGCATGGTCCAAATATCTGAAACCAGAGAGGTTTGGGTATATTTACATGTAACACACGAAGTCATGACATGTAAGCTATATTTGGAATTTTCAGAATCTGACAAACTCTTTTCAGCAATCAAATGTAAACTTGTGAGATTGCCCTGAAGCCATTCTTCACCACATGATAGCAGAAAACATGGCATCACAACTGAGTGAAAATGTCATAACTCAAGTTGTTATGGTAAGAAAGAAGGGGCTTTTCTCAGCATAATGGTTAGACTGAAAGTTTCACTTGGTTCAATTCAAGCCAGTGATGTGAATTTCCTTTGGAGTTGAACCAAGCTGGTGTTGTAAAAAACAACAACAGCAACAACAAACAAACCAAAAAAAAAATGCAGGTGCAGCTATAATGCTAAATTAAAACACTTCTCAGAAGGAGGAAGAACAGAAAGAACAAGGCCAGACATACCCAGAATTTCACTGTTGATAAAGTTCAAAGTTGTTTGACACCAGACTTGAATCACTAAACAATACACCAAAGAATACTAGCACTCCTTTCTTCTGAGATACGGTAAAACCTCCGGTTTTCATCGCTGTGAACAAAACAGACAGCAAAAT
The DNA here is from genome assembly GCF_963969265.1 of Rhamphochromis sp. 'chilingali'. Lineage (NCBI taxonomy): Eukaryota > Metazoa > Chordata > Actinopteri > Cichliformes > Cichlidae > Rhamphochromis > Rhamphochromis sp. 'chilingali'. The sequence goes on from NC_137936.1 coordinate 21,412,586, forward strand.
CTTTGCATGAACTACTTGAAGAGTAACAAAAGCCAAGTACTGTTAACTGTCACAGCTTAATGTGTGAATGAGTGTGGCACGAATAGCATTGTCCGATTCATTCTGACAATGCTATTCTTGCCACATATTAAATCTGAAATACAACCTTGTGCAAAGTAGACTAAGACGAAGTAGCTTTTTGGACCCATTTGGATGTATTCCACAGTCAAAAACTGATCAGAAGGCCAAATGAATAATTCAAAATAAGAATGAGAATAAAACAAACAAGATTAAAAACAAATATCACAATTTAGACAAAACTGCTTAATTCTATCTGAATTTACATTTGTGCCTTCTTTGGCAGACTATCACCGTGAAAGAAGATGAAGTCTTCCCAATGAACCCTCCCAAATTCGATAAGATTGAGGACATGGCCATGATGACCCACCTCAGTGAGCCTTCTGTGCTGTATAACCTCAAAGAGCGCTATGCAGCATGGATGATCTACGTGAGTTGATCAGAACTCCATAGCTGATACTCGTGCTCACGACAAAAGGAAGATCTGCATCATAAATGATCCTCTCTGACTCCACAGACCTACTCTGGGCTGTTCTGCGTCACTGTGAACCCCTACAAGTGGCTCCCAGTGTATGATTCAATGGTTGTAGCAGGATACAGGGGCAAGAAGAGAATTGAGGCTCCACCCCACATCTTCTCCATCTCTGATAACGCCTATCAGTTCATGCTCCAAGGTAATAAACCTTTTTAAGATACAATGTGTCCTGATCATTTTGTAAGCTACAGTTCAGAAATAAAACAGCTGCAATTCAAAAGTGAACGAATTATTTTGGCTTGATGATTTTGGTCTCTTACAGACAGAGAAAATCAGTCCATCCTGATTACGTAAGTACAAAGCATGCTTTTATATGATGAGCATTTCCAAAAGTATTATTTGCAATATCGAAATTACAACTCTAAAACTCCTTACTCTAACCAGTGGAGAATCTGGTGCAGGAAAGACTGTCAACACAAAACGTGTCATCCAGTACTTTGCAACAATTGCAGTGGCTGGAGGAAAGAAAACCGAGCAAGTTCCCGGCAAAATGCAGGTAAATGAAGTTGCAAAATATGAGATCTAAAAATCAATCAAAGAATTCCTGTACTCACAGCTCATGAACGGTGTCTGTAGGGGTCACTGGAAGACCAAATCATTGCAGCAAACCCACTGTTGGAAGCTTATGGTAATGCCAAGACTGTGAGGAATGACAATTCTTCACGTTTTGTAAGTTATTTTGGTGATTTTACCTTAATTCTGTGGTAAAAATTCACAGTTCATGTTCACTGTTGCATTTATAATTGAAACATTATTCTCCTGCTTAGGGAAAATTTATCAGAATTCACTTTGGGACAACTGGAAAACTGGCTTCGGCTGATATTGAAACATGTATGATTTTTGTTTTGGTTTTACTTATGTATTTATTTTTGAGGGAATTATCAGACTGCTTTGACTGCTACAAGGAAGATTTGTGATAACCACGAAACTTAAATCTGTACAGATCTGCTGGAGAAGTCTCGAGTGACGTTCCAGCTCTCTGCTGAGAGGAGCTACCATATCTTCTATCAGCTCACAACGGGCCACAAACCTGAGCTCATCGGTTAGAGAATTATACCAAAATGACACCAAAAAACAAAATATAGTGTTTATATATATATATATATATATATATATATATATATATATATATATATATATATATATATATATATATATATATATATATATATATATTGTTCATTATGTTTTATGTATTTTGTTTTTCTCATTTAGAGGCTCTCCTGATCACCACAAACCCATACGACTATCCCATGATCAGTCAGGGTGAAATCACTGTCACGAGTATCAATGACGTTGAAGAATTCATCGCTACTGATGTAAGAACAGCTTCACTCACGACCTTTCACTAATATTAATAACTATATAAACAGAACTCCATGAAGCTCATCATATTGATGTTCGGCTTTGTTAATGGGGAGTTTGAATTAAAAATGTAATAAATGCTGAATCAAAAACAGCTTTCTATTTTACATTAAAATATAATGGGTTCTGTTTGTGCTTATTAAAACTTATTCATCATTTCACAGACTGCCATTGACATCCTGGGCTTCACCGCAGACGAGAAAATTAGCATGTATAAACTGACCGGAGCTGTGATGCATCACGGAAACATGAAGTTCAAGCAGAAGCAGCGAGAAGAGCAGGCTGAGCCAGATGGCACTGAGGGTATGAAGAACATTGTGCACTTTAAGCACTGCTGATTTTGTCACTTGAAAGAGGACCTTTGAGGTAGAGGTTTATTTATTTATGAATTTGTGTTCATATAGTTGCAGATAAAATCGCCTACCTCATGGGTCTGAACTCGGCTGATTTGCTAAAAGCACTGTGCTACCCGAGAGTGAAGGTTGGGAACGAGTATGTGACCAAAGGTCAAACTGTTCCTCAGGTACAGATGTTACAAAGAAAACACACAAATAACAAATGATTTCCTGTAAGACAGTGTCTTTAAACCAAACCCTTCAAGACACTAATACATATTAATAAGGCTTTTTTTTTTACCAATAGGTTACAATGGCACTATTCCTAAATTTATAACCACTAATGATAAAATCAATATCCCTTCACTTCAAAATCAGGTCAACAATTCCGTCAATGCTCTCTCAAAGTCGGTCTATGAGAAAATGTTCTTGTGGATGGTCGTCAGAATCAACGAGATGTTGGACACAAAGCAGTCAAGAAGCTATTTTATTGGTGTCCTGGACATTGCTGGGTTTGAAATTTTTGATGTAAGTATGCAGAACTAACACTGCATTGTCTTATGTTCATGTTGCTAATTATGCAAAACATTTTCAAAACAGTTCAGGGTTTAGGGTATGTCAAGAATAAAAGCACAGTCTTGTTTTGGGTGCGCTTGCTGACCTTATCTGTATTTTTTCAGTTCAACAGCCTGGAACAGCTGTGCATCAACTTCACCAATGAAAAACTGCAACAGTTTTTCAACCATCACATGTTTGTCCTGGAGCAAGAAGAGTACAAGAAAGAGGGCATTGAATGGGAGTTCATTGACTTTGGTATGGACTTGGCTGCCTGCATTGAGCTTATTGAGAAGGTGAGCCGTGTGCTGTCCATTTGCACACATAAAACAATAGAAAACAACTTGAAACTGTTTTTTTATGCTTCTTTCATCATGGCAGCCAATGGGCATCTTCTCCATCCTTGAAGAGGAGTGCATTGTCCCCAAGGCAACAGACATAACCTTCAAGAACAAACTCTATGACCAGCATGTTGGCAAAAGTGCCCCCTTCCAGAAACCAAAGCCTGCCAAAGGCAAAGCTGAGGCCCACTTCTCCCTGGTGCACTATGCTGGTACTGTTGACTACAATGTTAATGGCTGGCTGGAGAAGAACAAAGACCCCCTGAACGACTCTGTGGTACAGCTCTACCAGAAGTCTTCAACAAAGCTGTTGGCTTTCCTGTATGCGTCACATGCCGCTGCAGAAGGTGATGATCATATTTTTAGGACAGAATTCAGAGTTTCCATTGTTTTCATTATATTTCAAAATGATCAGATTTAGTACAGAACAGAAAAATAATTACATTATAAAATAAAAAATTATATTTAAAGTCATTTAAGTTTATATCTGACATTTAATGTTTCAGCTGAGGGAGGTGGAAAGAAAGGTGGCAAGAAAAAGGGTGGGTCTTTTCAGACTGTATCTGCTCTGTTCAGGGTAAGCATAAAAATATTATTTTTTTTCCTCAGATGCGTAGGTAGCATCCAGGGTTTACTTTCCATCATGTGAAAATTTGAATATTTTCATATTTTAGGAGAATCTGGGCAAGCTGATGACGAACTTAAGGAGCACTCATCCTCATTTTGTACGCTGTCTCATTCCAAATGAATCAAAAACTCCTGGTAAAGACTGGTAACAATAATGTAAATTAATGCATTTTAAGGTCTGTGAAGGTTCTCAGTCATCCAGGTCATCGTAGTCAAAGGAGCTTGCAAAGAAAAGCGTCTGGACTTCTTTAAGTTACTTGAAGACGTTTCACCTCTCATCCAAGAAGCTTCTTCAGTTCTAAGGTCAAATGGTGGAGAGTCCCAGATATAAACCTAGTGGGAGTAACCCCCCACAGAGGGACAAAAGGACCCCCTTTTGTCCCTCTGTGATGATGATGATCCTCTAATCGCCTGAGCCAAGGTGTGAAACTGGGTGTGGGTCCCAATCAGCCAGAGTTTCGGGTGTGTTCATTGTGAAACCTGGCCCCACCTTATCATGCGAATTCCTAAGATCAGATGGCCCAGGATGTGAGTGGGCGTTAAGGCGTCTGGGAAGGGATCTCAAAACTGGATTATAGATGGCAGAGAGTTGGTGTCGTAAACCCCCGCCTCTGTTCAAAGATGGTCGCTCACAGTGGACATAGATGGCTTCTTTCACTCCTCTTTCAAACCATCTGTCCTCTCTGTCCAAAATGTGAACATTGGCATCCTCGAAAGAGTGTCCTTCATCCTTAAGATGCAGATGGACTGCTGAGTCTTGTCCTGTGGAGGTGGCTCTTCTGTGTTGTGCCATGCGCTTGTGAAGTGGCTGTTTGGTCTCTCCAATGTAGAGGTCTGGGCATTCCTCGCTGCACTGTACAGCATACACGACATTGTTAAGTCTGTGTTTTGGAGTTTTGTCTTTCGGGTGAACTAGTTTTTGTCTGAGCGTGTTACTGGGTCTGAAATGCACCGGGATGTCATGCTTGGAGAAAACTCTCCTGAGTTTTTCTGATACACCGGCTACATAGGGGATGACAATGTTGTTGCGTCTGTCCTTCTTATCCTCCCTCACTGGTGTCTGGTCTTCTTTTCTGTGCCTCTTTGCTGACATTAAGAACGCCCATTTAGGATAGCCGCACGTTTTGAGTGCTTCCTTTACATGTGTGTGTTCCTTCTTTTTTCCTTCAGGCTTAGAGGGAACATGTTCTGCCCGGTGGTGTAGGGTCCTAATTACTCCAAGTTTGTGTTCCAGAGGGTGATGGGAGTCAAAGAGGAGGTACTGGTCCGTGTGTGTGGGCTTCCGGTAAACTTCGATGTTGAGGTTGCCATTCTCTTCAATGTGAAACGTCTTCAAGTAACTTAAAGAAGTCCAGACGCTTTTCTTTGCAAGCTCCTTTGACAATGCATTTTAAGGTAAATGTAATGCCATGTACATGACTGAATTTAATATGGGTTTAAGGTCTCATGGAGAACTTCCTGGTCATCCACCAGCTAAGGTGTAACGGTGTGCTGGAGGGGATCAGGATCTGCAGGAAAGGGTTCCCCAGCAGAATCGTCTACGGTGACTTCAAGCAGAGGTGATTACTAAGAATAAAGACATTTGCCACAATCTAAAGATCGACTTCTCCTTAATTCATCATGTACCCCCAATCAGATACAAAGTGTTGAATGCCAGTGTCATCCCTGAGGGACAGTTCATCGACAACAAGAAGGCCTCAGAGAAACTCTTGGGCTCTATTGATGTTGACCACACACAGTACAAGTTTGGCCACACAAAGGTACAGTAACAAAAAATGCAAACTTTTGTTGGTATTTTAAATAAACTGCTGCTAAATCAGGATACTTTAAGCAGGTATTACAATTTTGCTTTTGACAATGCTGTATGTGCTCTGTATGACTATTTTTCAGGTGTTCTTCAAAGCTGGTCTCCTGGGTCTATTGGAGGAGATGCGTGATGAAAAACTCGCTATCCTTGTCACAATGACGCAGGCTCTCTGCAGAGGTTTCCTCATGAGGAGAGAGTTTGTCAAGATGATGGAACGCAGGTACTGTAGGCATAGTAGCTTTACACACCAAAGGGGATTTTTACAAATGCAGATGACAACTTCAATGTAATTTCTGCGCTAATTTTTTTCTTTCTGGTTCAGCCCATAGTTTTTATTACAGTTTTTCAGATCTAAAAATACCAATTTTTCTCAATCTTCTATCCTCAGGGAGGCAATTTACTCCATCCAGTACAACATCCGTGCATTCATGAATGTCAAAACCTGGCCTTGGATGAAGTTGTACTTCAAGATTAAGCCTCTGCTGAAGAGTGCAGAGACGGAGAAAGAGATGGCCGCAATGAAAGTGGACTTTGAAAAGACCAAAGAGGATCTGGCAAAGGCTCTGGCTAAGAAGAAAGAGCTGGAAGAGAAGATGGTTACTCTCCTACAGGAGAAGAATGACTTGCAGATCCAAATTCAAGCGGTATGTTAAAATAACAAAGGAATTTGAACTGTCTTTATGAATAAGGAAATCTTAATCCATTTGTATATTACTATCAATTTAGGAAGGTGAAAACCTTGCTGATGCAGAGGAAAGGTGTGAGGGGCTCATTAAAGCAAAAATCCAGTTCGAGGCCAGACTCAAAGAGACAGCTGAGAGACTGGAGGATGAGGAGGAAATGAACGCTGAGCTGACTGCAAAGAAGAGGAAGCTGGAGGACGAGTGCTCTGAGCTGAAGAAGGATATTGATGACTTGGAGCTGACCCTGGCCAAAGTGGAAAAGGAGAAACATGCCACTGAGAACAAGGTTGGTGCGTCAGTCTCAAGGCTTTGAGGTCAAATTGTTTGCAAACTGCAAATACATTGTTTTTTGGGTTTTTTTTAAATACTGTCAATATACAGTGAGACTGTGAGAGACAGAATGAGAGAGACAGAATGTGAAAAAAAAATCCATGAATTCACATGGTAGGATTTGTAAAGGATTTATTCGTAAATTAGGGTGGAAAATAAGTATTTGGTCACCTCAAACAAGGAAAATCTCTGGCTCTCACAGACCTGTAACGTCTTCTGTAAGAAGCTTTTCTGTCCCCCACTCGTTACCTGTATGAATGGCACCTGTTTGAACTCATCATCTGTATAAAAGACACCTGTCCACAGCCTCAAACAGTCAGACTCCAAACTCCGCCATGGCCAAGACCAAAGAGCTTTCGAAGGACACCAGGAAAAGTATTGTAGACCTGCACCAGACTGGGAAGAGTGAATCTACAATAGGCAAGCAGCTTGGTGTGAAAAAATCAACTGTGGGAGCAATCATCAGAAAATGGAAGACATACAAGACCACTGATAATCTCCCTCGATCTGGGGCTCCACGCAAGATCTCATCCCGTGGGGTCAAAATGATCATGAGAACGGTGAGCAAAGATCCCAGAACCACACGGGGGGACCTGGTGAATGACCTGCAGAGAGCTGGGACCAAAGTAACAAAGGTCACCATCAGTAACACACTACAACGGCAGGGAATCAAATCCCGCAGTGCCAGACGTGTTCCGCTGCTGAAGCCAGTGCATGTCCAGGCCCGTCTGAAGTTTGCCAGAGAGCACATGGATGATACAGCAGAGGATTGGGAGAATGTCATGTGGTCAGATGAAACCAAAGTAGAACTTTTTGGTATAAACTCAACTCGTCGTGTTTGGAGGAAGAAGAATACTGAGTTGCATCCCAAGAACACCATACCTACTGTGAAGCATGGGGGTGGAAACATCATGCTATGGGGCTGTTTTTCTGCCAAGGGGACAGGACGACTGATCCGTGTTAAGGACAGAATGAATGGGGCCATGTATCGTGAGATTTTGAGCCAAAACCTCCTTCCATCAGTGAGAACTTTGAAGATGAAACGAGGCTGGGTCTTCCAACATGACAATGATCCAAAACACACCGCCCGGGCAACAAAGGAGTGGCTCCGTAAGAAGCATTTGAAAGTCCTGGAGTGGCCTAGCCAGTCTCCAGACCTCAACCCCATAGAAAATCTGTGGCGGGAGTTGAAAGTCCGTGTTGCTTGGCGACAGCCCCAAAACATCACTGCTCTCGAGAAGATCTGCATGGAGGAATGGGCCAAAATACCAGCTACTGTGTGTGCAAACCTGGTAAAGACCTATAGTAAACGTTTGACCTCTGTTATTGCCAACAAAGGTTATGTTACAAAGTATTGAGTTGCATTTTTGTTATTGACCAAATACTTATTTTCCACCCTGATTTACGAATAAATTCTTTACAAATCCTACCATGTGGATTCATGGATTTTTTTTTCACATTCTGTCTCTCACAGTTGAAGTGTACCTCTGGTGCAAATTACTGACCTCTGTCATCATTTTAGGTGGGGGAACTTGCACAATCGGTGGCTGACTAAATACTTTTTTGCCCCACTGTAGGTTAAAAACCTGGTTGAGGAAATGACTTCCCAAGATGAGACAATTGCCAAGTTGACCAAAGAAAAGAAAGCCCTCCAAGAGGCCCATCAGCAGGTCCTCGATGACCTGCAGGCAGAGGAAGACAAAGTTAACAGTCTGACGAAGGCCAAGACCAAGCTGGAGCAGCAAGTGGACGATGTGAGTATAGGAATTTGAGTTTCCTTGAAAATAAACTATAAACCCCAAAAATCTCAAAACCAAAATAAAATCTTATCTTGTTTTACACAGCTTGAAGGTTCCCTGGAGCAAGAAAAGAAGCTTCGCATGGACCTTGAGCGGGCTAAAAGAAAGCTTGAAGGTGACCTTAAACTGGCCCAAGAAACCATCATGGATCTGGAGAATGATAAGCAGCAATCTGATGAGAAAATAAAGAAGTAAGCAAAATGCAATTAATCAAATTTAGTATCTAATATAACTGCATTTGTTTAGCAGACAGCAGCAACGCTAAAGATCATTTCCCGACCAACCAGCATATGTTACTGAAAAACAAATCATAATAAAAACAGAACGGTTCGCCCACTCTTCCGCAAAAGTGAAAAAACAAAAACTCTCTATTTCAGTGTAAAAATCAGCAGTCAGAATGAGGGTTACCTATTTCAAGAATAAAAATAAATAAATAAAAAATGTGGATGTAAAATTTGGTTTGAACTTTTCCCCACAGGAAGGATTTTGAAATAAGCCAGCTTCTGAACAAGATTGAGGATGAGCAGTCTCTTTCTGCTCAGCTTCAGAAAAAGATCAAAGAACTGCAGGTTGGTGTATCTGACAGCAAGCTGCCAAGTCTATTACAAGTAACAAGTATATTCAGCTTTATTATTACATTTTGATTAGATGTCTGTTTCTTTCAACATGTAAATCATAGGCTCGTATTGAGGAGCTCGAGGAGGAGATTGAAGCTGAACGTGCTGCTCGGGCCAAGGTGGAGAAGCAGAGGTCTGATCTCTCCAGAGAGCTGGAGGAGATCAGTGAGCGGCTCGAGGAAGCTGGCGGGGCCACTTCTGTTCAGATTGAGATGAACAAGAAGCGCGAGGCCGAGTTTCAGAAGCTGCGGCGTGATCTCGAAGAGGCCACCCTGCAGCACGAAGCCACCGCCGCAGCTCTCCGCAAGAAGCAGGCTGACAGCGTGGCTGAGCTAGGAGAGCAGATTGATAACCTGCAGAGAGTCAAACAGAAGCTGGAGAAAGAGAAAAGCGAGTACAAGATGGAGATTGATGACCTTGCAAGCAACATGGAGGCCATCGCTAAAGCCAAGGTACGATAAAGTAAAACATTTGACAAGCAAGAGAAAACATACATTTAACCTTATGTTCGTTTACATTTGGCTCTTGTGTCCATTACTTTAGATTATTGCAGCTTTTGTTCATTTCAGGCAAATCTGGAGAAAATGTGTCGCTCACTGGAGGATCAGCTGAGTGAGCTGAAGACCAAAAATGATGAACATGTGCGGCAACTGAATGACATTGGGGTGCAAAGGGCAAGGCTTCAAACGGAAAATGGTGGGAAAACTATTTTTAGCTATTTTTTCATTCGATATATGATCATATTCAAATGTGGATTGTTTTTTTCTTTCTTTCTTTTTTTTCTGTCTCACCTTAGGTGAAATCGCTCGCCAACTGGAGGAGAAGGAAGCCCTGATCTCTCAGCTGACAAGGAGCAAGCAGGCTTACACTCAGCAGATTGAAGAGCTAAAGAGGCACATTGAAGAGGAAGTTAAAGTAAGTGCACATTAAAAACACCTGCACTACCCCGGAGCTGATTAAACCACAATTTAAGTTAATAAATTAAATATTTTTTTCCAATTTTCTGTAAGGCCAAGAACGCCCTGGCTCATGCTGTCCAGTCAGCTCGTCATGACTGCGACCTCCTCAGAGAGCAGTATGAGGAGGAGCAGGAGGCCAAAGCTGAGCTGCAGCGTGCATTATCCAAAGCAAACAGCGAGGTGGCTCAGTGGAGGACCAAATATGAAACCGATGCTATTCAGCGCACTGAGGAGCTGGAGGAGGCAAAGTAAGTCGTCGGTTTTAGTTTCGTCCTATCGCAAACTATGTTTATAATAGAATATAAAGTCTGTTAACTAATCGTTAACAGGAAAAAGCTCGCCCAGCGTCTCCAGGATGCAGAGGAGTCCATCGAAGCTGTGAATGCAAAATGTGCCTCTCTGGAAAAGACCAAACAGAGACTGCAGGGTGAAGTGGAGGACCTGATGATCGACGTGGAGAGAGCCAATGCTCTGGCTGCTAACCTTGACAAGAAGCAGAGAAACTTTGACAAGGTACCATTTTCATTTTTGAGTTATTTATTTTAATCAAAGCTAATGAATCATGAATTATGCAAATACATGGGTCTGCCTTATATCTAAGATTCTTGCTGAGTGGAAGCAGAAGTATGAAGAAACCCAAGCAGAACTAGAGGGATCTCAAAAAGAAGCTCGTTCTCTCAGCACTGAGCTGTTTAAGATGAAGAATTCATATGAGGAAGCTCTTGATCACCTGGAGACCTTGAAGAGGGAGAACAAGAACCTGCAACGTATGCAAAGCTTTAGATATTCAGTCAACTAACAAAAATACCAGACAGTAAGCTAACTGTGCAAAATTTTAACGTTTTTATAACGTATTTCAATTATTATACCCAAGGAATTTTACCCCATTTCTAATATTGTTTCATGTATTTTATGTTAGAAGAAGCGATGGTGACCCGCACTACTGCTCAGAGATTTAAGTCTTACAAATGTTATACTGTACGCTACAATCAATGCAAGTTTGCATTTATTAGACATTAAGATCCACCAAAAGTAAACAAAATAATGAATTCTGCTTAAACTTTAAATTGATTATTCTTTATTATCTTACAGAGGAGATCTCTGATCTAACTGAGCAAATCAGTGAGGGTGGAAAAACCATTCATGAACTGGAAAAAGCGAAAAAGACTGTAGAAACAGAGAAGTCTGAACTCCAGACTTCACTTGAAGAGGCAGAGGTACTGTTTGATAAAAAAAAAAACTACTCTCCAATCAGCACAATTCAATTTTAATGATCCTGGAGCTACATGGTAAATATTTTATTTTTCAAAGGCTACTCTGGAGCACGAGGAATCCAAGATCCTCCGCATTCAGCTTGAGCTGACCCAAGTCAAGAGTGAAGTTGACAGGAAGATTGCAGAGAAGGACGAAGAGATTGAACAGATCAAGAGGAACAGCCAGAGAGTGATCGAGTCCATGCAAACTACTCTGGATGCTGAGGTCAGGAGCAGGAATGATGCCCTGAGAATCAAGAAGAAGATGGAGGGAGACCTGAATGAGATGGAGATTCAGCTGAGTCATGCCAACCGCCAGGCAGCTGAATCCCAGAAACAGCTGAGGAATGTGCAGGGACAGCTGAAGGTGGGTCCACTGAAGGATTTGCCCGAACTTTCTATCTGAAAGGTGTGCACTAATACCTCTTAACGTTACACATTTCAGGATGCCCAGCTCCATCTTGATGAAGCCATTAGAAGCCAGGAAGACATGAAGGAGCAGGTTGCAATGGTGGAGCGCAGAAACAACCTGATGCAGGCTGAGATCGAGGAGCTGAGAGCTGCACTGGAGCAAACAGAGAGAGGCCGCAAGATTGCTGAACAGGAGCTGGTTGATGCCAGCGAGCGTGTGGGACTGCTGCACTCTCAGGTTAGTTACGATTCAAAAACTTCATATTTTTATAATTTGAAGGGTGAAAGTCCAAATATGTGATTCATTATCCTGTATTTCCTTTCAGAACACCAGCCTTATCAACACCAAGAAGAAGCTGGAGGCTGATTTCATTCAGATCCAAGGTGAAGTGGAAGATGCTGTCCAGGAGGCCAGAAATGCTGAAGAAAAGGCCAAGAAGGCCATCACTGATGTGAGCCACCCTGATGAATGTCTATAGTGCAGTAGCATTACTCTACCAACTATATTAGTTGGCACAACAATACAAATGACAGTTACAACAATACATATGATATGAAATTTCAGGCTGCCATGATGGCAGAAGAGCTGAAGAAGGAGCAGGACACCAGTGCTCATTTGGAGAGGATGAAGAAGAACCTGGAGGTGACAGTGAAGGACCTGCAGCACCGCCTTGATGAAGCTGAGAACCTGGCCATGAAAGGTGGCAAGAAGCAGCTCCAGAAACTGGAGGCTAGGGTGAGTCTCATGAGAGCCATCTGACTGATTCGCTGTAAGCTGGGGAAACATTTTATATTTTAAAAATAACTGCATACATCCTTTGTCAAGGTCCGTGAACTAGAGGCTGAAGTTGATGCTGAACAGAGGCGCAGCGCTGATGCTATCAAGGGAGTGCGAAAATATGAGAGAAGAGTAAAGGAGCTCACCTATCAGGTCAGCTGATTACTACTACAAAACCACAGTAATGAAAATACCATGCTTAAATGAGTATTACATTTATACCAGAATAACTAATTAATGCTTTACAACAGACGGAGGAGGACAAGAAGAATATTGCCAGACTTCAGGATCTGGTGGACAAGCTCCAGCTAAAAGTGAAGTCCTATAAGCGACAGGCTGAGGAGGCTGTAAGTAGACCTGATTCTCACGAAACACACTTTGTATAACTCAGTGCACAGGGTTTAACTTCACTGTGGCTTCTTCTACAGGAGGAGCAGGCCAACAGTCACCTGTGCAGGTACAGGAAGGTGCAGCATGAAATGGAGGAAGCTCAGGAGCGTGCTGACATTGCTGAGTCTCAAGTTAACAAACTCAGGGCGAAGAGTCGTGAAATTGTCAAGGTAAAAAAAAAAAAAAAGATCTAGCATGAATCAAATTTGTAGAAATATTCATCCTGTTAAAATCGAGACTATCCAGCCAAATTTTTAAGTGCCACTGTTTTGTCATTTCAGACCAAGGAAGCAGAGGAGTGATGAAGAAATCAAGGTTGTAAATTAACAAGAAATCATACAATATGATTGTCTTGTTAGCTGTTCACATAAGCAAAGTGACAGTGCTGTGACAACCTAAAGTCAATAAAAGTTAGATTGATGCACCTTTTGTCTCTGTGCTCTTATTTTTGAATGACTCTGAACCTTTTTAAAGTCTCTAACACCCTGGTTATTGTTGTGTAAACCTATCAGTCTGGTTCTAGTGTGAAAGCATGAAGCTGCATTCATACACAAGATTACATGTCTCCATATGTGGATTTTCACCTTTCAAAAACAGAAATTTAACAGAGCACAAACAACAGAGTTTGTATGCTTTTAGTTGTTCAAGGCGCAAACAGATTTGTCCAAAATTCAGCTTCGGCTTTCAGGCCCCTCTTCTGTGAAACGGGCTCCCAGTCTGGATTCAGGAGACATACAGCCACCTTACTTTTAAGATTAGGCTTAATGTTTTCCTTTATTAACTATAAAGCTTATAGTTAGGGCTGGATCATGTGACCCTGAATCCTCACATTGTTACACTATAATAGGCCTAGGCTGCTGGGCTCTTCGCATGATGCACCGAGTGTGTTTTTTTTCACTCACCCTATTCACTCTATATGTTTATATACCTCTCTGCATTTAATCATTAGTTACCATTAATCGCTGGCTCTCAACAGTGTGTCTTTTGTCCTGTCTTCCTTCACCCTCAACCAGTCACAGCTGTTGACTGCCCCTCCCTCAGCCTGGTTCTCCCAGAGGTTTCTTCCTGTTAAAAGGGAGTTTTTCCTTCCTACTGTCACCAAGTGCTTGCTTATAAGGAATTGTCTCATTGTTGGGGTTTCTCTGTGTTATTTTATTTACACACACATATACATATATACGTATATACACACACATATATGTATATATACGTATGTATGTATATACATATACACACACACACATATATATATATATATATATATATATATATATATATATATATATATATATATATATATATATATATATATATATATATATGTGTGTATATATATATATCATGGAAGGACAGGCCCCTGCACGGTATGTACCACCGGCAGATAGAGGAGGTGGCTGATATCCAGAAATCCTACCAGTGGCTGGACAAAGCTGGACTGAAAGACAGCACAGAGGCACTAATCATGGCAGCACAAGAACAAGCTCTGAGCACAAGATCCATAGAGGCTGGGGTCTATCACACCAGGCAAGACCCCAGGTGCAGGCTGTGTAAAGATGCCCCAGAGACAATCCAGCACATAACAGCAGGGTGCAAGATGCTAGCAGGCAAGGCATACATGGAACGCCATAACCAAGTGGCCGGCATAGTGTACAGGAACATCTGTGCCGAGTATAACCTGGAAGTCCCGAGGTCAAAATGGGAGATGCCCCCAAGGGTGGTGGAGAATGACCGAGCTAAGATCCTGTGGGACTTCCAGATACAGACGGACAAAATGGTGGTGGCTAACCAACCGGACATAGTGGTGGTAGACAAACAGAAGAAGATGGCCGTAGTGATCGATGTAGCGGTTCCAAATGACAGCAATATCAGGAAGAAGGAACACGAGAAGCTGGAGAAATACCAAGGGCTCAGAGAAGAGCTCGAGAGGATGTGGAGGGTGAAGGTAACGGTGGTCCCCGTGGTAATCGGAGCACTAGGTGCGGTGACTCCCAAGCTAGGCGAGTGGCTCCAGCAGATCCCAGGAACAACATCGGAGATCTCTGTCCAGAAGAGCGCAGTCCTGGGAACAGCTAAGATACTGCGCAGGACCCTCAAGCTCCCAGGCCTCTGGTAGAGGACCCGAGCTTGAAGGATAAACCGCCCGCAGGGGCGTGCTGGGTGTTTTTTTTTTTTTTTTTTATGAAACTCTGGCTGAAACGCTGATTGGGACCCACACCCAGTTTCACACCTTGGCTCAGGCGATTAGAGGATCATCAGGGGGTCCTTTGTCCCTCTGTGGGGGGTTACTCCAACTAGGTTTATACCTGGGACTCTCCACCATTTGACCTTAGAACTGAAGAAGCTTCTCGGATGAGAGGTGAAACGTCTTCAAGTATCTTAAAGAAGTCCAGACGCTTTTCTTTGCAAGCTCCTTTGACTTTTAAAACTTCTCTATTAACCTGGAGCAGAAATACTGAGCTGGGTGCACAATAAAGACAAACTTACCTGCTCTCCAGGTTGTAGCTCTTTGAACCAAACAAAGATGGCAGCAGGAAGTGACTAGTTGTGCATAAGTACAAAAGCTAAATATCCATTCATTCAATACATTAATTATTAGAATGTTCAATAAATGTTCGTATTACTTATTTATTTACTTAATTATTTTTTGGAAAACTGAGCATCTTATCCTAAATAAGTTGGGATGATTGCTTGATCAGACATCCAAGTTTAGGATAAATGACAGTCCATTCAAAACAAAACTTTATTAAAACCATTACAATACATTCAACATTTAGCCACCTAACACATTGAGACGAGCAAATAAACGCTGGACCTTTTGTAAGCAGAAGCCCTGCCCCGATCTCCACACAGTGCGTGTGGAGATCTTAAAGACGGGGACGTGTTATTGCCGGAGGTCGCCAGAGGTCAGCATTGCACACTGCACATGCTGTTGCTGTCAGCGGGGAGTTGCTGTTACGGCGTGTAAATAAGATCGCAGATTTCTTATTTGCAGTCGAAATAAAGCTGGTTTTTTTTCTTTTTTGTTGTTGACGGATTTCGTCGGTTTCAGTCGATGCGGGATCAGCTTTACGGACCGCGTGTGTGAGATGAGTTTCGCAGTGCTTTGGGATGCGCAGTGCGCTTTGCTGACTGGAAGTGCTGCAGTGTAAACAAGACTGTCCGAGGCTGCAGCGCTGCTATCTGCACAATAAAACATACACAATTCCGCTCATAGCTGACTTCTAGGCTCAGAAAAGAAGAGCTGTATTTTCGCCGCGAAAAATCAGGCATCTTTTTTTTTCCAAGATGCGCAAGGATTTTGGTTAATTTTCTCCAGGGGAAGAAAAAAGAAAACTGGAGCTCTTTGGGGATTTTCTCTCTTTTTAAATGTAATCAAACTAGACATCTGTCACTCGGCACATCTGCTACTTCTGGGGACACATAAAAGGTTTATCTCGTCGCCTGATTAAACAGATGGACCTTGGCTGCCAAGGACCCAACAACTCCTCCAGCCAAGATGACTGACAACCAGGAAACCCAAGATGCTGCTGCTGAGGACACGACTCCGTCCGGGAGCGCGACCTTGCCGCTTCGTCAGCCGTGCGAGCGCCTCTCCTGCCACAAGAGCAGCGTGTGCTCCCGCTCCTACTTTGTGGTAGTGATGGTGTTTTTTCATGTTTACATCATTAACGTGATCGCGCTGCTTTTCTACGTGCACTACAACAGTGGGCAGGAAGACGCGAACCGAAGTCGTGATGCTCCCAGCAGCGGCCACCAGCGCCCCGAGTCGCGACGTCCGCCATCGAAAGACGAGCTTCAGCGCGATATTTCTCTGCCACGGATAGAGGGAATAAGGGTGAGTTAGGGTGAGTACTTGAGGATGATGATGATGCATCGCTCCTTCTGTCATCCTCTCACACGCCTTTGATTTCCCTTTCAGGTGGGACATGTCCAGAAGGTGTCACTGGTGTCAGGGAGACTTCACGAGATGAGGACTTTGAGCCTGAAACCGCTTCTTTTTGGTAAGAGGCTGCACAGCCACGTAGCTAAAAGAAGATAAAAATGAAGATCTGCCTCAGATGCCCAAAAGGAGAATAAAAAAAAGAAGTGCTGCAGCTTACACTTGGCTACTTTACCTTAACATAACCCAGACTGGGCTGATTATTGTGCTACATCTAGGACCTCATAAAATAGGCAAGTAAGTCCTAAGGCAACTACTCTATACAAAGTCGGTCCATTGCACATGGGATGCAATTAGGGTCTCACAGCTGACTGGGTAAAGGGCAGAAATGCATCTGTACCTGAAAAACATAATGCATCAGTGCACAGCATGCAGTGGGAATGCTTTGCAAGTATTATGAAGTGGGTGAAATGTAGGCCTGTAGTCATTTGGATTGCTTCCTGATCTATTCACATGTTTTGTTTTTATAAGTAATGCGATTTCCTGCAGATTTTAAAGAGCTGACTCAAGGTTGATATAAGAAGATTTGCTGTAGGTTAGCTGGACACTAACTGAACTTTGGTTTGACAATATTTGAAATTTAAATTAATCTGATAGTTGTGGTTTTTTCTTTAATCAAGTAAATTTTGAAAATGTGAGACGCAATATTCAGAATTTCCAAAAGTCAACAAGTCCATCTTTTAAATCAGTCAACAACTGGTTAAATTCCAGCCTGAGGAATGTAGCCTGACATTATAGAGTGGTACTTGAATGGCATTATTCTACTCAATTTGAGGACTCTGGTCTCATTCACCCAATCACATTCACACTCATACAGTGCTTTTATCTATACCTAACCACTGTTTTCTAACATTCATGTACATACTACTATTTAATGCAGGAAATTCAGGGTTCTTGCTCAAGGATTCTTTGAATTATGGGGCTCCATCCATCAACCTTCTGACTGACCTTCTTAACCAATTGGTAGATGATCCTTCCTACCACACTTTCTAAGCTATCCCATTAGTTTAAAAAGAGAAGATGAAGAATCAGACAGATAATGCTGTCTTAATTTCCTCCGTAGTGTTTCTTACTTTTTGTGTTTCTGCAGAGATCCCGGGTTTTCTGTCTGAGGATGAGTGCCGTGTGGTGATGCAGCTTGCCCAGCTGAAGGGTCTAATGGAGAGCCAGTTAATGGTACAAGATGGTCAGGAGGAGCTGGCCAGGGAGCTCAATCTCAGCCCAGAGGAGATCTTTAACCTTCTAGATATCAACCAGGATGGACAATTGCAGCTCCATGAGGTGTATGTCAGTTTGTGGACTGAGAGGCATAGTGCGCAACCTGAAGTATTTTTTGTTACTTTTTGCTTCAGAGGTCTCTTACTCATTCCATCTTAAACACTATGACTCCTCCAGATACTGACTCATTCTCGAGTGAGAGATGGCATCTGGCTCACACCAGAGAATCTGCGAGAAATTTATGCTGGGCTCAAAGCTGACAAGGATGGCAATGGTAAGAAATTAACTTAATTAATCATTTCCACCAAGACCTTGTAAAAAAGATGCAAGGTAATGTGTATTCTGATTTTCCATTGAGAATTTACTTTACCTTGCATCTTTATCTCACGTGTTTCAGTGCAGCCCTTCACATGATTTGCTGTTATTTTCATAGGCTGCAGTGCTTTTGAGCTCTCAGGGCCACAGTAACTACCTCCTTACATAAACAATGCATTTATGGATATTTTTGATAGATTTTAGGTGGCAACTAAACTTACTTACCTTCTGCTATACATTTAATTTCTTTTCCAGTACAACGTTTTCAAGCAAGTTTCAGTGCTATATGTCCATGCTAGTAACAATGATGTGATAAGAATCTTAATCAAATATTGAGCTCTATTTAAACATAAAAGAGTTAAAGAGGAATTAAAGAGTGTAACTAGCAGAAAAGTGCTGCCAATCAGATGTGTTGATTAAGTGATGTGGTGGGGCGTGGTTTGCGGTGCCGTGCAGACGCACCTGCATGACATCCGGAATCACAATCCGTGCGTCTGCAAGTTGTGTGGAATGTGGTGTGATGAATGTGCGGCTGCCAGCTGAGAGCTGCAGCCGCGTGTATTAAATTTGGGTCTGAATAACGATCTATGGACCCGCCGTGTCTCAATCACACCACAAGTGATCATCAGCAAGTCTAACCATCTCTGTACAAGCAGAAGTTTTATCAGATTTGGAGTATTCAGGTGTTGTCATGGGAAGGTTTGCGACAGGCAGCATGTGGACCCAAGTGCAGGACTCGGCAGACAGACTTATCTGAAAATACATCTTTATTAACTGGCAAAAGGCTGATTTAACAAAATATAAAGCAGAGCAGAATAGAGCTAGCGCTAGAAAAAAACAAACTGGAAGGAACTAATGCTGACTAACAGATAGCTATAACATTAGGGCATGTATGATAAGGACAAAACAGGGAACTGAGAAAAATGAGAGATAAATACACATAAGAGGTAATTAGGGAGATGGATCACAGGTGAACTAAATCTGACTAACGAGACAGAAATCTATACATAATGCACACTGGACAAGAGACAAAGTAAGACAGGAAATATCAGCAACACACACAAACAGACTCAGACTAAGACATGTGAACTTGACCCTGGGACTGAGGAGACAAAGGGATGGAACGTAGAGAGAGAAACATGGGAACAGGAAAGGGGAAAGCACACAGAGCCACACTACAGCTGTATTAACTAGACAAGACAGGGAATGCAGACAGACATGGAGACAGAACACAGGGACTGGACACAGGGACATGACTCGGGAGACAGGGATCACAAAAGGGACTAACATCAACCAAGGAACTGTAATAGAAAAATGGATAAGGATGAAACTGTTCAGAACTAGAACATAAACCACTTCACTAAACCCACAAAGCTCAACACAGTGGGTCATCGACCCAAACCCATGTATCAGTGGCTCCCAGACTCTTTATGTTCTCGCTCCCTTTGAGTTTGAGATCTGTGGACTCAGTCATGTCTTTTAAAAAGCAGTTAAAAACCTATCTGTTTAAACTCGCTTTTGGTTGATTTTGTTTTGTTTTAGATTTTAATGTCTGTTTTCTGCCTCTGTAAAGCACTTTGTGATTTTATCTTGAAAGGTGCTATATAAATAAAATTTTACTTTACTTTACTATGAACCATGACAGATGTGTTAATGTGAGGCCATCTGTCCAAAGCTAAAGCTTGGCTGATACTGAGTCATGCAACAGGACAATGATCTCACTTACACCAACAAATCTGCAAAAGGACGGCTGTTAAAGAAAAGAATTAAGATCTTGTAATCGTTCAGTCAAAGTTCAGAGGGTCTGGAGGTAACAGAGGCCTCAGGAGAGCTGTGCAAAAGTTGCAACAAGTTGCAACAAACTTCAGTTAACTGAAGCTACATTACTAAGAAGAGTGTAGAGAATTCTGCCGCAACAATGTGAGACACTGCAGAAAATAATTGCTTCAAGTTATTGCTGTTGCAGGATGTTCTACGAGCTAGAAAATGTTCATATGACTGTGCATCCTCATACTTTGGGTAGGTTTGCTGAGTCTAGAAGAGTTCAGGCTTCTGAGCAACGATGCTTTCCAGCGCTTCCTGTTGCAGCGCGGGGTGAAAAGGAGTCAGCTGGTGAGAAACAGCAGACACACGTGGTTGTACCAGGGCAAAGGAGCACACCAGGTCCTCCAAGACATCAAAGAGAGGTAAGAAAGACAAACCGTTACTGGGATTCATCCTGTGCTTACATTTATTTAAAACGTTTCCTTTCACTTGTCAAAGGGTGATTCGCCTCACTCGACTCCCACCCACGTTAGTGGATCTTAGTGAACCTCTTCAGGTGGTTCGCTATGAGGAGGGGGGACATTACCATGCCCACCACGACAGTGGCCCGGTCTACCCTGAAACAGCCTGTACACACACACGCCTTGCTGCAAATGCTTCTACTCCTTTTGAAACGTCTTGCAGGTGAGAAGCTAGAAGCAGCACTTCTTAACAAATATATCCACGTTTGTTCACATATGAATTCATCTGTCTGACATCATTACTGAACTACTCACTGTTGCTCCATTGTGACAGCTGGCATGCTAGTTTGTGTGACTCAACATTATCTTGCAAAAAATTGTGCACGCTTGTTGTTTGTGTGTGTGTTTGTGTGCTGTTTGCTTGCACTATACATGTGTGTGTCAATTTAAATCTGTGTTGCACACTTAGGTACATCACAGTTCTCTTCTACCTGAATTCTGTTGATGGGGGCGGGGAGACCGCATTCCCAGTGGCAGACAACAGGACCTATGATGAAGTGGTGCGTAATAGTCAGGAAAATGGTCAGGAAATGTGTGCAAAGTGTCCTGCAAACGTATTGTGTACATTCTGCGCATGTGTTTCATAACTGTGGCGACTCACACATATGTCAGCAACTGCACGAGTATGACATCAGACAAGCTATGTGACTGATTTTGAACATGTGTTTCAGTCTCTCATACACAATGACGTGGATCTTTTGGACACCAGAAGGAATTGTGACAAAAGTAACCTGAGGGTGAAGCCGACCAAAGGGACCGCTGTTTTCTGGTACAACTACCTTTCTGATGGAAGAGGTGGGTAAATGAAAGACAAATTTCCAGTAAAAAAGCAAAAAGAAAACGCAGCAAACCAAACTGCGTATTATTTTCATTACGTATTTCCAGTACACAGATTGTGTACCAACATTCAAATACAATTTGTATGAATGACCTCATTCATAACCAGTGCAGGTACATAAATTTGTAGTTTTTGTACCTGATTTTGTTTTCCACTCTCTGAACAAATTTAGAAATGGCTAAGACCATAATATTAACAAATGACAATGATCTGGTCTCGCAGAATTTAAATATACATCTTAAAAATACTACTACTTACTATTTTTACTACTACCTTACTAATAATGATTGATTAAGTAATCAAATTAATATTTTTTGTTATTGTTAATGTTTTTTCCTTAACTTTGATGTCCAAGCTTCTTTGTTGCCTTAGTGCAAGCTTCTATCTTACAGCATTGTCCCGCTTTCACCTACTCACGTCAAGATAAACATGTTTCCATATAAAGGGAAATTCGTAATATACACATAGTATGCAGATTCCACTGGACTGTTGATTTAAATAGATTCAAATTCCCAAACATTTGCATGTGATGTGAAAAAAATTGGACAGTGCACACATTTGTGAATCCAGTAATTTTGTGCAGGGTGAAAAAGTTTCTGTGCACATTAGCGAATGAGTCTCGATGTGTAATTTGCTTTTTTTTTCTATGAAAAGAAATTCATAATCTTAGTAAGTGTTGAATAAGCCTAAAAATCCATCCTAAGAGCTTACATAGACTCAGTATTTCTTGGAAATTAGTGCATACCAACAGTGTTAACATGTTTACAATGTTAGATTTGCAAACTTTTGAGACTAAACAGTGAATAGAGGCTGTTGATACTGATGGTTAACTCTGGTATATGATTGGTTGGTTTGTTGTCATAGAAACATATATGGGAGACATATATCTCATGGTGATGTTAGATCAAAGTGAAGAATACAGTAGATACAGTGTCAGGGATTCATGAATGTCTTTACCACAGTTGACTTTGACTTTGGTGTCAATAGGTAGAAGTAGATGAAAAAATAATGGACATCTGTACAGTCCTGATAGTTGATCAAATTGTTTACGCAATTAAAAGTTAAATGAGATCAAGAAAATATTAGAACTGTTGTTTTGGAGCCTAATAACGTAGATTTAAAAATTCATGTTAATACAGTGATAAATCTAATCTGAACTGCTCTGGTTGCCACCAAAGTGTCAGTATGTTAATGTAAATTTGATTTTTAAATTAAAATAGTTAAAGGATGTTTTTAGTCAAAGGAAAAAAAACACATTTTTTCTCATTAGGTTGGGTGGGGGAACAGGACGAATACGCTCTGCATGGAGGTTGTATGGTCACCCATGGCACTAAGTGGGTTGCCAATAAATGGATCAACATTGATCCGGATTACCAGAGGCAGACTCGCTATCAGCAGTTGGTGTTACAACAGCCAGAAGAGGAAGAAGATGATGATGAAGATCTGACTATGAACACAGGAATACAGAGTCCTAGCATCCATCAAGACTTGTAGCTTATCTGCCAAATAATACAAATAAGAAATCCCAGCCTTCCTCAGTCCTGTGCACAATGTTTTTGGTAACACCGTTTGTGGCCAGTATGTAAGGACAAGATTTATTCAGGGAATGAGGTCACAGTGGGTTTATGCAACAGTAAAGAGATGTTTTGTTGTTATATTTTTTTGCTTGGATATTGCTATCCTGTTATTTTTATCTACCAAAACCTCGTGTGTTAGAAGTATTGCACTAGAAACACAGTCAAGGAGTTGCAATTTTAAAAGCTTTTCTTTGCATGCGTCAGATGTGCAACAATTGCACTTGAAAACTGAAAACAAAAACCTTTCAGTGGTCTACCTTCTTATTGCTGCCATTACCAAAAAATAGGCTCACACACTGTCAGTGTGATGCATGTTGCCTTTGTTTTTCTCCCTTGAATTCATCGGTACCTTTTCCACGTGGAATGCACAATACATGAAATGCACAAGATATCTTCCAGATTTCATTTTATTTATTATGTATTTATTTTTGAATGCACTCTCACTCTCCCACATTGAATAAAATAAAGTGAGCTCTTCTGTCTTGAACACTAGTCTTTCTTTTATATAAGTTAAATTAAAAAAAACTGTATGAAAATGAAGGAGACACCCTTATCACACAGTGGGATAGCTCAGAAAGTAATAAATTGATATTGCATAAATTCATTATTCCTTCTACTCAACATTTTTCCACGTGTTTGCATGAAGGCCTTAAAGTTTCGTGCTGGTATGCAGCTCCTGTAATCAAAAAAGTGTTTTAAATATTTAATCGTCAGCCGTAACATATCCATACCCAGACAGATGAAAGTTGCGTTTGAAAATGAAACCTGAATGTTGGCTGGACGTACCACTGACGGCTCATATCTTGGGATGGTTGTCGCTCCACGGTGGTTTAGACAGTGGAGCACAGCGTCGTGTACGGAGGCAAAAAGACGTCTCTTTGTTATTTTCTCAGAGAAGAAGTCACCATGCTCTAATTGTTCCACCACAGAGGCTGCAAACAAAAGAGTCTATGAGTGAATTATCACCACCATAAAGTGCAGCACAATACACCTGCAGCAGCAGTATTCACTTACCTTGACAACCAGCCATGTAGACATCTACATCAATCTCACTGAAGTCCTGGAAAATCTGTCCATATAATAAACCTCTGTTATTTCAATAATTTATACCAGAATGGATCTTCAGGGTCAATTTTGCTGTGACAAGCTATGAATCTGTTACAGAAAATTTTAAACACCGGCATTCAAAAAGTATGCTGCTCTGTGTCTATATTTGACATTGCTATTTAAAAACAACCCTTTTTCCCTGAATTATCTTAAAGTCTTATGGTTTTGTCCCAAGCTTTTAAAACAGCATAAAATGTGTGGGTATTTCACTCATGAAATAATTGCCTGCTTATCACTTACATTTTTCATGGTCTTGATAGCCACTGTGTCAATGAAGTTAGCTGTGGAGAGGTCAAGAATGATGGAATGAATATCCCAGGTCCATTTGCCCAGGGAACCCAGAGACATTCGCTCAAGATCCTGGCTCAAGGTGTCCTCACTGCTTGAGCCCAGAGTGGTGGTGTCCCCATCCTGCAGCTCAGACATCCATCCTAAGCTGGTGCAATCTGGATCTCCTCCTTTGAGGTATTCCCATCTACCGTCTGGTGTTCGGGGAGTGGTTGGGATGACAAACACTGTCCCATTTTCCCTCTCAGTCCCACCCTGCTCGTCCTCCACTATAACGGTCCCGTCTATGGATGTGTCTCTCCAACAGCCACCCTCTTCCTCCAGAGAGAACTCTGAAAGTTGTCTAGCTGCCCTCTGTGCTCGTCTCTTAGGAGTTGGATATAAAGGAAATTATTGTTAATATAGCTGTGAAGGTTTTAGGTTTAGAGGACTTGGGCTACTGATGGCCCACATCTTTCATTATTCTTTCGACTGCTCCCTTTAGAGGTCACCACAGTGGATCATCTGTCTCCATCTCACCCTACCTGCAGCATCCTCTTCTATTACACCAACCCTCTGCATGTCCTCCTTCAGTATATCCATGGAGCTTCCTCTTTTTCTTCTGCCTGGCACCTCCATCCTCAACACTGTGTTCAGCCTCCTGTCTTTTCTGTCAGCTCCAAACCGTGCATCATAGCATGTTTCACTACGTCTTAAACCTTCCTTCTCACTTTTTCTGCTGACCTTCTGTCTCAAATCACCTCTGACATTCATCTCCATCCTGCCTGCACTCTTTCGCATCTGTGTGACTCATATTATGTAGAGGACATATACTGGGTAAACTGGGAAAAGGTTGTTGAGGTGGAGCTGCCAGGCAGGAGAAAAAGAAAAAAGGCCCAAAAAGGAGGCTTTTGGATGTGGTGAGAGATGACATATATGTGGTTTGCACAAGAGAGGAAGATGCAGTGGGCGAGAAGAGATGCTGCAGTGACCCCGAAAGAGAGCAGCTGAAAGGAGAATAAGATACTGAACATTACTTCTCTCTTGGCCTGCCTCTTTGCCCGTCTCTCAGCCCGTCTTTCTCTTCGTTTCTGTTTAGCCTCCTGCCTCCTTTTGTAGATAATCATTTTGCTGATGTTAAGGCCACTCTGAAAACAGGAAGAAGAAGAATAAAATATAGGATGAGGATAACACAAATGCTCACAAAAAAGGGTAGGGATCTGTAATTGTCTGGTTTTATGTTCTCAAACTGCTTTTGTCATGTGTGATAATAAATGATTGGAATTGGGACTGGCAAGGTCATTTTGGTGATGCATTTCTTTTTCCACTGTGCAAGACGATTTAATTATTGATCAAGAAAATAGTGAATGATCAGACTATTCAAGAGATAAAGTCACAAGTTGCAGTCGTGGGCTTGATATCATTCTTACAGACCTTTTCTTTCAGGGCTTCCAGGTAGAGATCAGCATTGGCGAAATAAACTGTTGCAGACGAGCGGAATATAGTAACACCTGGAATCCCTCTCGCCTGTCAAACACAGAGACATCATTAATTATTTGGCAGTCAAGGGAGACAAGCTTTTACTCATGCCTTTCTGTCTCACCTCTCTGTGCATTTCTATATCCACATAGAGCTCTGTACCTGGAATATTTCCCAGAACAGAGTATGTCGGCCTGAGAAAAGAAATAAAAACACTTAATGTATGTGCACATTATGTTTGCATACAGCCAATTTGTCTAATCTGGCAAATCCTGCAGTCTAACATCTTGTCCCTAATGCTGCATCTCACAAACAGCATGACTGACAGACTGCAGAGTGAATTGCTATGATTAGGTGAGAGGTGTCTTACAGCTGAGTCCTGAAGATAACCGTAAACACTGCAAAGGTGACAGATGCTGCCAGACCCAGGTCCAGATTGAGGAGCAATGTTGATACCCAGGTGACCAACCAAACCACCTATGAGACACAGGGTTACACTGCATTATCCCGTTCCTGTGACAATTATTGTGAAACTCTGTAACTACATTTAAATATGATTTAAAATGATACACGATCACAATTCGTTATCCTCTCACCAGGTCGATCTTGCTGCTCCTCCACAGTGTAATGATGTCATAGTACTGCTTGAACATCCCTTTCAAATTTACAAACACAACTGCTGATAGGACGGCCTAAAGCAACAAGAATAGTCAGGAATATGGTCAGAAATGCCAGAAAATCTGTAAAGCATCATAAAAACAGTAAAGACAGGCAGGTAATAGCGCAATCTGACCTTTGGCAGTTCCTGGAACAGTGTCCCAAGTTTAAGTATGATCACTAACACAATTAGAGATGAGGCAACTCCAGCCATCTGCACAAACAACACAAAGATATGACAGCATGTGTCTAATACATATATTCCTAACATTTAGCAGTCCCCAAACAACTATTTGATTGCTTCTTGTCTCCATTTAGCTTTGGGTTTGCATAATAACTAAACACCATAAATGTCAAATTTCTGGTTTACTATTCTTTATTTTTTAAATTAAGGTACTCAACTGGGACATATTTGTAGCCAGTTTGCTGTACAGCTCTCGCACATGCAGCGCTTTTTTGGAATGTCTTTGGCTTGTGATGTAACACTTGTTTCTAGGC
The DNA here is from genome assembly GCF_963969265.1 of Rhamphochromis sp. 'chilingali'. Taxonomy (NCBI): domain Eukaryota; kingdom Metazoa; phylum Chordata; class Actinopteri; order Cichliformes; family Cichlidae; genus Rhamphochromis; species Rhamphochromis sp. 'chilingali'. Next base: position 21,439,609 of record NC_137936.1, read on the forward strand.
TGCCTCTGTGTAAAGTTTTAACTTCAGGTGCTCACTCACTTGTGTTTTGACCCCAGTTGTGTCTTGTATTAGACTTCGAGACATAGAGGAGCAGACAGAGAAGCACTGAAAGAAGCCTCCAACTGTATTACTCAGGCCCAGCGCCACAAGCTCCTGTGACAGGGTGGAGACAAAGACACACAATTTGGAGAGAAAAAGATGAAAATAACAGAGTTTTACTGAATGTAGAAAAAGTCATGGATTATTTGTTGTGAGGTCTTATTCACCTGGTTACTGTCCACCTTGTATCCATGTTTTAGTGCAAATGTTTTGCCAAGGGAAATAGTTATGGCGTATCCAACAATGGCCAGTGCAAAAGCATCACCGATGACTTCTCCGAAAAGATTCACATCTGGCACACTGGGGGAACTTAAACTGGTGCACAGGTGGGGGATATGAAGGAAACCAGTTAGTTCTAACATGCTCGAAAAATGACTTAAGCAAAATGACAGCAGTAGAAGATAAAGTTAAATGCATACCCACTAGGAATTTCTCCAACAACTGAAATTGTGTAGTTGGTGTTCAAGTGGGCATAGGAGGATATCAGTGTCCCTGCCACAATCTAAAATGATCACAGCAAACACGAATGTCACAAACATAAAGGTGCAAAGCTAAATTTCGCAGCACATGTCTACCTTAAAAATCAATCAGTAAAATTCAGTCATTCGTATGACTAAATAGATGATGTGCACTTAATTATTAGCCATAATCTTTTGCCATGAAGTGCAAAAAGAGAGAGGCCCCTACGGTGCTGCTGATTCAGCTGCTCTTTTCCACTGTGTCTGTGCTTTTTCAGCACCGCTGCATCAGCACAGAGCACAGAGGTGATAACCGAAAGAGCAGCCAGAGAGGGTCTCCTCCGGTCAACTTACGGTGATAAGCTCCACTGGGATGGGAACTGGCAGCTTTGAACTGAGAAATGAGTTGAGCTCCTTGGCTGCAATTAGAAGCACTATAGTCACAACGCTGACCAGCAGTGTGGGAAGATGAGTGTTTGGCAGCAAAGAGCAAACATCCTTCAGAGTCTGTAAATTTTTTATAAAGTTATATGAAGTTATATAAAGTGACATAAAAGTGACATTGTACTGATTTTGCTCAGAATGGTGTCTTTAACAAGCCGTGTTGCCTGCATAGGTAGAAATCAAACTATGACAGATAACTGATTTCAGATTATCACATGCCTTGTAGTTAACTCTGGAACCACTCAGTACTTTTAAATACTTTTTCCAATATATGCTTTAGTACTCTGCAACAAAAACAGATTAGGATGTGTCAAATCAGTACAATCATTAAAAATGCATAAAAGATGTCTAAATGAAAGAGACAAAGTCCTAAAAGCATTTGTGCTACTTAGGTGAGAGTATGTATGCAGCTCCTCTGTGAGTGTCAATGCTGCGATTTAACACATACACTCAAGTTGTTCCAACACATGTAAAAGAATAAGGTCAGGACTGTTTTATTAACAGAAACACAGAGAGCACTTACTTACAATACTTCATAGTACTCACATACACCAATGACAGCGGACCACTAAACCGCGTAGGGGAAACTCCAAAGATGTACTTCAGTTGTGCCACCACAGCATGGGCTGCTGCAGCTGTTGTGTAAGCTCGCACCAGAGGTTCAGACAAATATGTCCCCACAAATCCAAACTTTACCACACCCAGTAGCACCTGTAAATGCGATATTTTCAGTACGTATGTGTTAATGCAGCTGTAATAGCAAAATAGGGTGTTATTGTTTTCTGAGATGTTCCAGGTTTGCAAACCTGAATAAGTCCTCCAAGCACAGTAGTAGCTGCTGCCACTTGCACCCTGTATGAGTCCCTGGCAGTCACATCTACCTCTGCAGTGATGTTGGTCCCATTCGCTTTCTGGAAATCTACATCCGGAGCAAGTCTTTCTGTCACACTACCCACCATGATGCTCAGCACCGTAAATGTGCCTGAACACAATAAAACATAGCAACTCGTGTGATTACAACAGTTACCACAGCTGCCATGGCACAGTGTATGTCTCCCATTTGCATCACTACCTATGGAAACATGGCGTGATGTTCCAAAAAAGAAGTAGACCAGTGCTGGGTAGAGCGATGAGTAGAGGCCAAATACAGGAGGTAAAGAAGCCAGTAATGCATATGCCATACCTGTAGATGACAGATGTTTTCTTACACCAGCTGACGGACAGGTATGTTTAAGGAGCTATGCTATTTGAATACAACTGGCAAGTCATACTAAAATATTCCCATACCTTGTGGCAGGTGCATTATACCCACACTAATCCCGGAGATGAGGTCTGGCATGCCGTAGTCCCAGACTGAGTACTTGGGGAGCCAGTATAACACAGGCAGTCTCCTCACTATACTTTGCTTGAGGTAATGTATGTTGCATCTGGGAGGAATTTGAAGAATTCAAGAAGAAGAACTGTGAAAATCTTTGTGCTGTAGAGCTGCTGGTAGGTATTCTTTAGGACCTTACCTTAAGGCATTCTTTAGCTGCTCACTTAGAGAAGAGTGGATATCAGCATATGATTTCCTCTGTGTTACCTCTTCCAGTTTCAGTTCATCAAGCACATCCCTCTCCACTCTGAATCTCTCAGATCTGCGTGCAGACTCCATCTGTCTAACTCTGTCTAAGTACAAAGATTCTTTCTGACTGCAAGCGTGCAACCAAAAGCAGAGGCCGGAGAAGTGTTGTGGAAGCAGCAACTGCATCTGCATATCTACACCATATTGCCTAATGATTAACTACAGCCAGGATATTGTGGGCAGAGCTATTACAAAGATAGTGGACCGGATGAAGCAAAATATATAATTATGTGCTGAAAATAGAAAAAGGTTAACTCAGTGATCATGTGTTTCCATTCATGTTGGTTTATTTTTTCCATTCAGCAACAAAACTGAAGCTAACGAACCATGAACAGTCATTTCAAACCCAGCGTACCCAGGTAACTATTTAATGAAGTCAAAGTGACAAAATCAAACGTGGGTTCTTTTAAAGCTTTATGTCCCTTTTTATGAGAAACTCTGATTTCTGAAGCTTGTGCACACACAGTATGCACTGGGTCTTTAAGAGAACACAGTCATGAAATCTGAATCCAAACTCAGAGCAACATCTCATGCATTTCAGAGCGGCATGCATGTAACCAGGGCAAACAACCTGGAAAGAATTACCCCAAATGGTGGGCAATTTAATTCTGATGAGTGAAATTATGAATGACAACATAAAATATAATAACAGTTATTGTTGTGACTGCTTTAAAACCTTCTCTTCAAGGATCACTCAAAACCTTCTGACCCACTTGTTGTCTGCCACAACACTATCTATTTTTGGGTTACCAGCTCAGAGGGCAGCAGCAGAGGAGGGGGTACATATCTTTGCCACGCATTTGCTCAGGCCTCTCTAACCCCACCGACTGTGACATTCGGCAACATCAACAACACATGTAGCCTGTTTAAAAACAGATATGCACTGGTCTTTTTAGATTGAAGACGGTCTTTTTAGTACGCCAAGAGAAGCTGATGCATTTGGTAAGACTAATTTTTTTAAAGGGAATAAATGCTGCAGTATGTGTCTGCTGTCATAGTGATCTGTTACAGTGTTACTCTGCTTCTACACTTCTATATGTTGATCTATATATTGTACACAAAGGCTAATCTGAAAATGTCATGTCATCATGTCATGATGGTGGTGAAAAGATAAGGCACTGCTTAAAGTCTCTTTTAGACTGTACTGATCTTAACTGAAACATTACTTCCTTTTTATCCACATAAGCTTGATTTTATCAAACCTTTTTAACCAAATTTCACTCTATCATGCACCAGTGAAACATCGGGAGTGACAACCTTTAATTCTGTGTGCATTTTCTTCTGTTTTTCAGAAAAAGCCTCATTAGTTGTTCAGGGTGTATAAAACCTCCTGTTTAAATTTGTAAATAACATTTTCACCGACGTTTTGAAGCATAATGGATCTTACTGCTAAACATGGGCTGCTGCTGCTCGACCAGCTGAGGAAGATGAGGGACGCTGAGCATCTGACAGATGTGGTGCTGGTTGCTGAGGGCGTCAGCTTTCCCTGTCACAGAGTTGTCCTGTCCGCCTTCAGCCCATACTTCCGTGTTATGTTCACCTGTGGCCTGCGTGAGTGCAACAACAGAGAGATATTCCTGCGTGACACTCCTGCAGACAGCCTGGCCCTCCTCTTGAACTACATGTACTGCTCAGATCTTCCTCTCACTAATGGCAACGTACAAGGCATCTCCATAGCAGCTTTTCTTCTACAGATGGATGATGTCTTCACTCGCTGTCAGCTGCACATGATGGAGAACATGGATGCCTCTAATTGCCTTGGTGTATATTACTTTGCCCGTGACCTCGGTGCAGAGGAACTGGCTGACCAAGCTCAGCGCTTCCTGAGGCAGCACTTTGTCCAAGTGTGCCAGAATGAGGAGGTCTTGGAGTTGGAGGCCCATCAGCTTGGAAAGCTTCTGTCATCTGACGATCTGAATGTGTCTCGGGAAGAAACCATTCTGGATGTGGTCCTTGGATGGGTCAAACACAGTACCCTGGTGGATGGAGAGGTACGTGTTCGGCATCTCCCAGAGCTCCTGCGGAAGGTCCGTCTGCCACTGATAAACCCCGACTACTTAAGAGAAGCAATAAAGAGAAACACAGCCCTGCTGGCTGATGCTGAGTGTCTGGAGATTATGAACGAAGGACTGGAGGCCACGGCTTTGCATCCCGCGGCTGCACCACGCAAACTAAAGCTGCGTTATGGCATGGAGACCACAGATCTGCTGCTCTGCATTGGCAATGACAGTGGCGGTATCAGGTCAAGGTATGGCAGCTATGCTGAGCGCAGCTTTTGCTTTGCACCGTCCACAGGGCGAATTTATTACATCACCTCACCTCGCTACGGAGAGGCTCTGGGGTATGTGTGTGCTGGAGTTGTGACTGAAAGAAATGACATCATTGTAGCAGGAGAGGCAAGTGCTCGCAGAATGGCCCGACAGAAAGACACCAGTGTTGAAATCTGCAGGTAAGAAAAGATATCTGAAAGCACTTGACTGATTTGCCTTTGGTTACCCCACATACAGAAGATACTAAATGTTGCCAGATTTGATTTCCAGGTACATGGTGGAGGCCCAGGGAAGCTGGGAGCACCTGACATCAGCAGAGTACCGTGATTCTTATGCTCTGGCGTCACTGGGAGACACTCTATACTTGCTGGGTGGCCAGATGAAGCTGAAGAACCAGTTTCTCATCACAAACTGTGTGGAACGCTGGTCTCTGCAGGGTGGACCCTGGCGGAGCGCAGCACCCCTTCCTTTGCCTTTGGCTTGTCACAGCGTGGTCAGAATGAAAGATCGCCTTTATGTGGTGGGCGGTCGAACCCCACAGGTGAGGCAAAATAAAAGAAATCACTTTCCAGCTATTTAAACACATTCACTTTAAGTCTTATAAACTAAAGATACTTCTTTTACACATTGAAGGAGAGCTCTTACTGTGTCCCTATGTGACCCTTCTCTGACTGCACCTGCTCTGCTTTGTCATATCATTGCTCCCCTTCGACCTTCCAGTCATACCGGATGGATGAGGAGCCCGACTGTCTTAGTAACCGCCTCTTGGAGTATGATCCAAACACAAACAAATGGACAGAGCTTTGTCCCATGAAATACTCAAAGTACCGCTGCAGTGCTGTAGTACTCAATGGGGAAATTTATGTGATGGGTAAGATGAATTATTTTGTTAAGCTGCCAATACATTTGAAGGAATTTCATTAGTGCCATTGTGGTGGCCGTCCTCTTTGAACTGCACTGATTTTTGCCAACTTCTTTCTCAGGTGGTATTGGTTGTGAGGGTGTGGACCGTGGACAATCCCGTCACTGTCTCAGCGCTGTGGAGATTTACAACCCAGATGGAGATTATTGGAGGGACGGACCTCCTCTGCCATGTTCCCAGCTTTCATTGCGTACCAACGCCTCCAATGCTGGTGTTGTGGGAGGAAAGATTTATGTTTGTGGATATTACAAAGGAGCAGGTAATGAAAAAGTATCCATACCTATTATGCATAAAATATTTAGCTCCCCCCCCCCCCCCCGTGACTGAATTTCCACTCTGTGTATTAACTATCCTTAGATCGCCATGATGACATAACAAAGGACATTCTGGAGCTAGACCCGTGGGAGAACCGGTGGACTGCGGTGGCTCGGCGTGCTTTAATGCATGACAACTATGACGTCTGCTTAGTGGCAAATCTCAACCCAAGGGGACTCGTATCCCCACCTGCAGACTTAGTAAAGCTGTGACACCACTGTCAGTCAGATCAAAGTCTGCGAAGGAGAATTAGTGAAGGAAATTAATCATTAATGCACTTATTGCACAGCTTATGGCAATCACTTTTTTCAAGCAAGAAAGCTCTTAGTACTCTGCATGAAAGAGACGTCTATGGTTAATTGCTTGGTTGCACACCGGGAAGTAGGAAAGCAATTTGTAAATACAATATATTTGTTGCTTCTTAATGTGTTGTGTAACAGCTGCAAAGCGGATTATCCCAAACCTGCAGCTGTGTAGTATATCTGGAGTGTTATTAGCAGCTCCAGGAAAGGATTTTCTTTGAGGGATATATGATTATAATAGTGGAGTTCACACTTTGATAAAAAATAAATAAATTATAGCAAAATTCTGGCACTCGGCCTGTTTTTGACAGGAAAAAGATTTTTCAAGACAACCATGCTGAAGTTTGAAGCCACTTAAAAAAGTTATTGTTTTTTAAATTAAATACATTCATATTTATTGAACATGTTCTTTTAAGTGCAGTGTAAATGGCAAGTAAGGAAAAAATGAACAGTTTACCATAAATTACATATATTAATTCTAATGGGTAAAATCAATGTAGGTGTAGAGGAGTGATTATTTAGTAACCACCACTCCTGTGTTCTAAGAGCCCAGTGCAAGTTGAACATGTTTAAAGATGCACTGAATAAAGCTGCAGTAAACTTGGTCATGTGTGTGTCTGGACAGACGAGGGCAATATTTCTTCTTTCTTTAGAAACTTGGATGATTCTTGCTCTTAAAAAATGGTTATTAAATGCATAAAATTGAAAAGAAAGAAAATCATGCTAAAACACACCCTGGGTTTTACAGATGTTTGTGCCAGTTTATGAAATGTCAATAATCTTTCTCAGACTGGGGGTCTCTGATGCACTTTCCACCTGAATAGCTGTGCAATTAGGCTTCCTGGCTGCTTTCTTGCTCTGGTTCTGGTTTATATATATATATATATATATATATATATATATATATATAATAAAAAAAAGAAATTATAAGGTCAACAATTTTAATGCTTTGTGTACAACACAGTGCTCAGTTTTTTTTACAGCTCTTTCACAAAGACAAAAGGGAACACATTTCCAAGAGAACACAGGTCAGAACTAATAAATACAAATAATAAATATAGATATACTTTTAGTCTTTTCTGCTCTATGCTCTGAAAATAAATAAAGAACACATTTTGGCACCTTTAATTATTCTTTAAAAGTCTAATTCAGAATCAAACAGCTGCCACAAGCTTCCTGGTTGTACAGTGGAGCCCTGCTCTGCTGACAGCTTCTCTAAGATGGGGTCTATTTCTGTGAGGCACAGAGAGCTGCTGCTGTCCTGAGACCAGAAGCTCAGAGGCGTGATGAAACAACCTTCAGTTTCACTGGATCTCCTCTCCTTGTTAAGTGGCACCAGACTGCCTGGACTGACACTGTCCTTGCTGCTCACTGTGCTCATGTCACAGCTCTCAGGTTTCTGCTGTTTGTTCACGAGAGGTTGACGGTTTTCATCCGAGACTGCACCCTTACTCCTCTGTGACAAAACCAGGGGTCTCTTTTTGGGCCTTCTTTGTCTCTGAGTAAATTTCTGCTTTCCAGCTAGGTGGCTGCGATTACGACGGGGAACTTCAACCTGGTGTTGTTCAGCGTTGTATGACGCACATGTAACCTGTGTGCCTTCAAGCTTGCTGTTGTGCAGGATGCTGGACACCGACTCCTCTGGTGCTGGTGACGTCTGCATGGTGTTATCCATCACTCCCTCAGAGCGGGGTTTGGACAAGTGCTCTGAGAGTAAGGCGCTGAGCAGCTTCAGGGCCTCTTCGAGCATGTGTCCTTGTCTTCCCTGTTCCTCTCTCAGACCCTCCAGACTACTTTTTAAGTTTTGCAGATGTGAGTCAAGCTCTGCTACAGTGTCTCCATTCTACAGGGTATAAATGAACAGTTATACTCCTCACTCATCAGAAACATTGCCAATTAAATCTCATTTCAAAATAAAGAACACGACAGACAACATCTTCACCTTTTGCACTGTTTCCTTAAGTTGTGTCATCACATCCTGTTGGGAGTCCATATTATTTACCAAAGTCTTAAACTGCTGGGAGATGTGGCCCTGATGATTGTCCAAATTATTTTGCACTGGGATGAACAAATAAAAACATTAAACACAGAATAAAAATGACAACGGCGTTAGAAGTGGATTGCTGCGCGGCAAGCAGCACCATCTGCTGGTGTTAATATTTCCTTTTCAATACATCAACTTAACCATGTTTTATAAAAACACTCAATTCAACAAGGAAACTTACATGTTGATGTGAAATTGTCAATTTTTTCAGAAACTATTTGGCACACTGCTGCGTTTCTCTCAGTGCCAGCAACCAGCTGTTGAATCTGAAAAGAACATTTTTTTGTTTTCAAATTAAAAACATTTTAAAGAGAAGGTCATCTGAATTTGAATAACTAGAATCAGTTTACGTTATCACTTACATTGCTAAGTGTTTCTCTGATATGCTGGCATTCTTTGGCTAAGTGATCACTGTTAAAGCAAAAAGCAGGGAAAAAAGGTTACGTAGGGATTTAGAGTTGCATATTTGAAATGACAAAAAGACGCACCTGTCCTTTTTTTCTTTTGCCTTTTTCTTGTCTTCTTCAAATTTAGCCAGTATTCCTGAAGTTCTGGTTTTATCCTTCAAGTCTCCAAGGAGGAGAGGCTTAGTGTGATAACTGCTTGAAAACTTTGGGTCACTCCCCTAAACAGAGACAAAATACAAATGTTAGGAAAGCAAGAATTATTTAATATGTTTGTGTGTGCGCGCTTATGATCCCATTAGTTTTTGTCACACACATAAACAACTTTTATGGTATTGGAAATTCAGAAATGCTTATTTTTCATACAACGAACATCTACTCATTTCTTTACCATATTGTCTTTGTCATTTAAATATTTGACATTAATGTAAAAATGGCCAAGCTTTAACAATTTACAGGTAGAGTTAATTGGCTTTGGAAAAATCCAGATTACAGACAAGAGTTAAAACTAAATAAGAGCATGCTAGAAATTAACACAGTATTGCAAATGAAAAGAGGAGAGCTGCAGCTCTATAAAAAGAGAATAATTAGCTGAATGAAAACAGGTGATCTGACTGGGGAATTGGGTTAACAGTAATAAGTGTGATGAAACAAAGACAGTAAAACGCACAGTGGTTTCATGGAGGAAATATGTAAAGAAGGGCTACAGTCAAAGACCTGTAAATGTTAGTACAAGTGGGAGCCAAAGTTATAGATTTGGTTGAGTATGTAGTTTCAAGACTGTATAATATACACAAAGAAAATGCAAACCATTACTACAATATTTGCCTCGTCGTTAGACCTTTTATGAATTTAACAGGGTGGAGGGAAAAATCAATACAGCATTGTACTGCGATTTTGATAGAGACACCAAATACTGATATTTTATTAAATAAAATTAAATATTCTTGGAATACTATGAACAAGAGCACTCATCTCCTGAAATAACATCAAGTGAGATCTAACAGATTGCCAACATGTTGCCATCAGTGTGAATGAGTCTTTGTCAATGAGCACAATTCATTTACAAAGTTTAACTGTGAGGAATAATTTGCGTTCAAAAAAAGGTGACAAATTGCAAAGTAAGTTATTGCAGTACTCCGACGTTAAAAACTGCAATAATATCATATCCTCATTGAAGTATTGTATTAATATCATATCGTGGGGTGTTTGGTTATTCCCATTTCTAATGCTTGGCTTTGCATTTCGTAACCAAGAACCATCTGCAAGGTGAACATGGGAAATCCTACCTCTTGTGAACTTTGCTGGGAAGTTCTGGAGGACAAACTCATATCCTGAGATGCGCTCTGAGAATTTTCATGCCAAAACTGAGACTCAAAGAAGATCTGAGAGTCTGACAAACTGGAGAAACCACTGGTAGATGCATTTCTGTTTGCATTTTCATCCCAATGAAGTGTAACAATAGAGAAGAAAACACAAACACAGTCAAATTATGTAGCAAAACCATTTAGTAACCTTTTTTTTAAAAATTGTGTTTACATGTGTTTACATGAAAAACTTCAAATGTTTTTAGAATTAAAGGGAAAATAGCAATGTTATATGTCAATAACAAGAGATTAAAAAACAGAAAAAAAAATAGTGTAGTGGCACATTTTAATTACCTGCTTCCAGTTGGGATATTTAGCATTTCCTTTATATTTCGTATATGATTCATTGCTCTTTGGTTATCTGTTTGTAAAGATAATAAATTAGCCACAGTCTCATCTAACTGTCATATTAGCAGTACAGTAGCTGACAGGTAGATATTAGCAAGTTGTTCACAGCTAGAACATCAATAAAGGTCTTCAGTAAAAAGTAATCTTGTTAACGTTAGTGTGTATAGATGTTATATCAGTAATTCACCACTGAAATATATTATTTAAATTACCTCACAGTTCTTACAGATGTGATTATTGATAGCTAGCTGTGTGAAACGTAATTAAAACTCCCGCCATCTGCAGAGGCTGCGCTGCGTTCAGTGGCCGTCGGAATGTGTCCTACTGCAACACACCTGAATAAAATTAGTAGGTCATTATTAGTAAGACTATAGAACTTGATTGTATGCTGAGGTGGCAGTTCAGCCATCTGATTTATGTTACAGCAGCTCATGAGTGAATGAGCATGGTGCAATAAAAAGTAATTTTACAAGTACATTTTCCAAACACATTTTCTTACATTTATGTAAATTTACTTGAGTAGGGTTAGGGGTTGCCACCTCAGCATGCAGTAAAGTTCTATAGAGTCTTGCTAATGACCTACTGATTTTATTGAGGTGTGTTGCTGCAGGGACACCGGTCCTTGAGAAAGTTTTTCTTATCATACAGAGATGCTTTATCAATCCAAGTATTTATTGACATGCCTTGCTCACCCACCCATGGATCTATCGGCATTTATTTTCAAACATCTGCAGAAATTAGATTAAAGATAAAAGCAATACAACAAGCTAAACAGGACTGTAAAGTGGTCCATTATTATTAAATGAATTATTACTAACACAATATTGTTTTGTACTTTGTTTAAAAAATTTCAGTTACTCTGTAAATCCTGTGAAAATATTTGAGTGTTCAAAACTGCAATTTATAATTTCCAAACCCTCGCAAATTCAAGAGCGTTGTGTGTACTGATCCATTATTAATATTATCATTATTACTGGTACTAGGAGGAGGACGAAATGGAGAATGAGAAGAGAAATAAAACAAATGTTCTGCTTGTTATTCTGTTCTTTCTCACAGGAGCGTCGCCGTTCTTATAACTCTTATTTTGAAAGGCGTTTCCGGAAGTTTACATGCTAAATGTAAATCCGGTAGCTGTGAGCCAGTCGTTGTAGGATTATCTGTTTGTGGGTCAACACCAGAGGTGTTGTGATGAGCAGTCTGGCAATAGCTGTTACTATCTGAGTGGTAACACCTCCGCGGCGGACGAGACCAGCCGGTTACTAAACCGCGCCTAGGAGTTTGGTCAGGCCAAAGCCTGGTGTTTGGCTGGTAAGTTAACTTTTTCTGTCTCCACACTCAGCGGCTACTGATGTTGTTAGATTGTAAATATATCCGATCATGTGAAAAAAGGTTTAGATCTTCAACTCGGTAGTTGGGCGTTATTTTAACTGCTACAACAATCAAGTTAAGCCTTCAGCTCGGTGACAGGTGCTAGCTATCGCTGTGTAGCTTCACTGACGTTAGCTCGTTGCGTGCAGTTTTCTGATAATTTAGCTTTGCTGCTTTTCTCCTCAAATAATTGTATTGTGCCGCAGAGTTAGATGTAAAAGTGTAGTTTTTCCACAATAAAAAGTTGTGGGGGGAAATAGTGAAAACTACTTTATTAACAACAAAAAAAGGGCTATGCATTTATTTGTGTTGTCATGAATGTTCAAACTGTTTAATGGTAACTAAATTGTAGTTTACTATCAAGCATATACTGGATCTTCCACTGTTGTGATCAGACAAATGTATTCTTATATTAACTAAGTTAAAGCAGTTAGAGACAAACATATTTACCTACAGTACTGTGCCTTGAGCCATCCTTCATATCTTATTTTGTTTTCTGAAGATTCTTTAAAGTTTTTCTTTGGACATTGGATGCTTTTTCATTCCTTTTCAGTCCATTCCTTGTACCTGACCATTTTTTTAAATTTTGTTAGACCACTTAACACTGACCTGTGAATCATTCAAGCATAAAAGACTCGCCTAATTCAAAGGATGAAGCAGTGTTGTGTCTACCCATAACAGATAGCTTAGCACCTAACCAGTTTTTCTGTCTTTAGTCATTTTGTTACTAGTAACTTGTCACAAAACCACATAATTCGTTCCCATTTATTTAGCCGAATCTCAAAAAAAGAAAGAAAAAGTTGGCACAGTTTGACAGACAGAAAAAAGTATCTTAGCGACAACAAAATGATTTGTAAAGTAAAAACTTAACATTTGCTGGCATGGTGTGCAGCATGACCTTTAAAAATAAGGAAACAGGACAAGTTTGTTTAAGTAATCCAAACCGATTAATAGTATGTGAATGTAACTAACTGCCACAGGATCTGAAAGATCATCTGGCCCAGTTGATCCACCTACTGTTCACTGAACACTCATCAGAAATGGTCTGAGTGTAATCTTTAAGAAAGGACAACCGTAGTATTCCAAAGTATTAAATAACTGGAATGAAAATCAGCGGCAACAAGTGTTGTTAAGGAGTGATGAAATTGTTTGTTTGTTTTTTCTTTTTGTCAAATTCTTGGTAAATCTTTTGTGACAATAGGGAGTGAATAATTCCTGTAACCGGAAAAAAAAAAACATTTGCAGAACCTGACTATGTGAGGGCAGACATCTGCTTCGACCGGTTGGGGAAGAGAGGAAGGTGAAAGCAAATAGTGTTACAACAAACACTTGGCAGGTTAGACAGGCACTTAACTGCAGAGGGCTCAAATAAAGTCTATAAGTTGCATTAGGGTTGAATAAATAAAAAAATATATGATTTAAGATAAGAAAATCTGAAGCCAGCTCTCATTACTTACTGGTTTTCTAAAAGGAAATTTAGCCAGTATGTAGGCTTTATAGACATCCTGTTTATGAAATGTATTAAGTTGTCTGCTTTTTGTTTTTGTTTGTTTTTTTCTCCAAGGGTTCAAATATGGCTCTGCCATTCCTTCTGGTCTTTGCTGCCACCGTGATTCTTATCAGACCCGAGACGCCTGTAACTAAGGTAGGAAATGAACGTTACCTAAGGCAAAAGACCAGCTCATGCTATGTTCTGCCGATGTCGATCTCTTAATCTATGCATGCTTCTCTGCTTACAGGCCCTACATCAGAACTCACTTGAATGTTGTGGTGATAAGCAAAGAGCTAACAGTTCATGCTCAAATGACACCCACTGTGAACCAGGTAGTGTGGATGTTTTTAATGTCTCATCACTGACGAACACTGGGAGAAAGCATATTGGCCTTATTACGTTGGCTACCACTGAGATTTGACCCGTTTGACATCATTGTTGTTATCAGTATACGATTAGGCAGAGTTAAAAGACTCAGAGTAGTGCAGAGCCTCTGATTGTTAAGTATTTTGGAAATTTGTGCGTATGGTCTCTTTAGTCTAGTTGACCTAAATTATTCCCTATAATGACTCAGAATAATTCATTTCTGAAGTTTGGAAAAAGGCTTGCTGTGCATCGCACTTGTGTGTTAATGTTTAACTACGCATTTGAAGATCTCAGGGATTAAATGTGCATTTAACACTTTGTTTACGTACGATCAATGTCGGCTGTACGTGGCCTTTGATATAAAATGAGTTTGACATCACTGATATAGATGATTTATTCTGTACAGTTGGGATTCAAAGATAAGTTAAAAACAATTCTGCCTTTTTGATACATGAATGGAAACAGCATTTAGCAGCTACTTAAAGATATCTGCGTGATATATCGCCATGCCCTGGTACCTCATCGGATTATAGAAACTGCAGTTAATTTAGTGTATCAAACTGGAGAAAGACTTGTAGTTTGTCGCTACAGCACTATAAATACTCAAATCAAAGTGTGTAAAAATTCACACTATGTAATACAGATGTCATTCTCTTGAATTTCACAGGATGTTTCCTGCGCGTCCTCGAGAACACCAACACCGTCTGCATATTGTGCGACTCGGCAGCTGTCGATTTAGAAAATATAACAGTCTGCACCTACAGTAAGGACTCTGAGCTCTTTGCGTGTTGGATTGTGTCGCTCATGTTTGGGTCGTTTGTGTTAACACGCCTTTTTCTGTGCTTTCTAGACTACACACTGGAGCGTAAAAATCATACAACTGTAACGACAGTTGTTCCTAAAATTGGTAAGATGTGCAGACTGATTTCATGCGGTGTAATATTCCTTGCATGGTTAGAGACGGGAATGTTTGATGCAGTAAATGTCTGTCAGTTCATTTCCTGTTTTTGTGCTGTGTTTTTGTGCAGGTGGCCCTGGTGTGGCAGCCTCTCTACTTCTGGGAACGCTGTTGATCAGCCTCTTCCTGATACTCTCTGTCGCCTCCTTTTTCTACCTCAAACGCTCCAACCGACTTCCAAGTATCTTCTACCGCCGCAACAAGGGTGAGGAGCACTGCACAGTGACTCACAGTGACACGCTTTTGGTGCTGGCTTTGATTTTGTAACTTTCTTTTTTCCCCTCCAAATGCAACATTATGTTTTTGTTCTTTTTCAGCCTTCATATTTCAACCAAGTGAGACAGTAAGTGGATTTTGACTTTTTGTTTTTTTTAGTAGTAGTAGCATATTCAGAGTGTAGAAACTACAAATCTGTTTTCAACGAAGTCTTTGTGCGTCAACTGTTTAACCTTTGCTCTTTTCCTTCCAGGCTGTTATGATCCCCTCCTCGTCAGGTGAGATGGCCACACTCTCTTTTGTAAACTGTAATCTTTGACCAGGAAGTATTATGTGAAGCAGCAGTATTTGGTATTATTCATGAGGATGCATGGAAAATTTTTCTATTTAAAAACAAAACAATACAAAAAAACCACACAAAATGAGCTCAAACATGCTAATTGTGATTACAGTGAATGTGTCCTCCTGTTCCTCTCACAGATGATTTTATGACCCTTCATTTGCTCTCTTTTCCAGTGAGGAAACCCAGATATGTCCGAAGAGAGCGACCCTCTGCTTCGTCAACACTGAACAGTGCAACCATCACGACAACTTCATCTGCTCAAGTTTATAATGTGTAGGGTGGGGGGTGCAGGTAGGAGAGAGAGCTCAGGAACGCCGTAAGATTTACAAAAGGGTGAAGGAAGACAAGATGACTCTAATAAGGATGGCCAAATTTAACTGTAGCTGCTTTTGCTGGGCTGTTAATTTTTCTCTATGTATTGAGAGTATAACAAAAACTGACCAGTATCAAGTAACTAACTTTCTGGGGCTCTGAACTGTCTTGTACTCAATTAGTTATTCGTTAAAAATGAAGCAGCCACGCAGTCTAGCCGTCCCAGGAAAAATGGCTCGTGTTCATGTGCAAGTTTGTCTTTTCTTGTGGTGAACGAGAGTTGCTCGTCTCACGATCATGCCTCAGTTTAAGTGGAAATGCTGTCGGCAAGTGTTTTTTTTTTGTTGTTTTTTTTAATCTGCTGCGTTTGGTCAGAGAATCTGAATGAAGAGTTTGGTGAACGTGGATGCCTGTCAGGTTTGACTCGTAAACCGTTCGTCGCGTCGACTTAGCGACAGAACGGGAACATGCGATAGACATTTTGTTTTTACTTGTGTGCTATTTATTTGCATTTTGTAACTGTGCACTGAGTTTTACTGCTTAGAATTAGGCTGACAGGTTAAAAGACGTGTCATCATAGTTTTATTTCTTCTCTGGTGGACCAGGTCTGTAGGCACTGTATTGATGATGGATTGTTTGATTGTATTTTGTACTTTTGTTGTTGCCGTTGTATTTATTATTTTTGTAATCAGTCAAGGTGAATGTATTCCACGTGCATAACACAGAGCATGCATTGCAGTTGCATGCTCATTTTTTTTTCCATTCCATGTGCAGAGCCAATGCTTCACTCTTTTTTTTTTTTTCTTTTTTTTTTAAAGAGCTGTGATCCTGCTGATGCATATAAAATAAGAGTTCCTCTTTTTTCCTGTCAAAATTTAGAATTTCCAAACATCCCCGTGCACTTTATACATCTGAGGTCTTCACTGGACTTTGGACCTTGATTTTTTTTTTCTTTCTCAAAGAAATCAATGTTGCTATTTAGTGTGATTGAGATCTTTTTTTTTTTTTCTGTTGCGTAGACGGCAGCTCTGTAGTTGCATTTTGAACATTACTTGATTACCATTAACTTTGCCAAATGTATGAAGAATATGGCTTTGTCCTAAATGCTGTTACTGTGATGACTCTGCCATTATGAGCTTTAAATGGAGCCAGGAAGCATTTAATCACAATGCGTCTGTGCTAATAATTGGGTATTTGAATTATGACAAGTGGCCTTTTTACTGTAGCTCCAATCCTTAACCCTATCCAAGTTCTACATTGTAGTTTTGATTCACAAGATGGTTCTAAAAGTTATGTCTGTCTTTAGCATGTGTGGAGCAATCTGAACCAGATAGAAGGCAGCAGTCATTCCATGAATATTCCTCTTTTGGCTTCATGTGTTTACTGTTGTACAAAAAACCATAAGCTAAAAACATGTACATATTGTTTTATACAAATGATGTATCGTTTTTGTAATGATGTACATATTCTAGTTTCAGTGCCATGAATAAATTCAGAAGATCTAAGTATTGTTTGCAGAAATAAAGCACCTTTCATAAGCCAATGCAAAGTTGCCTTTTTTTGTCTTTACTGTTGTTTTGTAAACTCGAATGAATTCTATCCGCTGTCTTGAGAAGGGAAAAGGTTAAATTGTTCAAATTAACTTACAAAAAAAACCATTATTTATAACATTGACAATATTTATACTATTAAAATAATACAGAGAAAGCAAAACCACAGAGAAAAACTTTAAACAATATACAATCTCAGAGAATGCAAATCCCCCTGAAGGGCAAAGGCTGTACTACAACTTTACGATGTTTTTTTTTTTTTTTTACAACATGCTGATGTCAACCTTTTATTAAACATGATAACTTCAGCTTTTTCCTAATTTGTGTGGCCTATGACCTTGAGGCATTATTGAAAGTGTATTTTATGATCATCTTATTCTTTACAAACATTCCTATTCCATATGACTGAAGTTTTTTTTTTTCTACAAACTGTAAAATCTTTAATCTGTCAGATGTTAACATATGTTCGTGCAGTGGGTGATTTTGTGAAACTTAATGATTTTTAGTGTGATGCCACAGGGTGTCATACTGAAAAAATATGTGTGTTGTGCAACTCTTTTAATGCGATATATTACTTGATATGATGTCTTGGCATTTCTTTTCAAGGTCACCTTTGACCTTGGATGTTAACAGTGAAGGTTAAGGTCAAATGCTTTGCCATCCTAGGTGCTCGTGACCCCAAGACCTAGTATTTTGTTGTTGTTTCAAGGTGATCCATACAAAATTTAGGGTAAAAGTTTTGGTAGTTTTTACTCATTTTCATTTTTGGTGAAACCCTGACCTGTTTTTCACAAAAAGTTGTTAGAAGTATCTACAGATGTGAAAACTGCAAAAAACAAGACTGCTGACGTTACAGCCAACAAAAATTTAAGAAATCGATCAAACAAGAACACTATCATTTCCTAAATGTTGCCGATACAATCGAAGGAAGAATTTTAAAAATAATTTTCAAGATAAAAGACATTTTATGAAAGTTTTTATGAAAAGATTTTGTTTTTTGGAAAATAAATGCATGTGTTTATGAATGACAGTAAAAATGTTTGGATTTCTGTCGTGTTTTAATGTAATAATAGAACTTATATTGCTGTTATTATTATCAGGGTTAATATTTTGGGGTGCTGGAATGTCTCGTGTCTGGCAGTCGAGGGAAGGACGTTTGCACCAGGAGCTACATGTGACAGGACATACTACTCTATTTATAACATCTGAGTGCAAGGGCCCAGTCTGACATATGCAAGGGCAGATGGACATCGTAGCTTAACTATTCCTGCAGGAAAACGCAAAGCTACCTCGAAAATTGGATGATTTAAAAAATAAATAAATAAATCTGCATCAGGTAAGCCTCTGCATATTTTACTAAAGCACATTTAACATAATATAGTGTGGTTATACAGCTCGTGGTTATGGATACTGCTGGTAAGATATTTTGCAGTATTGACCCACAATAGTTTATATTCTGATAATATTAATTAGGACAAAAAAGTAATACTAATGGTATTTTACTGTTACTTAAACAAAACCGCAGAAAATGGCAAATGTATTGTGTTTGACACATTGAGGCCTATCATAATCATTTTTGAGATTTTCCCTATGTTGAAAAGGCAAAACAAACCCAATGTAGATGTTTGTTAAGTTCATATGTTGTTCCCTGACACTGGGCAGCTGATTTGTTTTCATATCAGATTATATGACCTGTTTTCAAAGATCAGGGCCCTGGAGTATTTTGGGGTTTGTTATGGAGCTTGTGACTAAGGTGCTTTGGTGTTACTTTGCCACTCTGAAGTCTCGCTCATTCATCAAACTTTGATCTGAGAAAGCTTTGCCCTCTACACAATGGCTTCCTTTAATGACAGGTGATTATAAGCAATGTTAAGTCTAAGACAAATGCACATGCTCTATATTTAACTCAAATGTGTTGACGTAACCATATCTGCTACCAAAGATACCAAGAATGGATTGTTATGCATCACTCAAGGCCACTTTAGTTAAGCTTATGCAAAAAAAAAAAAAAAAAAAAATCCGTTTAAGTATAAATATATATTCTTCTTTTTTTAGATTGAGGAGCATGTGAATTGTCAGAATGGATGATTTAGATCACAGTATTCACATTGCAGAGGATGACTGGACAAGCTTCTATGAGGAGAGTGAGGAGTGCAGTCTGCAGCAGCCTTCACTTGCCTGCCTTGATGATGCCAGTCTCACAGATTCAGAGGATTCGGGAAACCTAAGCTCAGCTGTCAGCCAAAGCCAGCAAGACTCACAGCAGAATCCTGATAATGACAAAGATGGAGATACAAGCAACACAGCAGAATGCACCGAAGAAGAAAGCTCTAATTTGTCAGTGCCACTTAATCAGCCGGAGGATGCTGCAACAAAATCTGAAGAGGACTCTGAAGCATATCCTAAATGTCCTGCACCAGTCCCAGAGGAGACGGGTTACAGCGCTACAAACACTCTGCAAACTGAGCTACTGAATAAATCAGAACATCTGACAAAAGATGGAGAAGTGCAGCCAGAGAGTGAACCGCTTTCTTGTCACCAAACAGGATTAAATGTGAATGAGCCAGACACGACAGAGAGGGCTGTAAACGAAGATGTAAGGAGTGTTTCTGCAAGAGCAGAGAAGGAACGCTGGTTTGTGACAGTGAACGATAATCCCGCACGATGGCGAGCACGTCCCACTGCTGTAAAAAAAAAACGAAGACAAAAAAAACCCTTTGAGAGACGTCATGCGTGCAACGCTACTCAGGAGAACTCACCTGAAAGTGGTGTAAAGTTAGAGATGAATAAAAATAAACCTGCATCTCAGGCAAGAAGGGAATCTAAATCAAACCAAAACCAAAAATCAGGCAGCAACCCAAGTTATGAACACAACGTGGAGGTAGGAGTCATTTCAGAATCATCACAAGCGGCTTTAATATCTGATGAAGAAGACAATTTTCCATCACTCAAACAAAATATTCTTAAGCCGATGATGAAGAGAAGCAAAAGTGAACCAGACAGCTCAGCTTTGATGGCACGAGACCCACTCACGCATTCACAGATGGAGAATGAGGAGTGCGATGAGCTTGAAGACAGTGCTGAGTTCCTCTCCGTTTACAGTTATGATTCAGAAAGCTATTTGTCAGCAGCTGAATCAGTGGAGGAAACTCAGCATCCTCCTCAACACCCAGAAATGTGCCGCTCGTTATCTTTGACATCCGGCTGCCAAAAAAAAGATGCTGACTCTACACAGGACGGACAAATGCATTCTTCTTTTTCCACCAATGTGTCAGCTGCCAGCTGTAAAATTTATGAAGCTACCGGCGCTGTGCCTTCCCCGATGCATCCATCTGCCAACCAAAGAAATACAAGCATGCCAGATCATATCCCCCCATGTGAAAATGAAACACACTGCTTGATACTCTTGGACACACCTGGAGCCCAAAGACATAAAATCAATCTTTCAGTACCTGGTTTCTCTATGGAAGAACAGCCCTCCCCTCTCTGTGTTCCTGATGTAACAGTAAAACCTTGCTCTGAGGAAGACTGCCCAGAAACATATGCCAAAGCTGAGGGTCACAGTCGACCCGTGTACGCCATCTCTGCTTTTTGGGATGAAATGGAAAAATTGACAATAAATGACATTTTGCAGCTCAGAATGAATAGAGGCTCATCACCTATAGAAACAGGAGAAGCCACGACACCAAATGTAGATGAATCCCCAACAAATCATGACCCTCTGGTTGACACTGTGGAGTATAATTTGTCTTGCAGCACTCCCATGGATATTTCAGACACAGCAGACTCGGACTATTTTACGCAGGCTGACGAATCTAAGCCAGACCAATCAAGCTGTGAGTTTTCCACCTCAGATTTTGAAGAGGAGTACTGGCAGTTTGCTGGCCCCAGCAGGAACCCCAGCCCTGACCCTCACAGAAAAAACAAGCACAGCAGGAGTGACTCTCCATTCTTCTCAAACGATGAGTCCACATGCTCCGAAGGCAGAGAGACGCCTGTGCCTTTAGAGGACTTTGCAGGGCAGTGTTTTGACAGCCAGAAGCCCCACACTTTGACCTCAAGCACACTTGCATTGCCTAGACAGTTAACCAAAAGTAAAAGTATGCAGAATATACAAACTCTCAACAGAGAGAATGCATCTTTGCCTGCTTTACTTGGTAGTGATGAAAGTAGTCTGTTTTTTAGCAGATGTCAGTCTTTGGCAGAAAACACTGCTTTTAAACTAAGTGACAGCCTGGGAACACAAATTCCTCTGTCTTTTCTATCCAGCACAGACTTTCTTGATTACCAAATATCTTACCCAGAGGTGTTTGAATACTTTTTCACAGAGGATAAAGTAAACTCTGACTCCAGGCACTTCACTGTTTATGATCCAAAAGACATCTCCATGCCTCCTGTCTTTGACTATGCTCTTTGTTCATGTAGAGATGAAATGTCTTTCTCTCCTCTTCACTGCAACGAGGAGAAACCCATCCCCATTTTCTCTTGTTCTCATCCTACCGTCAGAGAACTCACACTGCCCAAGGTGGGCAGTGGGTTTGCACTCAATGTTTTCTTGAGTGCAAACTCTGATGAAGTGGATGACATCTCTCCCCTGAGAATTGTGTCTCATTCTTTCATTCAGGCCCACCAACATGGATCCACAGTAGAAGCAGCCGTGGGTGGATCTGCCAGCTGGAAAAGTTTACTGCCGATAAGAAAAATTCACTTCCATGATAAAGGGAGCATATGGTGCAGAGGATCTGGTGACTGGGTGTTTCCGGTTGACTTCGAGAAGATACCCAGCAGGAGAGAAGATCCAGGGGCACCGGTGCTGAGTGTGGGAAGGGTCTCCCCGGCTTCCTCGCAGCTGTTTAGAGAGCTAGAAGAGCAGCATTTCATTTTGGAAACTATACAGACAACAAGTAAACATGAGCTTACGTAAAATCAGGAGACATAAATGTAAAAATGCAACATATTTAATTTCACTTTTTGCCCTTACAGGACACCAGGGCATCTTCTCCACACTGAAGCAGTCAGACATGTGTTTAGTCTGCATTGCCTTTGCCTCCTGGGTACTAAGATCCTCTGATCCAGAGGCTGCTGATGCCTGGAAAGCAGGTATGATCATTTCTGAATTTATGTTCGTCTATCAGTCATAGTCAGTCGTGATGTTTTTTTCCATTACTTTGCTATGTTTCCTGATAAAATTTAGGGTAACAATTTATGATTGGGCACCCTTTTCAGTAGTTAATTTTGAAAGTACTGAATAGGCAAATTTTAAGTGATTAGTAGTTTTTGGTATTTTTGTAGAAAAATAAATTATTTTCCCATCTTCCATCAAGTACACCTTACTCTTGGGGCACAGGCGATGTTATGGAGAGGCTCAACTCTAAGGTACTATATAGATAAGAGTCAAAGGAGCTTGCAAAGAAAAGCGTCTGGACTTCTTTAAGTTACTTGAAGACGTTTCACCTCTCATCCGAGAAGCTTCTTCAGTTCTAAGGTCAAATGGTGGAGAGTCCCAGATATAAACCTAGTGGGAGTAACCCCCCACAGAGGGACAAAAGGACCCCCTTATGATCCTCTAATCGCCTGAGCCACATATAGATAAGAAGACACTGTACACTCATTTTGATAGTTATGTTTGAATTGTGATTATAAAAAATCATGTTTTTATTTTTTTATGTAAGTTGGTAAGAAAGAACAGACCTTATTATATTTATATTGGTAAAATAAAAGGCGCAAGATTGATCCACTTCATAATATGGCCCGTGCCCTAAAAAGTACTTATGATGTAAGATGGGGAAATATGGTTTGTTTCAAAAATTACAATTAAATTGCACACTACTAAAAATTACTTATGCAGTACTTTAAATCACTTACAGTACAAATTGTGTCTCTTTTCCTGTAACATTGTTGAAAGTGAGGCAAAGTTAATCAACTTCATAATATGACCCGCACCCCAAAAAGTACAGTGTACTTACAACGTAAAGGGAACGTATGGGGAGATATCGTTTTGTACTTAAAATTTATTATGAAGTACTTTAAATTACTTATAGTATAATGTGTGTCTCCTTTTCTGTAAGCTACCCAAAATTTAAGCAATACATAAAAGTACCTAGGCATTGCTTACATTTATTTACAATATAATTATTAGTTTTTCCCTGTAACATACCTGAAGTTATGCAATACTTACAATTACTCTTGAACTATAAATTACTTACGTTATTTACAGTCTAATTATTTATTTTTTTCCTTTAAACACTTGACTTGTACCCCCTTATTCTAGTGTACCTACTTTTAAGTATTTGTAGGCAAATTTAATCACATTCGATTTTCAAATCAAATACACTGAAATTCCATTTAGTTACTAGAGAATTGCATCTTTAGTTGTAGGCTTTATTATGAAGTTTTGCCAATTTTAGTAAGGAAAATAACTTTTGCCTTAAAACATTAAACATTTTCCCTGTCACATGTTTGTGTACTAGGTGATCAAACATGAAAAGTTGAAATTCAAAATAACCATGGAAATCCTTTTCAGCTCTACTAGCAAATCTGAGTGCACTATCAGCTATCCGGTACCTGCGGCAGTATGTGAAGAAGAGGAATCCTCAACTTGAATTCTGATATGTACATACAAAACAAACTACTTCCAGCCATTCTCACTTGGGTCCATGGATAAAAAGAAATCCACTGTATTTATATTTTGCAAAATGTCTACAGTTAAAGTACATACACAAAGTTTAAAGCTGCAGCCCGGCATGAATTGAGAGAGATGAAAGTTGTTTCCAGCCTCAGTTGTTCTGGTGCAATTTTTAGGTCAAGTATGGACAGTATGTGACAAAGATATTCAGGATTTATAGCTTCAGTGTGAAAGAACAACAATGCAGTTTAGAGCCACAAAGCAGAGATTTTACAGCGATATCAGGCATTTTAACGTTTTATTAACTTCAGTGTGTCACTTCTGGGTAGGCCTGAGTTGATACAAGGACCATAACTAGACATTTTAGATTTGCTCACCACCTTCCACTTTGAATGTCTTGTTGTCCTAAAACACACAGCTGCATAATGTCAGAGCAGCTTAATTTCGACCAGATGGAGAGTGTAAGTGGTTGTCTGTGTGGAGGAAGAAAGGTTTTGCTGTAGATGTCTCATATGTATTTTGCTGTATGTTGGAGGGAAAGGTTAAATAGTTGACAGAAAAGCTTTGAATACAAACAGTGGCTCGCAAATGTCTTTGTTTGAGAGAATCTTAAGACAAAGTCACGTCTGTGTGATTTAAGAGGTGTTTAGAGGGGCTCTGGCATTTTTCAAACATTTTCTACAAGATGAAATTATTCAGATTCAGCTGAATAAGGTTAACTCAGCTTATTATTGTGGAAAATCCTGGGTAAATTAAAATAAATAAACTGGTTTAGTGTCAAATTTGTTTGTTTTCTTCTTGGTTCCGTTATCAGGTAGGGGGGCACAGAGGCACAAGTGGGGAGATGTTGGTTTAAAATTATTAAAAAGTCAGCGCAAGATCTCCTATGATGATGTCACATCCTGCAGGTGTACAAATTTCAAGCTAAACAAATTTCTCATTAGTACCTTCAACAAAACACAAAAGACAACAATTTATATGTTTAGTTGGTATTAGTGTCTCAAATTTATCTTGTTGCTCTTGTGAAATGACAATTTTGTTCAAAGATTTTCATGTAAATGGTTGTTGTCAAAACACTTCATGTGATTTGCTTTTAGTGCCACAAACGATTAAATGCAATCAAATCAAGAATGAGAGCCTTTTCCTCTGTCTGAACACAAGCTGAACTTCATAACCTCCAGAAATGTAAAATTAGCTGCAGAATGGTTCTACTAAGACATTTTCACACATGCACATCAGCCCTGGTGGAGCTGTATGCGAGATTGGCAATTTTGTGACACACCGGATTGGCTCTAGATGGATTATAACGTGCCAACTCCCTAGAACGTGTCTGAGGGAACACAGTAAGAGAATTAACTGCCTTAACCAAAGTGAGTATTTCAACTACACTTTTAGTGTCTCTTTGGGAAAAAGGAAGAGCAGGAAGTGCAAATAGGACATGGTGTCAATTCAGAAATATTTATTGAAATAAATATGTCATGGATACACTTTCATATCATGTCACATAAATACTGAATTTGGGCAGTTCTTTTTAAAAATGTTCAAGCTGAAGTTTCAATCCAATTAAGTTGTTCTCATTAAAACTGTAAATACGCTTTCCTAATAAAATCAATTAAAACACTGTCTGTAAAGACAGATCATGGTCCGATTCTAGTCACTGCAACTAATAATACTATATACTGTTTTTAGCTTATGACTTACTTTTGTGCTGGATCAAGGGTCGAGTGTTCACAACTACTGTTATATCAACTCGCTCATATAGGTACAATCTCAAAAATGAATGAATAAAAGCTTCGGTTATAGTGTGAAAAGATATCTTGATATATAAAACTTTCGGATTTAAACAAATATTTAGCAGATTTAGGAGTACATACAACCTCTACTATGCTTTCAAAGGCTAAACATCACAATGCAACTCGCTACTCTAGTTTGGTGAAAACTGAAGACTGAGTCATGCTAGGTTATTACAATCATCCACACATCAATTTAAATGTCATTCTGTACAAGGAAATCTTTTAGAAATCATTACAGAGATAGTTATAGTTGACACCAAAGTCAGTCTGTTTTCATATCCTTTATAAGAGCTGAATTTTAGCTCATTTAAGTGACTGCATAACAAACAAGTTTTTTAGAGTCACTTTAAATCTCACATAAGAGTCAGAATAATAATATTATTATTAATAATGCTATTATTATCAGTGTTGAATATTATAATAATAAAGTAGTATAAATTTTCTAGTGATATGAAAATCTCAGACGGACTTTGACAGTCGCATTAAGTGCTGAACAAGGAATGCACATAGAGATCCACAAATATTTTTCTAAAATATATTAAAACAAACAAAAATGACACAAAATATTCTCTTACAGTTTCAAAAGTACACAGTATTGGGTAAAAGTTTAGAGTTTCAGGGCATGCACCTCCTTGGACTCAAGATGGCTTGTCACCTTCTTTCTTCAGACGGCTTTTGACAAACAGAAAAAGAGTTAGATGGTGCAATGACGTGTAACAATTGACATGAGTTTCCCTGAGCAGTGTTGACTGCATGTTGGACATTTTGGCAAATGATGTAAAAGTATCACTGAAAAGTACAATTTCAATTTGTACCTTGCGCAGTTAAATGGTCAAACATGAATTCAGATAGAGAATTTTATTATTCAAATTACTAAAGTGACCGAATAGAGAGAGCTCACCTGTAATAATCCTCCTGACCTGGTAGAGGGCCTCCATGCAGGTGATGCCCGTGCAGCCACTGCTGCTCCATTGCCATCCTCTGCAGCTCTGCAGACTGAGCATGCATGGCCTGAAGCTGATGAGCTGCAGACATCGGAGGAATTGGGCCCTGCAGCTCTCGTGGATACGCTGCTCCTTTTCAAATTTAAACAAGGTCACAGTGAACCAGTGGAATTTAGAAATGAGTCAAGATGTGGTCTGTGACTAAGTACATTAAAGACTACAAACCAAATAGTGGGTGGCGCAGCATCTCATGATCATGAGGAAGATCGCTAAGTAAAGGGTTGGGGATTGGGCCTGCAGGGAAAGGGAATCGGGCCAAACGTGGTCCTGTTGCCAGAGGATCCACTAGTGGATGAGGGCTTGAACCTGTTTGAAGAAAAAAGAAAGACCTATTGTAAAAAGCTAAAGTAATATTAAGACCTTGATATGTTGAATACTGCTGAATAATTAACTTCACCTTGACCGAGGGGGTCCTGTTGGTGCAGGTGGAGGTGGGAGTGAATGTGAGAGTGTTGGTGATGATGGGGTGTAACATTAAGCATCTGCAGCCTGGCAGCAGGATCAGTCGCCACTGAAGCCATCCTCTCAGCGTGAAGCCGCTCTGCAGTGAGTCGCTCAGCGTAAGTCAGCTCCGGGCGCAGCTGAGGTGCCGCTAACACCATTCTTTCACGCTCTAGGTGGTTCAGCCCAGGATGGAACGGCGCAAAGGGATGTGGGGGCCCAGGTATGTGAGGAAGACCTAATGGCCCATGTCTTGCAAAGTGCTCCATAGGGTTTGCAGCAGGGTGCAAGGTTTCCAGGTCTGGGGGTTTGACCTCAAAGCCAGGCTTCATCCTCTCGCGTAACTCCCTCTCTCTGAGGTTCCTCAGCTCACGCTCTCTGAGGCTAGGCTCAGCACTGTACAGGCCAGGCATGTGATAGGCCAGCAAAGGGTCACCAGGGGTCAGGGACACATAGAAAGGATGGTTGCGGTTGGTGGGAGACATGACATGGGGTCGGGCGTATTCGCTTAGGGTGCGCAGGGCAGGTGTGTCTGGGCCAATGTAGGGAGGAACGGCTGCTACTGTGGTGGGCGGCTGCTCAAAGGAGGGGCGTCCGTGGCCTTGAGCCACCATTTGAGCTTCACTCATACGACTGTCATGAGAGGAGCTGGATGCTCTCTGTAAGCAAATGAGAGATAACTGTTGACATGTTTTATGTAACAAAAAGGGGAAAAATGAAATTAAAAGAATATTGCACTTACAGCACTTCTGTCGGCCTCCCTTTCTCGCTCTCTCTCTCTGTCCTTCTCCCTTTCCCGTTCTTGTCGAGCACTGAGCTCAGCTTCTCTCCTGGCCTTTTCTACAGCTTCCTCTCTTTTCTTGGCCAGCTTGGAGGATGGCAGTGGAGTAAAGAAAAGGTCTGTCCTGGCACACGAGTTGTAGCCACGATCCAAGTGCTTGATAAACCTGAAATATTTAACAGATATGCATTTATGAGCACTGAGTATCAGCTTCATATGCACAAAACTGCATTACGAATCATTCAAAAAGTTTAGCTTTTATATTATAGACGCAAAGTCTAATGAAATTTAAACAACACTTTCATTTAATGTTGATTTGCTTGCAAAAATATCTATTTTTAGATGGTTCTTTAAATGAAGCATTGAGATTTTTCTTCACTTAACCTGAAACTCATTTATGTATGTTTATTAAATTACTCTCAGCTATTAAGAAACTTTATCAAGAACCAGTATTACAACATTGTTTATGCTCATTGTTTGATTGCCTTACGTCCATCACTTATCTGGAAATGAAAATAAAAGTAAACGTTATGATTTTGATCTAAGTCTCCCAATACAAAGAGCTTCAGACAGACTTCAGGCAGATTTAAAAGCCTGGTGAAACATTTGAAGGGCATTTTGGATCAACTTAAGTTCTAGTCGAAGAATGAATCATTTTGTGTGAACTTCCAGACTAGCTGAGGGGTTGGTGTGAGTTTATTATCCTGCCAATTATTGTGTTTTCAATTTTTTTTGTCACGCTTTACAACAAATTAATAATATCAAAATCTAAATTTTGACCGGAGACAAACAGAAATACATCCAGTCAATTTGGTGGAAAAGCAAAATGTGCTGCAAACTGGCCCACGGTTAAAGCAGCTACTGTAACAGTAGTTCCCATGACTACTTGTATATGAAAAGTGTGACTTGTATTGATACATAAAATTACCACCACAGTCTACAGTCCATTTCAGCTGCATTGCTCAGCTCTTTGACTCTGCTCCAATACTTTTACTCTTTTAGGTGTCATTGCTCTCACACATCTGTTTGTTTAAAGCTTCAAGAATTGGTGTAAAGAACAATAAAATATAAAACTTAAGAAAAAATACTGCCATCTTGAGATCACAGAGACTTACATCACACAGACTCTCACACACCCTTTGCACTGGACTTTGATTTTTATCTCAGCTACGCTCCTGCATAGTTTAACAAGTGCATCATACTGAGTTGTGATGCTATCTGCTGACACAAACACACTGAAAAGATGAAAACAATACCAGCTATTGTATTGTGGCTGGTAAAAATTCACTGTTCACTGATTGCCCAGGACAAAAAATATCAGACAAGCAAGTTCAGAGAGGAGATAATGAGCCTAGTGGAGAATTTCTCAGCTGAGTAAAGATGAGATATACTTTATTGTTCTCAGACATTTCTCAGACAGAAGTGCTGAACGCGAAAGGGAAACATATTTTTCTCACAGGTCAAAACATCTTTTAAAAGGAGAAAAAATGCTGGACTGACATTTCTCAGGTGATTTTACTGCACCTGTCAAGTAAAACCTGGATTGTTTTTTGCAACAAACAAACAAACAAAAACATACCGTGCAGACTGACTGGCATGACTTGCCATGTTGACAATGGTTGGCTCTGGTGAGGGGCTTCGAGGTGGAGACGGTGGGCTCTCAGCCTCCTCCATCTCATCAAGAGGCTCCTCTTTAACCTGAACTTGCGAACCTCCTGCAGCGCTGCCAGACGAAGGTCTCAGAGGAAGAGATTGGAATGATGGCTGGAGGCTCGGTACAGGGCCAATAGCAGCGGGTGTTACAGAGGTGAGGGGGTGTGAGGCTGCAGCAGGTGAGTAAGAGGAAGTCATGTTTTTTCCAGAGTTTGTCTGCACCTGAGAGATCACTGGAAGCTGGCTTGGAAGTGAATGCACAGGCAAAGGTTGTGGCATAAGCTGAAGAGGGGGAGGGGGAGCACCTGGAGGATGCTGGTTGGGCAAGGAATTGAGAGGCTTTAGAGCAGGAGGCGGCGGAAGATTAGAGGGCATCTGGGGGAAAGGTGTAGCAGACTGATGGGGAAGCTGTTTGTGTGAAGGTGGAATAGGAGTAGTGGGAGGAGGCTTGACTTGAGGACCAGGAAGAGGAGGCTGGTGGAGCTGACCATCCCTAAAGAAGGATGGGGGTCGTTGTGGGGGCAAAGGTGATGGACCATGCAGCTGCAAAGGCTGCGCAGAGTTGAGAGTGGATGGGATCTGAAATGCTGGAGGAACAGGAGACTCCTGTTCCAATGATGATGGCAGAGCAGGTGGACCGGAAATACAGTGAGGGGTGGGCTGTGCACGGCTATTTGTGCCTACTGTGGCAGCTGACTGGCCAGTGGCGGCCTGAGGGGGATCTGGAGAGGGAGGAGGGGGGCTCTGAGCTGGGTCTGCAGAGGGTATGCTTTGCAGTAGCTGGGGAGTGATAGGCTGTGAGGGGAGGGCTTGGGGGACCGGTGTGTCAGCTAACACAGCAGTGGGGGCAACCGGCTCTGATGGAACACCGTTGGGCTGGGCAGATGAGTCAGAATCACTCTCGTTGCCCTGCTGAGGGCTGGGAATGCTAGGAGAAGAGCTTCGGTTGTCTTGATCGATGTCTTTGGTGTCACTGCTGCCATCGTCCTGAGCACTGCGACTCTCTGAAGAGCTTTCCTCCTCAACCTCAGCCTCACCCTCTGAACGCGAGCTCTGTGGATCCTGGAGGAACACACACACACACACACACACACACACACACACACCAAAAAGCCTGGTTCATATTGTACTTAAAAGTGAATTCATGTCTACAGTAACTGTGTTTTTATATATACTGAAGAACAACAGGTTTTCTTTAGATATTATGGGGCGATCGTGGCTCAAGAGTTGGGAGTTCGCCTTGTAATTGGAAGGTTGCTGGTTCGAGCCCCGGCTTGGACAGTCTCGGTCGTTGGGTCCTTGGGCAAGACACTTCACCCGTTGCCTACTGGTGGTGGTCAGAGGGCCCGGTGGCGCCAATGTCTGGCAGCCTCACCTCTGTCAGTGCGCCCCAGGGTGGCTGTGGCTACAATGTAGCTTGCCATCACCAGTGTGTGAATGGGTGGATGACTGGATGTGTAAAGCGCTTTGGGGTCCTTAGGGACTAGTAAAAAGCGCTATACAAATACAGGCCAATTACCATTTTTACCATTACAAAAATGATGAGGATCATCATAAAAGTGTTACTGCAGCTTTAGTTTGCAATAAGTGCTCATGTGCTCTCACCTGTGTCTTTGGCCTTTTAGGTGTTACTTTCTCAGGCTCATCGGGCTCCTGAGCAGCACTTTCCCGTACACGTTTTGCTGACTTTTGTGACGTGACCTCCTCTTTTATCCTCTGCAGAGGACAAAAATGTCATTACTCTCCACAAATTAGATGACTCCAACCGACAGAACTATACACACATCGTAATGCTGTGCACACAGCTGTTTAAATATTAGCTTTGTTAAAAGACCGAAAGTTGAGGCACACAACGATGTGTGCTGCAGGTAAAGTTTCTGGGCTGCCTTTCCTCATCACAGCCATCCCTTAAGACTCTCTCCATTTAAAGCAATGCATTATCAGGGACCGTAACATCTAGTCTTTTTCCTGAAAAATTATGTGGTTGTCAAGGCAAAAAGAAAAAAAAAAAAAAAAGAAACCCACACTCCACTGTTTGGCAGCAACCAAAGTGACCCACAAACAACCAAGCTAGTATCACAAGATAATTCCAAACAGGTCCAACAAGTATACGAATAGGTAATCATGCTCTACCTTGTTTGTTTTCTTTGTGGATTCATTCTTAGTATCTGTGGAAGACGATCTCAAAGAATTGGAGATGGATCCACTCGGGGAGGGCTGGTTACTGGACTGCTGATCCTCACTGGTCGGGGAGCCTGTAAGCCTTCTGTGGCCACTTCGTAACGATGATAACTGCTTTAAAAACAAAACAGAACACACATTTAATATTGTTAAAACCCAAAACAAGGATGACAAGTATCCCTTACTCGCAAAACCTGCAAAGAGGTGAAGCAAGACTTAAAGCTATGAAATCGAATTTAATTGTAATCTAATGTCATTGGTAATAGTGAGTGTGTGGCTGATCTGCCAGCCTCACGCTTACAGGTGCTCTGCTACGCCGTGTCCTCATGGCATGCTTGCTGTTCACTTCTTCCTCCACTTTAACAGGTTTAAACATGAACGGAGCGCTTCCTGACTTTGGGGCTGACGGCAGACATCCGTGTTTGTTTTCATAAGTACGACAACTTGTACACAGCAAAGGGTTGCCTCTCCCACCCTGGTGCCAATCCTTAGAAGCTGTAACAAGAAAAATGGCTTTAGGTACAAGTTTCACTGTTAACTGTTTAAAAACAGCTTTCTTTATCAGCTTTTAGCCACTGTTCTAAAACTAAAACTCACTTGTTGTGCCACAATGACTGCAACTCTTGCTTTCCTGTTCACTGTCTTCACTATCAAGATCATCATCACTGGCAGAACTTGCATCCACTACAAGAAAACAAACAAACATGCCAAAAACAGCTTAGACCAACACAAAGTCCAGCTCATAGGACTGCCAAACCTCTGGATTTTACAATTACCCCTCCATTCAACAGACTTGGGGACACCTTTCCAAAGAAGCTTATGAGGATTACCTGAATAATTTCGAGACTGTGCGTTCAAAGGAGAAGCTGCAGATCGGGTTTTTGCTTTGCGAGAGGACGGCTGCCTGCGCTGCTGTCGGTAAGCTCTGGTTCCTGCGGCCTCTGGTGTTTTCTTCCAGTGGTAATAGAAAGTGATCAGTTCTCCCTGATGACAAGAACACAGATAGTCATGTTATGACTGTCATGTTATGGCTTTCTGATCAAAGATGTGACAACAGTGACATGTTACAATCATTATAAATTGCTTTGTCTGCAAAAGCATAATGTGAAATTACAGTCTTTTTGCTGGGGAGAAAGTCTTTCCGAATGCGGAAGAAATTTTTGCCATATTGTCTCAAGCCTTTGATGAAGCGTTTCTGTAGGGAGCAACAGAAGGCAAAACAAATTGAATGATATTCAGGCAGAACACTATTACAAACAGGAGCTTTCAATAAACATGCAATTGATTTACCTTGTAAAACTAGTAATCTGCTTTTTAAAACATGTAGCTGTTACAGACGCAATGCTACTGCAGAGATGCATCATATTAGATTCTATCTGAAGAACCATTTAAGATGCAGGCAAACTGCCCAAATAATAATAAAACAAAATACATCTACACTACCCGCAAATACTAAATGTGTTACATATATTTAAACCCTTTAGAAATTGTATAAGCTTGCACAAAGATCTAAAAAACCTTTAATGCAATATAACTAAAAAAAAAAAAAAAAAAAAAAGGCTCTCACCACGTCGTCTCCCGACCAACACTTTTCAATAAGTTTTGGCAGAGGCTTCTTAACAAGACGCTGGAGAGCTTTTGCTGCATCATAGTGACTTGCATGAAGCTAAAATAAAAATTGTGGATTTTAATACATCTGCAATAAATGATGCTGGAAAATAATAATATGACTCAAGTTGTGCCTCATACCATGTTCAGAGCATTGAGTGTGGTGTCATCACGGGAGGCTGCTAAACATCCATCCTCTGTGGATCCACCATCACACATCCCTGCAAATGCCGCCATGCTCCTTGAAAATAAACAGAAGTATTTATGTTAACAAGTGAAACCAATGCTGAAGGGGTACCTTTACCCTTTCTTAGTTTGACATTACTTTTCCTATGTTGCCTGCTTACATGATATTTAATAAATCAGGCAAAAAAATAAAGGCGAGAACAGCAATGCAGCTTAAGAGCAAGAAAAGCAACATTTATATCATTGGAGTAGAGCTGGGCGATATGAGATTTTTTCATATCACGATATGTTTTTTTCATTTCAGGCGATAACGATATCTATCACGATATAAGCCAAATAACTATATTTGTAAGATTTAAATGTGCCGTTGCTCACAAGTAAAATGTGAAATAATCAGCAGCTTGTTTTTAAATATTTATTTCCCATAATAAGTTCAACAGGGTAGATGTACTCAGATAAATAAAGGCAAATATTGCAAACTACACAAAAGGCAGCCGCTAAAGCGTTTAAGTTTCAAAATAGAACAAACGAAACAGACTAAATTGTCAATTCCACTTAGAAACAAAGTATTAATTCTAAAAATAAATCTTAGTTTGTGTTACAGAAGAACAGACAAAACAGACTAACTTTTGTCAATATCAAATAAACTGAGAACTAAAAGGAAATTCTCAATCTCTCCTTGTTGTATAGCTGAGCTTTTCAAACAGTTTTAACAGTTACTTTAGTCTGACAAAAGCCGAATGACGAATTAGCGCTTCCAGTCAGAGACTGAAGCTACGTCCACACGTACACGGGTATTTTTGAAAACGGAGATTTTCCGTTTCTGTTTTTAAAAAATTATCCCGTTCACACGTAAAGGCAGAAATGAAGGAAAACGCTGCTATGAACATGCCAAAGCAGCAGGTGGCGCTAGATTCCTAACCGTGCAGAAATGTTGGCCAATCAGAAGTCTAGAAGCCTCGGTGGGAAAAAGTAAACAAAGCTGGGGCATAGAAGCAGAACAGAGTCGTATGTGTGGAGGGACAGTAACTGTGTGTATATGTAAGCATTTAAACACTGCAGAGAGTAGAATTAACAGTAACAGTATTGTAGAAATTCATTTCACCGAAACAATAACGTGGCGCAGTGTGACGCATGCACCAGTTTATTGTATTTCCAGACTTGCTTTCGGCACAATTTACAGTGCACGCTACTCTATTTTTTGTCAGACTTGAAATAGCTGAAATACCTTCACACTACGGAACTTCTATGGCTCTTCCGTTCGACAATCTCTCCGGCATTGGAACCGTCATCTGTTTTCTCTTCGGTCACGCTCGGTTGATTTTTCTAGTCGGCACACTCATTTCCTCCATTATGCGCTGGCTCCATTACCTGCTGGCTGCTTCCCAAACAAACACATGTGCGGCTTGGCACTTGTGCTGTACGTAACAAGTCACGCGACGTGATGCTGCGGCTGTGATTGGTTCGGCTCTGCGCTACTGAATTTGGATCGGCTGACCTTTTTTTTTTTTTTTTTTTTTTTAAGAGGACAAGAGCGGCGAGGTCTATCGCGATAGCTTAATTTCTCTATCGAGTAAAAGTTATATCGCCCAGCTCTACATTGGAGCACTATTTTTTTTTAACTAACAGGTACCGACGAATGAAAAATGTTGCTGAAATGCTGAATACCAACAAACCACCAACACAAGCAACTGTAAGGCCAGATTAGATACAGCAGTATTCACTAAATCCCTGCATCACCGCCTCAATATTTTCTAACTTCAACATAACGCAGCAAAAAAACTCAAAACAAAAAGCACAATAGAGTCTGAACTGACTGAAATCTACTGCAACCAACCAGAAAAGAAATTATCTAACAACAATAGCGAAACCAAGAGTGGTTCTATTTTGCATGTACTTCCTCATCTGTAACACTTTCCTGATGACTGTGTCAAAAGTGGGCCGGTAAGACTGGCTCTCTTTGCCTTTTAGTATTTTTACACCAATAATGGTACGTACTGCCAAAACACATTAAAGGTTACATAACAGTTTTAGATTATTTTGTAATCAAAAAGTTACATCTGTATTTAGCTGTTCAGTAAGGGCACTGAGTTATTTACTATTAGATGTTATTGTAAATTTCTGAAGAAATTTTATACATGCAATTTTTTTTTTATTTGCAAAAGGTGCCAAGACTTCCACTTACCTAGCAGCTCTGAGGTACATGAGAAGGTCACAGTCATTGACCCCAGGCGTCCACATGAGCTCCTCACTCTCTGTTTGAGTTTGCAAACCAGGCGCAGGCCGTGGCTGCAGCTCTGGGAGCTTGGCCTGCAGTGCAACAAACGAAAGGCCAAAAGCACAGCAATTAAATAATCAGTACAAGGGACAACAAAAGCAAAACTTACAAAGAAAAAGCTACAAAAAACACATTATTAGCATGTGTATGAAGTAAATAATGGTTTAAGGTTTTTCTGGTTATCAAATAGGTTTAGCAAGCTGAGTTACATAATAGGATTTCCATGAAGAAACCGGAATGTAACATTAGCTATGAAAGAAACATTTACAAGGGATGCATGTATATCTTTCTTTAATTCACACAGGCTCAAATATATAAATCTTTTATTTATTTGTTATTAGTCCTTTATTTATCCAGGTAAATATCTCATTGAGATGAAAAATCTCATTTCCAAGAGAGACCTGGCTCTTGGCAGTGCTGACAAAGCCGAAGCCTATTAACTTGATTGACAACTGGTAGTTTCTCTTTGCCACCTTAAAAAGGATTTGTTTGACAGCACTCATTGGACTGACCAATACTTAGGTATATTGATTTTCCTTAGATCTTGAGTTCCTTGGACTTTCTCATTGTTCTGAGTATGTATATGTATATGTATGTACACACACACACACACACACACACACATATACATACACACACAAAAAGAGCAGGATAATACAAACAAACAAAAAAAATCACTGGAAACAGCTGTGGTTATCATACAAATTGGTGCAGCCCTACAAATAAGAAAAAGTTGTGAAACTGCAAACCTGTGCAAGTCCCTGCAGGTTTGAAAGACACATGTTTAGCTACATTGTTCAGAAAACACCTCCTAATCTCAACAAGTCTTGTGGAACTGGCTGTACAGTGAATCTAGTAGCTGGTGCATTTCTTAATTATAGTTTATTTATAAAAATAAATAAATAAAATAAAGCAGCTACCTGATGACTTGGCCCCACTCTGATCTCTCCCTGTGTGCTGTTTAGGCTCCTGAAAGTACAGAAGAAAAACAAAAAACAGGCAGCATTACATTTCTACACCAGAGCAAATTAAACTCAATTGTATTAATTAACTGCAGTCTGAAATGCATACACATGTATTTAACAGGTAATTAACGCTGTACGGTATGTAGTCAGGCACAAGATCAATATTTGCATGTAACTTGTCAGAGTAGCTTCCCTCGCACAGACTGCACAGTGATTTCAGCAGTGCGATAACATCCCGCCCCTCCGCCTCTGTGGGCCAATCTCAGCCGTGAGCAGCGACGTTTCCTTATATTACATGAATGAAATCCGACGCTACAGCCATCGCAAAACCCTGTCAATCAATCATACATGAGCTGCTAATTTCTACGGACACCATTACGAGAACAGTGTGTGCTACTTTTGGAGATCAGACTGACAGTAAACCCTACCCAGCCTAGTTAACCTAAGCATTCCATAATAATTATCAACATTAGCATGCCTAACATTTTGACACCGATTAGCAGTCTCTCATGTAAATACATGCCTCACGGGAATTCCACAGCCGATTCAATAAATGTTTGCAAACTCTACCTAAGGTTAATCCAATTTACTGACATTATTTACACGATAGCTGCAGAAATAACCGTGCCCAGAAAAGCGTTTTGACAAGCCCGTGCCATTAGCTGCTAACTAGACAGTAGCGTTACGCTGTTATTTTGGCTAGCTTGTTAGCCAGGCACGAACTTCGTGACCACTGACACTCCGACTATTTCACACAAGCTGCTCTCAAAGTAACGCGGGGAAACACTAAAACACACATTTCAAGACAACTAAATAATGCGACGTAAATGAAGGCGGCGAGTTAATGAAGTTACCTCCGCGGACTGAACAGGTCGTCCATGTCGAAGGATGTTTGGATGTGGCTTGTTGACACTACGCAGCGCAGTCAGCGGGCGATACACACAAACTATGCGAATCCCCTATTACATGGCTATTCAAAATGGAGGCGGTGTAGTGGAGGGACTCGCTCTATTTTTTTTCCCTGTGCAATGACCTCAGCAGCCACAGCTAAGACTTCAAAGTTGCCTGGGTGTACATAACTGAGCATGTGCCGCGGATCAGCAGCAAGCAGCGCAAACGATACCGAGGCTTCATGATCATCATCACCACCACCAGCAGCTGCTGCTACCGCTGCTGCACAGGCAGCCATGAATCAAACAACACACCATACTGTGTGTACTGCTGCGGTTATTAGACAGCATTTTGAAACACATCACACCACATTGACCGCCACCTACACAAGCTGTGATTTAGACAATACACTTAATGCGGTTCAGCTTTTTTGTTGTCACATTTGCTTTGAGTTCACCACAAACAGAAGTAAACAAAATAACCATTAAATATTACATACATGTACATTGCAACCCGCCATATTGCAAATTGTTAATAATAATAATATTAATATATAATGTAATAATAACGTTAAAAATAAATTATTATTATTATTATTATTATTATTATTATTATTATTATTATTATCATTATTATCATCATTATCATTATTATTATTAGTTTGCACACACTCTTCATGGGAATGGCTGTCATGGTAATATTGGACTTTTAATGATTTGTATGAACTGCTTTTTCTCGCGCTCTCTCCAGGGTCAAATACTGTGCGGCAAACATTTTAAATGTCTATTTAAAAAAACAAAAACAAGAATTGGGTGCAAAATTTTGAATTTATTTTGGATTTTCTCTAATCCACACAGGGTCAATAGTACACACACAAACATGCACTTAAATCTTTTATTAGGTGGTGCTGAAGGTTCACCATCGACATCTAATTAGTGATCAAAACTGACTACAACTAATAAGTTTCTTTTTGCCAGTCGCTGGACTGAACAATACTCTGGACGATAGGGAATCCAATGAACTCAGTGGACATCTAAGAAGAATTGTAGAACCATTTCTAAACTGCAGATTCCAGGATCTTCATTACACTTTTGTTAACACTTTTGCAAATATCTGGAGGAAGACCTAAAGTGTCACCCTGAGATGACAGGAAGTTGTTTGAGATATTCAGGAAGAACCCAGAAACCATCATGGCTCATTGGAAATTGGTGGAATACCAGCATCACTGTCCACAGTTAAGCGTGTTTTTAAATTCTCCCTCAGCCCTCCCAGAATCTGGTTCTGCTGGAGGTTTCTTCCCCTTAAAAGGGAGTTTTTCTTTCCCACTGTTGCCAAGTGTTTGCTCATAGGGCATCCTTTGATTCTTGGGGTTTTCTCTGTATTATTGTAGGGTCTTTACCTTACAATAAAAAGTGCTTTGAGGCGTTACAGCTGCGTTACCTGAATGACAAGAGGCATGTATGTCCTGATTTGCTCTAAAATTATACAAGTCTGAATATTCTGAATCTTCCTGCATCTTTGGTTTGGACATTTAAGATTTTATGGGAGAATCACATTTATATTAGTGTTTGCGATTTACTTGTAATAGTTGAGGATAGCGTAAGCCCTATTTCAAAGTTGATCCTCTCATGTCTGCATATGAGAAGGAAAAACACAAAACAAAAACTAAAAACAGCATCAGGAGCCAGTTTAACTAAAAAAACAAAACATCAAGAACGAACTACTACAAGTGTGTTTTGCTGTTGTAATATACACTGATCTTATTAACAATACAATACAATTTTATTTATATAGCATGTTTAAAAAACCAGAGGGTACATCAAAGTGCTTCACAGTAAGGAATAAACAGTAAATGATTACACTGAACTGTAAGTCATTAAAACAAGCTAAAATAGAGAACAAACAAAAGCAAGTAAGTAGAGATAGAGAGAAATCATGATTATCCAGAGAAATGAGTAGCGAGCAATTAATGAGCGGTGAGAATTAGTGAGTTGGAAAAGCCAGGTCGAATAGGTACATTTTCAAGCGTGCTTTAAAGGATTGAATGGAGTCAGAGGGACGAACAGTAGCAGGAAGACTATTCCAGAGCTTTGGTGCTACAGAGGCAAAGGCACGATCACCCCTAGTCTTCAGACGGTGCCTGGGCTGGGCCAGAGGTAACTGACCAGATGATCGTAAAGAATAGCCGGGAGTATAGAGACTGAGGAGGTCGGTGAGATAGTCAGGGGCAAGGTTGTTTAGGCATTTGAAAGTAAGCAGCACAACTTTAAAATCAATACGAAATTTAATAGGCAGCCAATGTAAGTCAGAGAGCACTGGAGCAATGGAGGCAAAAATGCCGCTGTATTCTGAACATCAGAATCAGAATCAGAATCAGAAAGGGTTTTATTGCCAAATGTTGAGCGGGTTTACAACATTAGGAAAATGCTGCGGTGCTTCAGTGCAAACATACTGTTATAAATACTGTTATAAATTAAGCTTAAATAGACATGAAAATAAAAATGAGAATAAGAATTAAAAGTGCTAAGTAGATAGATAGATATATACATGATATATACATGAGTGCAGGTGGTGATCAGTGCCAAACATGGAATGATGCAGTGAACACAGCGTAGGGTCATGTGTTAGTGGTGGGAACAGTCATACGGTTATTGTTCATGTGTCCAACAGCAGAGGGGAAGAAACTGTTCTTATGGCGAGAGGTTCTGGTGCGAATGGACCGGAGCCTCCTGCCTGAGGGGAGCAGGTCAAACAGACTGTGTCCAGGGTGAGAAGGGTCAGCTGAGATCCGAGCTGCACGCCCCAGTGTCCTGGAGGTGTACAGGTCCTGCAGAGATGGGAGGCTGCAGCCAATCACCTTCTCAGCAGAGCGCACAACACGCTGCAGTCTCTGTTTGTCCCTGATAGTGGCTCCAGCGTACCACACGGTGATGGAGGAGGTGAGGATGGACTCGATGATTGCAGTGTAGAATTGCATCATCGTCCGTGTTGGCAGGTTGAATTTCTTCAGCTGCCTCAGGAAGTACATCCTCTGCTGGGCTTTCTTAATGACGGAGGTGATGGTGGGCTCCCACTTCAGGTCCTGGGTGATGGTGGTACCCAGGAAGCGGAATGAGTCCACAGAGGTGATGGGGGTGTCAGTCAGGATGATGGGGGGGAGTGGGGCTGTGTGCTTCCTGAAGTCCACAATAATCTCCACTGTCTTCTGGGCATTCAGCACCAGGTTGTTGTGGCTGCACCAGGACACCAGACGTTCAACCTCCCTCCTGTAGGCAGACTCATCCCCGTCCGAGATGAGTCCAATAACGGTGGTGTCATCTGCAAACTTGATTAGCTTGACAGACTGGTGGGTGGAGGTGCAGCAGTTGGTGTACAGGGAGAAGAGCAGGGGAGAAAGAACACAGCCCTGAGGGGAGCCGGTGCTGATGGTCCGGGAGTCCGAGACATTCTTTCCCAGCCTCACATGCTGCTTCCTGTCCGTCAGGAAGTCAGTGATCCACCGGCAGATGGGATCAGGCACATTCATCTGGGAAAGCTTGCCTCGGAGATGGTCTGGAAGGATGGTATTGAAGGCAGAGCTGAAGTCCACAAACAGGATCCTGGCGTAGGTTCCTGGGGAGTCCAGATGCTGCAGGATGAAGTGTAGGGCCATGTTGATGGCGTCATCTACAGACCTGTTGGCTCTGTATGCAAACTGCAGGGGGTCCAGGAGGGGGGCCGTGAGGGTCTTGAGGTAGGAGAGAACTAGGCGCTCAAAAGACTTCATGACCACAGATGTCAGAGCCACGGGCCTGTAGTCATTTAGTCCAGTGATCCTAGGTTTCTTGGGGACAGGGATTATGGTAGAGGACTTGAAGCAGGCAGGCACATGATATGCCTGCAGTGAGGAGTTGAAAATGCAGAAAACACTGGGGCCAGCTCGTTTGCACAGTGTCTGAGGGTGGCAGGAGACACACCGTCTGGGCCGGGAGCTTTCTGAGCATTCAGACTCTTAAACTGCTTCCTCACACCTTCTTCATGAATATGAAGAGTTGTGGTGGGAGGAGGTGGTGTGAAATCCTCTTTTGTGTGGGGTGAGGAGGGGGGTGTTGCAGGTGAAGTGATTGAAGGTGGTGATGGCTCTATGGAGGGGGGAGAGGTGGGGGAATGAGTGTCCAAAGTGTCTCTATTGTTGGGGTCGTTGGAGGTGTGAAGGCTGCCTGATGGCTCGTCAAAACGGCAGTAAAAGTCGTTGAGGGTGTTGGCTAAGAGCAAGTCATCAGTGGAGTGGGGGGTTTTAGGCTTGTAGTTGGTGATATTCCTAAAACCTTTCCACACAGAGGCCGAGTCATTCTCTGAGATCTGCTGCTGCATCTTCTCAGAGTGCTGATGTTTAGCAACGTCCACTTCTTTAGTGAACCTGTACTTGGCCTCTCTGTAGCAGTCCCTGTCTCCGCTTCTGAACTCCTTTCTCTTTTCCAGCCACAGCTTTTTGAGTTTAGGAGTAAACCAGGGTTTGTCATTGTTATAACTCACCCTGGTGTGTGATGGCACAATGCTGTCCTCACAGAAGTGGATATAGGAGGTGACAGTGTCCGTAAACTCGTCCAAGCTGTTAGAAGCAGCCTTCATTGTGTCCCAGTCTGTAGACTCCAAACACGTGCGAAGCTTCTCCACAGCCTCGTTGCTCCACAGTTTTTTGGTCCTCACGACAGGTTTGGAGAGCTTCACCTTCTGTCTGTACGCGGGGATTAGGTGGATCATGACGTGGTCAGAAAGTCCGAGTGAAGCGCGGGGCACCGCACAATAGGCCCCCTGATCGTGCTGTAACAGTG
Organism: Rhamphochromis sp. 'chilingali'; assembly: GCF_963969265.1. Classification (NCBI taxonomy): domain Eukaryota; kingdom Metazoa; phylum Chordata; class Actinopteri; order Cichliformes; family Cichlidae; genus Rhamphochromis; species Rhamphochromis sp. 'chilingali'. The sequence goes on from NC_137936.1 coordinate 21,482,031, forward strand.
GTCTAATGTCCTCTCCTCTCTGGTCGGGCATTTAATATACTGCTTGTATTTGGGAAGCTCATGGCTCAGATTGGCTTTGTTAAAGTCCCCAAGAGCAATAATGAGAGAGTCCGGGAATGTCCGCTCCATGTGCAGTATCTGCTCCGCGAGTGCGCACTGAGCTGCCTGCGCATCCGCATCTGGCGGGATGTTATCATTGGAGGTGAGCGAGTTACAATAATCTAATCTGGAGGTCACAAAGGCATGGATACATTTTTCAAGGTCTTTGTACGGTATTAAACGTTTGACCTTTGAAATTTGGCGCAATTGGAAGAAGCCAGATTTAACCACAGAGGAAACCTGTTTATCCAGCTTAAATGAACTATCCAGGCAAACACAGATTACTTACAGTGTCTGTAAGAAAGCAAGCAAAGGGACCAAATCGGGCAGCTAGCTGATCTCGTGGACTGTGACTATCAAACACCATAATCTCAGTTTTCTTCTCATTTAAAATGAGAGAATTGGCAGACAGCCACTCTGTGACCTCTTTCAAGCAGTCAGACAAACGATTCAATGAAGCTGGCAGGTCAAAAGATAATTGGAAATAGATTTGAATGTTGTCAGCAGGCCCCCTTATTTAGAGGTAGAGCCATCTCATTTTCCAAATAGCTTCATTGTCTTTAATTTAACTGCTGACCCCCCCCCCCCCCCCCAAAAAAAAACCAAAAAATAAAACTGTGTACAAGCCAAACATCTGGAAAGATACTATGAAGATCACATTGTTTAGACATCTTAAAAATTGTATCAGAGTAAAATATGTAACATATGCACAATAAAAAGAAATAATCACAATGTATTGTGTCAACTCCAACAGATTTCAATAATTATTTTACTCCACAAAAAGAGAGAAACTTAAGATGGAAGAAAACTTTATTGTAGAGTCAGAGTTCAAGTAGTTTCAGGTAGTTCTCTATTCAGTATTACAGCAGGTTTTATGCGAGTAGTTCTACATTTATCCTTATTGCCGAAATGTATTTTCATTTATTAGCAAACAAGTTACTGTGCATTTGTGTGCATGCACATATTTGTAAAGTCTTCACTCCATCACTGGTTTTCTGAAGTTTTTTCCAGCAAAGCGAGCCTTGTCTCCCAAATCCTCTTCAATTCTGTAGTGAGAGAGATTCAAAATTAGTTCTGCTCTTTAATTTAGTAAGAGGTCTTTTCATCACACTTAACATTTGATACAAAATTTACTTTCAATTAACTTTTAAATTTACTGTTGCCATCTTGACTGCAAAAAGCCGTTGTGATGACGATGGGTGGGTCTCACTTTTAAGCTGCATGCTCATTGGCCAGTGAGTGTGCTGGTTCATATCACAAATAACGACCCAAGACAAGTGACTGAATGCATAAACTCAGCAGAAAGATGTTTATAGAGGTCAAAACACTGACTTCTGTAAACACACTAAAGCCATTTTCCCATAGACTTCTATAGGAGCAGAAATATTTTTTGCAACCACAACTAGCGCCACCTGCTGGCCTTAAGATAGAATCCAGGCTTAACCTCCTAGGACCCACATATGTGGACATCATATTTTGGGTTGTCTAGACCAAAATACTACATTTTGCTCTACAAGGGCCTGAAATCCACTTACAAGGACATTATACTGCCACTGTTCTATCAAAATTTAACCCTTGTATGGTGTTCGGGTCTGTGAGACCCGTTTTCAGTTTTTCTCAAAAGAAAAATTTAACAATTAATTATTTTTTCAACCTGAAATTCATTGGCTTTGGCTTATTTTCTGTGAAGAACATAAATCCGAACTAATTTTCAATGACCTCATACTGTACCTCCCCCCACGCATTTACATTACATACAAGGTGATCGGGTCCACTGGACCCAGGTCTAATAAAAGTGTTGAAAGTGCAGGTCCTGTGTTCCCACACTCTGTCCTCCTCCTTTCTGGTGCTGCTGATAGTGTTTTCTTCCCCTCCTGCTCGCGCACAAAGTTGCCACATTGTTGAAAATTCAACTACCAACACCGTCTGCTCTTACATTCCCGCACATTTTACCCTCTTTCTTGAGGGATCCAAATTTTATTTTCTCATACCCTGTCCCTCCTGCAAATTAGGGGCATAATACTATAAATAAGACTTTGCCAGTGTGGTTCTTTATCACAACTGATCAAGATGGCAAAAGATTATCTGCTGCGAGGGCCATCCAATTGATTTTGGAAGAGAGAGGGGCTTCGGATGATGATGTTGACAAAGAGGTTTCAGAATATTTCACATATCTGAAAATTCAGAGTCTGACAGTGACTTTGAAGAAGAGGATGAGGTTGAGCACCATTTAGTAACAAAACGAAGACGAGTACTCCATCTGCAGCCAGCTCCAGGACCAGAACAAGCCCACCAGACAGCAAGTGAAGAAATATGGATGTCAATAACTGGTGAAATTGAATGGTCTTCTTGCCCAAGAAATGAGCCACCCTGCAGAGCTGTTACTGTGATAAGCCAGGGCCAACACGGCTGACAGTTACTCATGTGCAGGACATCAAGTCTTCATTTGAGCTTTTCATCCCAGATTCCATCCAGAAAATTATTCTGGATTGCAGTAATCTAGAAGGACGGTGTGTTTTTGGAGAGAGGTGGAAGGAGATGGACCAAATTCATCTAAGAACCCCAAAGGCCTACTTTGGGGTTCTTATCCTTGCAGGAGTTTTCAGGTCCAAAGGGGAATCCACAGAATCCCTGTGGGATGCAGAAACCGGCAAGAACCTTTCCGTGCATCAGTGTCTCTGGAAAACTTCCACAAAATTTCCAGGATTATCCGTTTTGATAACCGAGACGACAGACCAGCTCGACGGCAGAGAGACAAGGTAGCTGCCATCAGGACAGTGTGGGATAAGTGTGTGCACCACCTCCCCCTGTTTTACAACCCTGGGCCTAATGTCACCACTGATGAGCAGCTGATGCCATTTAGTTGTGAAACATATTGCTTCACGTGTAAATGTGTTGTGTCTTTCCACGCACTCTACTTAATTATAACTGATTTATTTTTTTATAACATTTTATAAAAAATAAAAAAAAACGAGAAGCACATTAATTCATAAATGTGATCTAACAAAGGTAAAGGGAAAAAATTAACCATGTTTGCTGTTCATATGTCTTGTAATTGGGATGAAGTAAACATCTGTTGAGTAATTTAACATAAAATTGTTTGATAGTGTTAATTTGGAAAGCCAAAACTCTAGCGGGTCCACCAGACCCATGAACACTGGCTGAGTAACAAAAATATGAACACCACACAAGGGTTAAAGCAAATGTCCTCATATGTGGATCTCATTTTTCTCAGAAACAAAAATCAGGTAAAAACAAATGAAAAACAAACACATAATCCTTTGTTTTTACATTAATCAGGTCCCAAACAACTCAAATAGCAAAAAGGAATTAAAAATGCATGCCATGAAAGAGTTCGGGTCTCAGGAGGTTAAAGCACTTGTTCATGTTTTACACTTTTTATGCTCATTTCAGAGAAGCATGATAAAACTTGTGAGTTGAGTAAAGCTCACCTGAGAATCTGGTTGTATTTGGCCAAACGCTCAGAGCGGCAAGGAGCTCCGGTCTTGATCTGAGTGTGTCAAAGCATTGTTTATTTTAGCATTTATAATACATGTGTTCAAGTTGTATTATTATAATTAGGATAGACTTTCATTTATATACTGCTTTTCTACTCTTCTCAAAGTGCTTTAAAGTCAGATTTAACCATACATTCATACAGTGCTTTATTCTATACACTGCAAGCACATCATCTATCTAAAATCCACATCCAGTTTAGGAACACTAATCCCCTTCTCACAGATACAATAAGGCATTTGGATTCTAGACAAACAAGTTTCATTTTATGTTCTAAAAAGTCAAACCTTTACATCAAGTATTACCTGTCCGGTGCATAAGCCGACCACCAAATCTGCAATGAAGGCGTCTTCAGTTTCACCAGAGCGATGGCTCACCATCACACCCCAGCCGTTCTGCTGGGCCATCTTACACCTGCGGAGAGCAACGAGATTTTCCTTAAATTCTACATGGATGATGCAATTCCAACAATTCATGATTCTTTTCTCACTCTTTTCACTTTCTTCTTCCCTCCTCTCTTCTTTGCATTTTAAGGTCTACCAATGACGTTATCATTCGATTGCTCTGGTTAGCATTAGCTTGTAGCATCATCAGCACTGTCACCAGATTAAAGCTTAGTTGGGATATTTGGGCAAGACTTTTAGGGTTTCCATGAAAGGAAACATGTTGGGAAGATTTGATTACACTTACAGTTACTTATAGTAACCAAGGGCATAAACACATGTATGCTGAAGAGAGAGAGAAACCCATAGAACCAGGTCACGAAAGCCTGTCCTACTTAAACAAAGAAATTATTTTCTATACTTTGCTGTACCGACAACGTGATCATGATACGTATTTCACGCAAAATGAAGCGAAAAGTTTTTTGTAAAATAACATATAAAGCTGTCCTCAACTCAAGTAACATTACAGTCACGTCACCCACACCTTAAAATCTAATACTTATATAAACATTTGTATGAGTTTCAAAGGTTCACTTACGCCCTCATGGATTCTGTAACTGTGCCAATCTGATTGACTTTAAGCAGCAGACAGTTGCAGGCCTTCTCCTCCACAGCCTTGCTGATGCGATTAGGGTTAGTCACAGTCAGATCATCGCCAACAACCTGGATGTCTGTGCTGCCAGTGAAGTTGGTCCAGGCTGCCCAGTCATCCTGGTCAAATGGATCCTCAATGGACACCACTGGAAGGACAGTTAAACAACATTACTATGACTTGTGATACTTTAAAACCTAATAAGTCCAAGACTTATTAAAAGAAGTCCTACAAGACAAGAAACACCAACAACACAATCTGATTGTTGCACTTCTGCAATTACATTCAATAGAGGAATATTGGAAATGTAGCTTTAAGTTATTAAGTTAATTGATTTTATTGGAATTTTTAAGTAGTAATAAAGAGGCCAACGTCCAGCAACCATTGCTGCTGTATACAAATGGCACATTCAGTCAATGCAAATGTATCAAATCCACATTTAACTGATCATTAGGAAAAAAAACTAATTATTTGAGTTCATCTGAAAACTGTTGTGCTAATTATAGAAGCAAAAACTTTGCTTACTTTAAAATGACTACTTACAACTCGGATTATTTGCAAAAAACAGACAGTTTCGGGATTTTACCTGGATAATCCTTCACGAAGCTCATGTAGAGATCAGCCAACTCGTCGGGTGTGATGTAACGACTCGGGTCATCAGGTGACTTGAAATCCAGGTCATATTTTCCATCCCTGTAGAATTCAGATGCTGCTACATCCATGCCAATCACAACCTCATCTGTGTACCCTGCTTTAGCAATGGCCTCCTTCAGCAACTCCAGAGCTGCAAGGTTAAACATCACATATGAACAAACATGTTCATTATTTGTTACTGAAGGAATATTCTCGTATAACTTGTGTGTAACTTCTTTTACACGACATTATATATTTAATAAGACACAACAGAAATACATCCTTAGCACAAATGTTTACCTTCCTGATTTTCCAGAATATTTGGAGCAAAGCCACCTTCGTCACCCACATTAGTGGCATCCTGGCCATATTTCTTCTTGATGACACTCTTGAGATTGTGGTAAACCTCGGCTCCAATGCGCATGGCTTCTTTGAAGGTGCTAGCCCCGATGGGCAGGATCATGAACTCCTGCATGGCAAGCTTGTTGCCTGCATGAGAGCCGCCGTTGATCACATTGAAGGCCTGATGAATGCAGAGAATGGAAAAATAAGGCATGTTAGAATTATAATAAGAGGTTTACTGAAAGGTCAACTGAATGAAGACAGGCCAGCAAATTTATGCGTGCCATCAGATAAGCAAAGTCTCACCGGCACAGGCAAGATGACCTCTGGGTTTTCTGCGAGGTCAGCAATATGGCGATACAAGGGGACTTCTTTCTCTGCTGCACCAGCTTTGCAAACAGCCAGAGACACACCTAGGATGGCGTTTGCTCCAAACTTGGCTGTTAGTTGTAAATGAACAAAAAAACAAAAACAAAAAAAAACATAATGTATATAATTATTTTAAATGTAATAATATTGCATTAGTAATAAATAAAAAAAATCAGGATGAACCACCTTGATTCGTCTCACATTGAAATAAATGGATCTAATTTGACTGTAAACGCTTAATGACAATCATCTTTAAAGGTGCAATATATATAACATACTCAGTTTTTTTTGTAATTGTTGCTGGGTTCACACCCCGAGTTCCTTTCCCTAGCCCCTAGGACTGCAGGATGCCAGTAGCCAGAGCAGAGGACATCATAAGATGGGTATACTACATTTTAATAAGTGTTGCGGAGCATCTGGTGACATCGGGAGAAGGATGATTTCCAGTTTCTGTGTCGCAGCTATAACACGATGCATGAGGGGAAGAATAAACCTACCATTACTGAATTTTCCTCAGTGGGGGACAATAAAGGATATTTCCATTCTATTCTATGCTCGCTACATAATCCTCCTATCCAGTGGTCATTTGCAAAGGTCTTAAACCGCTGTTGCATTAACCTTTTATGGGCACCTTTCTTTAAACTCGACTGATAACAGGTTAAAATAAAAGGTTCTTTTTAATGTAATTTTGGACTGAGGGGACAAAGACTGCACATTCACTCACTACTCCATCTTAAACACAGCATTTGAAAACCTTTTAGTGTAACTAGAAGAAAACAAAACTGTTCTCATTGGAACAGTTTTGCAATTCTGCTGATTAGATGCTTCATTTGTTTAACATCACCATTAAAGGTATGAGAAATCTGTCATCAAGCAGACATTTATGAAGACTATGCTGTAGTGTACATAATAGTACAGATGCTTCTGTCACTTACATTTGTTCTCTGTGCCATCCAGGTCAATCATCATCTGGTCAATTCTCTCTTGCTCAACCACAGACACATCCTGAGCAGACAGTAAGCTTCACATTAGCATTTCATCATCGATGGAAACCCTTCCAAAGGTTACTTAGCATACATATTAGAAAATGCAGACACTAAATGATCTTACTTGGCCAACAAGTACAGGAGCAATGGTTGAATTAATGTGCTCTACAGCCTGTGAGACTCCTGTGAAGGACACATTAGAGATTATTTTATCAAAATATTATGGGCAACCCTTGCAATCTCAATATTAAAGCCATAGATTTAGCAGAACGTGCAACTTTTGATTCTAAAATTCATACTTTGACACAAAGAAAGAGATGTTTGCGTAATTAACTCTGTTATTTCCCCATAGTCAGTGTTTTAGCAGCTATTTTAAAATCAACATGCAAATCATCAATACTGAAATGACAGCATGCTTTACAGACAGCCCACCATGCACACTGATCGACTATTAGATGGACACATTTTTATTTTAAATTAGAAGGACAGGCAATGGAAACTCACTAACCCTTTCATATCTGGCAAAGAGAACAAGAGAGAGAGAATGGCGAGTTGTGATAACTCATAGAAAGACAAAAAAGAAATACAAAAAAGAAGTCAATATTTAAAGTATTTTTCTTAAAAAATGAATTATACTTTAAGTAATAAAGCTTCTTTATTAAAAACCAAAAAAAAACCCCAAACATGTTTCAACAATTTCATGAAATTAAATAAAGGAAATATGTACAAACCTTTCCCAAGGTAGCGAGACTTGTCGTTGTCCCTGAGCTCCAAGGCTTCATAGATTCCTGTAGATGCCCCGCTTGGTACAGCGGCCCTAAACAAGCCTGGGAAAGGTACATGCAAACGGAAGCATGACAGAAGAATAAAAAATGTCTAAATAATAATAAAACAAACAAAACAAAACGTGCATAGATAACCACATCATAAGGACAATTTAGGTAATGAACACTATTTTAACTACAAAAAACAAAAACTGGCCCAGAAGGCACATTTAGGCCTACCCTTGTCAGTGTAAAGGTCAACCTCTACCGTGGGGTTTCCACGAGAGTCGAAGATCTCTCTGGCGTGGATCTTAACGATGGACATGGTGCAGGACCTTGAGAAGAAACAGAGCTGCACTTGTTAATATCGGACAAAAAATAAAAGCTGTTGTAAATGTAATAAACATACAACAAAAAATAATATATACGTTTCTATTTGAATTATTAAAACGTGTCTCCCGTACCTCTTTCACTCTCTCCCCTCTGCGAAGCTCTCAAACAAAAATATCCTGACCTAGCTGCAAGCTTAAAAGCGCCAACATGCATGCTAGTATGCTAATTGGATTAGGCCTCCTCATCTGATTAATCACATGGCAGCTGGAAATGGTTGCGTCTGTCACAGCAAGGTTGAGTTTGAGTTACAGTTTGTTTGTGTTGATGCAGAAAAACGTGAGGGACTTCAAGGTTTTCATGAAGAGTAACAATGCTATCGTGATTACACTGACTCCTTTTTTGTGCCAATACTACCCACATAGACGTGTTCAGTAATCTTTTCCATTTGCTTAACAGATAAATAAGCCAAAACATAATGAGGATTACTAGAAACTCAGTAAAGAAAAACAGAAAACACCAAAACAACAACAAAACATTAGAGAAACAGCAATTTCTGTTTTAGCTCCCCAATATTATCCAATTCTCTTAGTAGGAACAGAAGCGGCAACTCTGAGAAGTCCTCCGTTCTTGCTGTCTGTGCCTTAGGATAACAGGGTATCTATGCCCACTGATCTGCCACTGCCAGTTATTCCTGATGAGATGGGTTTTTAAGTTGTTTTTTGTGGACTCATCTTCAAATAGCAATATCTAGAGACACACTTAAATCTTTGTAAGTCAAATATCTGCCGCAATGTCTTCAGGAATATGCAATTTCAAAAGTGTAGCAGAATTTCAAAATCATGCTCTGAGGCTTGAAAATTCATTCATTGAAGCATAAAGCATCGATCTAAAGGCTTATCCAGCAGGGTCTGATAAAGACTTCATAATGGATTTGCATTATCTGATTTGCTTAATAAACTGCTCCATGACCTGGATGACTGAGAACCTCTGCAGACTTCATGAAAAATAATGAAGAATAAAGGTGGTCATACCAAATATTGACTTTCAAGCTCATTAGAATTGCACAAAGCCGTTTTTACCTTATGTACCGTGTGTCCAAGCATGCTCCAAATAAATCACTGCAACCATTTTATAGAGAAATATTTTTTAAAAAGCTATAAACACTATATTTGATCTTTTTTGGCAAAGAATATTGATATTTAATTAGCATGAATATATAAATCTTTTACATTTTAACATCTTTTCTTACATGACTTCTATTAATGCAAAATATAATGATTGTAAAGGGACACATACTCAAGGAAATCTGAGGTTAAGCTTAAAAGTTGGCATTGTGGAATTAAAAACTGAGCAAGTAAAGGTGGTTGAATGGGAAGATACAAACCCTCAGTTAAAGATAAACACATAAATGTAAACTAAACGCAGAGTGTATGAATGACTTTTTTTTTTTAATATACGGACCTCGATCGTAGCAGCAGCGCTGCTGATGGGGATGGTTGACAAATATCAGCTAGCTAAACTTTACAGAGAAAACGAACTATTAAACAAAACCTACCAGAACGGCCAATTACATTAATTAACCGTGGCCCAGAAATAATTACCTTGACAACAGATGCAGAAAACTTTGAGTCTGTGGGAGAGCAAGAGAAAAACTACCGGGTACAGTGGGAGCGAGAAGAGACGAAGAAGAAGAATAGCGCCTATGTGCGTGCTGCTGCCCCTACAGTTTCCAATGTGAACTACAACCCCATCAGCTTCTACAGTAGCCTGTGTAAATCTTGTAGGTAAAAATGTCTGTGTTGCAGACTTTTAACAGGAACCATTCTATCTATCTGGACTGAAAATCAGTTGCAACAAGTTTTATGGAGCAATGAATCCAAATTTGAAATTTTCAGTCTAAATTGTTGTCAAATTGTTATCATTGTTGTTGTTTTTAAATGTAATTTCTGGTTAAAGAAGTCAATTCATCATTTGTTATGGTAAGCAATATAATAGATCTGTAAATTTTAAACAACATAATTCCATAATTTAAGTGCCATTTCTTGCATTTGCGCCACCCGACTTTTGGATACAAACGCATACAAACTGCTTGTATCAGTGTGTCTGAATGGGTGAATGAGGCGTATTGTTTGAGTTCTCTATCAGGGTAGAAAAGTTCTATATAAGAACCAGTCCATTTACCATTTACTGTTTGCATATAGTTGCAATTTAAACAGGCTTTTATATATTTTAAAAAAATACATGTTTCTTTAAAATGTTACAAAATGATGTGATCTAAAAAATATTATTATCACACTTATCGATGAGTGACAAAATAAAGGAAAAATCTAAACCTTTGACCCTAAAAAAGGGATGTGGCAGTTTGTTCATGCAGTAGGACACATTTTTCTGGGATGCTTGGGTCCAGTTCTCTGCTTTGACAGAAGAGTAACTGCAAATCAAAACAAGATTCTGAGAGTAAGCTGCTTTATCCTGTCATGTAATGAATCTACCCTGATGGGAGTGGCCTTTTTGTGCAAAGCTGTTATGCACTCATCTGTATTTCATACGATCCCACTTAGTGATCTGTTTTTGTTGTTATTTCAGACTCTCCCCAAATCTGATCAAATGATGGGTTACTTATTCGTTCATCTTCTTTTGTGTAATGACACTTTTGCGCATCACGCCCTTGATGCCGCACCCTCAGGCTTTCATATCAAGTTTCATTTAAGCACTTTTGGCTCTGCTGTTCTTACCTAGCACTCATAATCTTGTGATCGGAAAACATAACATGTGGGATCTTACACTAGTAAATTTGTCATGTTTCCTGTTCCCTTTTTGACAAAACAATCTGCATTTTCTTTATAAGATTTCACAATACTTGATAATGGCAGTCAGTTTTTTGTTTTTAAAGACGGACAGGAAACGCTGGCAAAGACAGCAGAGGAATGGCATGTGGCAAAGGCCCAGCTGGCTGGCTGGCTGGGACTTGAACTGGGGTCTTAGCTGTTTTTGCATCCTAATCCAGTTAGACTCTAGGTTTCCCCTAGCAGCTTTTCTTTTTGTACATCTACAGTGGGGCAAAAAAGTATTTAGTCAGCCACCGATTGTGCAAGTTCCCCCACTTAAAATGATGACAGAGGTCAGTAATTTGCACCAGAGGTACACTTCAACTGTGAGAGACAGAATGTGAAAAAAAATCCATGAATCCACATGGTAGGATTTGTAAAGAATTTATTCGTAAATCAGGGTGGAAAATAAGTATTTGGTCAATAACAAAAATACAACTCAATACTTTGTAACATAACCTTTGTTGGCAATAACAGAGGTCAAACATTTACTATAGGTCTTTACCAGGTTTGCACACACAGTAGCTGGTATTTTGGCCCATTCCTCCATGCAGATCTTCTCGAGAGCAGTGATGTTTTGGGGCTGTCGCCGAGCAACACGGACTTTCAACTCCCACCACAGATTTTCTATGGGGTTGAGGTCTGGAGACTGGCTAGGCCACTCCAGGACTTTCAAATGCTTCTTACGGAGCCACTCCTTTGTTGCCCGGGCGGTGTGTTTTGGATCATTGTCATGTTGGAAGACCCAGCCTCGTTTCATCTTCAAAGTTCTCACTGATGGAAGGAGGTTTTGGCTCAAAATCTCACGATACGTGGCCCCATTCATTCTGTCCTTAACACGGATCAGTCGTCCTGTCCCCTTGGCAGAAAAACAGCCCCATAGCATGATGTTTCCACCCCCATGCTTCACAGTAGGTATGGTGTTCTTGGGATGCAACTCCGTATTCTTCTTCCTCCAAACACGACGAGTTGACTTTATACCAAAAAGTTCTACTTTGGTTTCATCTGACCACATGACATTCTCCCAATCCTCTGCCGTATCAACCATGTGCTCTCTGGCAAACTTCAGACGGGCCTGGACATGCACTGGCTTCAGCAGCGGAACACGTCTGGCACTGCGGGATTTGATTCCCTGCCGTTGTAGTGTGTTACTGATGGTGACCTTTGTTACTTTGGTCCCAGCTCTCTGCAGGTCATTCACCAGGTCCCCCCGTGTGGTTCTGGGATCTTTGCTCACCGTTCTCATGATCATTTTGACCCCACGGGATGAGATCTTGTGTGGAGCCCCAGATCGAGGGAGATTATCAGTGGTCTTGTATGTCTTCCATTTTCTGATGATTGCTCCCACAGTTGATTTTTTCACACCAAGCTGCTTGCCTATTGTAGATTCACTCTTCCCAGTCTGGTGCAGGTCTACAATACTTTTCCTGGTGTCCTTCGAAAGCTCTTTGGTCTTGGCCATGGCGGAGTTTGGAGTCTGACTGTTTGAGGCTGTGGACAGGTGTCTTTTATACAGATGATGAGTTCAAACAGGTGCCATTCATACAGGTAACGAGTGGGGGACAGAAAAGCTTCTTACAGAAGACGTTACAGGTCTGTGAGAGCCAGAGATTTTCCTTGTTTGAGGTGACCAAATACTTATTTTCCACCCTGATTTACGAATAAATTCTTTACAAATCCTACCATGTGGATTCATGGATTTTTTTTCACATTCTGTCTCTCACAGTTGAAGTGTACCTCTGGTGCAAATTACTGACCTCTGTCATCATTTTAAGTGGGGGAACTTGCACAATCGGTGGCTGACTAAATACTTTTTTGCCCCACTGTAAATTGACCCTGCCTTCTGAGATTTTTAAATCTATCCCAGCTTCTTCTTCTTCTTTATTGCACCATCACCAGCAAACAAGAACAACCGTATGCTACATTTGAAAAAATGAAATGTGGAATGACGAATATCATCTTTATCAGCTGGTAATCTTAATCTTTCTTGTGCCAGTATGTTTCTAGTATGTTTTTTAAATGCTTTCTCAGTGATTTAAAAGGAATATATATATATATATATATATATGTATATATATATATATATATATATATATATATATATATATATATATATATATATATATATATATATATATATATATATTACAAAATGTAATAAGTGATTTAACACAAAAAACCCCCCAAACGTTTATACTTTTAGTCCTTACTGTAGAGCATCGTATTTTTATATTTGTTCATTATATTGTCTCCACCATCCTTGTTTGGATCAGGGTGGCATGGTGTGTGATATATCACGTGGTCAGTGAGGCACTTTCTTTTGCAGACAGAATTACTGAGGATGCTTAAGGTCTCTATCCACTTTGATACCTCAAGACACATGGCAGCCAGGGACAGTAGCTTTTGTCTTCAACTTTTTCTGTCTTCAACCTTCTTATATATATTCTTTGGGTTTTTAGCCTTTATTGCAACAGGATAGCTGTTGGAAGAAATTCCAGGGGTGCCTCATACTGGGTGCTGGTTTACTCAACCCAGTGAGCTAAACCAGCATTCAGTCTTTTGGCTTTATTTCTTCTTCTTTTTTAAACCCTTATAGTAAGTTGCAGATCACAATGTTCCTTTTACAATATAATAAAACTGAGAATTACTGGTGTTTTATACAATATACCCTTACATTCCAGGTTTCAATCCAAGATAACAAGTGTCACTGTTCTGGTGCAGAAGAAAGTGCTTGCATAAAGTCTTGACACAACCCCAGCAACATCTTTTGGATAAACTGGAACACCAGCATGCTCCTAAACATCAGTATTCAACCTCATACTCCTTGTTTGGCTGCATGTCAGCAAATCCTTGCAGCCAAATTCCCAAGTCTTGTAGAAAGCCCCCCAGATAAGTGTAGGCTGAGGGAGGAAGATACTGCAGCCCATAGGTCTGTGATCAGTCAGTCAGAATTTTGGTATTTAATGTTGAACTTGAGTAACTAACATCAGTGTTAACCAGAGATGGGCAGTTACTGTAATCTGATTACTTTTTTCAAGTAACAAGTAAAGTAAGGGATTACTATTGCAAAAAATGGTAATTAGATTACCGTTACTTTCCCGTAGGAACGCTGCGTTACTGCGTTACTAAAACCGTGATTTTTTTGCCAGAATGTCTCATGACAGTGACATAAGCAAGTGCGACATTTGTGACAACAGCTGTGTGCAGATCAACAATGGATAGGGTATGAGCGTGCAGCGTTTAAAGCGTGGAAGTACTGGCCTTACTTTGAGTTTGATTCCATAAAAAGTGACAAAAACATTAGCGTCCGTTGTGCGTGGGAAGAAAACTTCTTTTTACAACGAAAAAAAACCCCTAAACAAGCTCCGAGTGCGCAACGACGTAACGGGAAATTCACAGAGAAACTTGCACACCTCCACCTACCCCACTCCTGCTTTACAGGTGAAAATAGAGCAACAGGACCGCTAGTCTTTGATTTTATTTATTTTCTGCTGTGTTTTACTTGCATCTCTTTGAAAGAGTGTAAACACAAAAAATAATTTATTTTATGTGCTGGAATGTGCAGAAAATAGGTTTAAATGTTAAACTAATTTCTTCCAGTCAGAGAATGTTGCATATAATTTAATTTTTGGTTGATGCATAAAGTTAAAAGATTAAAACTGATAAAACAAGTTTAAAAAAAAAAAACTTTTCCATTTGATTACATTTTGTATGATGGATTATGCAGAAAAAGTAGAATTGGGCTGAAAGATCTATCGCTTTATCACCTATTCAGGTTGTAAATCGTGTTTTTAAAAAGTAACTAAGTAACTAAGTAATTAATTACTTTTGAAAATAAGTAATCAGTAAAGTAACGGGATTACTTTTTTGGGGAAGTAATCTAATTACTGAATACTTTTTCGAGTAACTTGACCAACACTGGTGTTAACTCACAGCTCTGTCAATATGGACCTCCGTTAACATGCATAGGCTTTCATAGAGGAAGTATGGGGAATGGTTTTTGTATTGTGTGCTGTGCAGTTAATTTTGCAATTGACAACTACAGCGAACCTCAGGTGTAAAACTTAGCAACAGAAGGAAACCTTTAATATTTCAGGGGAAAAAAACCCAGACAAAACTGAAACACAATCACACGTTTTTTCATAAAATGTTTAAATGAAGCTGTAAGTGAATTTAATCACATACACTACATGGACAAAAATGGAAACCCATGCCATGAAGGTCCCGGTGCACAGTTTTTGTGCTGATGTTAATGCTGTAGGAAGTTTCAAGCACGGCTGTTATTGTGTCAGCAGACCGATGACAACTTTTCAATTCAATTCAATTCAATTTTATTTCTATAGCGCCAAATCACAACAACAGTCGCCTCAAGGCACTTTATATTGTATTGTATATGGTAAACCCTACAATAATACATACAGAGAAAAGCCCAACAATCATATGACCCCCTATGAGCAAGCACTTTGGCGACAGTGGGAAGGAAAAACTCCCTTTTAACAGGAAGAAACCTCAGGCAGAACCAGGCTCAGGGAGGGGCGGGGCCATCTGCTGGGACCGGTTGGGGTGAGAGAAGGAAGACAGGATAAAGACATGCTGTGGAAGAGAGACAGAGATTAATAACAAGTATGATTCAGCAGAGAGGTCTATTAACACATGTTTAGTCAGAAAGGTGACTGAAGAAGAAAAACTCAATGCATCATGGGAGTCCCCCGGCAGCCTACATCTATTGCAGCATAACTAAGGGAGGATTCAGGATCACCTGGTCCAGCCCTAACTATATGCTTTAGCAAAAAGGAAAGTTTTAAGCCTGATCTTAAAAGTAGAGCTAGTGTCTGTCTCCCGAATCCAAACTGGAAGCTGGTTCCACAGAAGAGGGGCCTGAAAACTGAAGACTCTCCCTCCCATTCTACTTTTAAATACTCTAAGAACAACAAGTAGGCCTGCAGTGCGAGAGTGAATGGGGCGATATGGTAGTATAAGGCCATTAAGATAAGATGGGGCCTGATTATTTAAGACTTGAGGAGCAGGATTTTGAATTCAATTCTGGATTTAACAGGGAGCCAATGAAAGGAAGTCAATACAGGAGAAATCTCTCTCTTTCTTGCACTCTTGCTGCAGCATTTTGGATTAACTGAAGGCTTTTCAGGGAGTTTTTAGGACATCCTGATAATAATGAATTACAGTAGTCCAGCCTGGAAGTAATGAATGGATGAACTAGTTTTTCAGCATCACTCTGAGACTGGATATTTCTAATTTTAGAGAAGTTACTTAAATGGAAAAAGCAGTCCTACATATTTGTTTAATATGTGCATTGAAGAACATATCCTGGTCAAAAATGACTCCAGGGTTCCTCACAGTGTTACTGGAGGCCAAGGTAATAGAATAATAGAATAATCCTTTAAATGTCCCACAAGGGAAAATTTGGATGTAACAGCTGCAAGAAAGACACATATTAAAACAAACAGTACACAAGACACAAAACAGAAACATACACAATTTTTACATATTTACATCCTTTTAGGCACTGTGCGTCTCAGCACATGCCCATACATGGTCTGTCACTTCATGGGTTATTTGCTGTGGTTCATAAACTGTTAAACTTTGTAATAACACCACTTCAGTTGTTCATGGCTGACTTGTTGCAACCTTGCTCTTTAGAGACCTATTCTTTTACAAAAATGAATAAAGGCAGATTGCATGGATAGGTGCTTGATTTCCATAGACCTGCAACAACAGAATGGGCCAACACCTGAACTGAAAGATCAGGAGGTGTGGCCTAATACCTTTATCTAAATAGTGCACCTGTTTTGCAAAACATTTCACAATTTTCCCATCTTGTACAGATAATCTTCAGATGAAGCCCCATTATATTATAATTATTATAAAGCAATATTATAATTCTTGCTTTTTTAATTTCCTCAAGTATTTCCATCTAATACAGCCAATCAAAATCTACAGTGAAACAGTTCAAAGGAAATTAGGTCATCTTTCAGTAAAACTTGAAGTGAAACAGTAGCTGTGTAGCTGTTTACATATTTACCAAGCAAACAAAGGTTGCTGGTTCAATTCCAGCAGGAGACATAAATCAAATTTGTGTTGCGTGGCTGGGATGGTCATCTGGTGTAAGACAAATATGCAGGGCTACTTGTGCCAAGGGAGCAGCTGAAAGACTTAAAAAATAAATAAATATAATAAAGGATCAAAAATAAACAGCACACAGCCATGCTGCCCCATTTTGATGAAACACAAAATATTGTATCTGGAAATACAATCAGTCCAATAGTGCACTATAATGGATTCTACTTTTTTTCTTTTTTCCCACAGAATTCAGAGGGATAGCTTTTAACTTTCACAAAGGTTATCTGATGGATTTACAAACTAATCTGTTACAGTCAGCCGAGATCACTTCACAAGCGAGAAGTGAGACCTCATTTCAGCAGCCATTTCATCCTTTGAAACCACATTTGTTGCATGGATTCAGCACCTCTTTAAAATGATTAACTTAGCTACATACAGCAGTTCTGTCAGTACAGAAGTCTTGCTCAACGGCTGTTTAAAAGTATTTGTGTGTGCGCGGCAGTCAGTAAGGCAGTTTAAGGGAAGGTTGACCTTAACTTGAGAGAAGCTACTGTAAAAAACCAAAACAAATTTGTTTCAGACAGTGGATAAACTGAGGGGCTGCACGTTGTAGACAGTTTAATAAAAAAACAACAACATTTTTGCAAAATTCAGGTAAGATTACACTGGAAAGTATCATATAGTCCACTGGTTGCACACTTTAATGTATTAGAGATTTAATGAAAAAAATAGAAAACGAATAATTTTTCATATTTTACTAAAAATATTTTCAGTCCATGAATTCAACATGTTTGTTGTTCTACTGCCTTACCAAAGGTTTTTTGTTGGGTCTGTTATAGTTCTGTCAGACAGTCAAGCCTAAAAAATCCCCACGGCTCCTGGCTTCTTCCAGGGCAATATTAAATGCTCTGCAAGTTTTTTTGGACTTCATAACATGCTCTGTGTTCTGAAAACTGGCTTTAAGTGACTATAATTGTAGCTGTAACACAGCAAAGTATATAAGGTACTTCAGCAGAGCTGGCAATATCATCAAGGACTACTCTCACCCCAGCAACCAACTGTTTGAACTATTACCGTCAGGCCGACGGTACAGGTCACATAAAACCAGGACAAACAGATTCAGGGATAGCTTCTTTCCCAGAGCTATCACCGTAGTAAATAAGCACAAAAACAATTGAACCTATTCCATACCGTCACTGTCATTGTATTATGCTGCTATTCATACTGTCATTATATTAATGCTGCTATCCTGTATATATTGTACATACTATTGTTTGAGTACTTACGATTGTTTTTTTGTACTTTTTATATTTTACATTTATATTTATTATTGAAACTTGCACCAAGGGAGTGGCACTCCAATTTCGTTGTACTCTGTACAATGACAATAAAGGCTATTCTATTCTATTCTATTCTATTCTATTCTATTCTAAGTGACACTGTCACGATCCTGGGTCTTTTAACCCAGCGTTTTGAGTTTTAGTTTATTTTGATGTTTATGGTTTGCTTAAGTTCATTTGTTTATTTAGATTCACTTTGTTTTTTCTACCCCTGTATTTATGTTCCCCTCACTATTTATTGTCATGTCTGCGTCCCATTATGTTTCCTGTTTTATTTTGAAGAGGTCTTGTGTTTCTATGTTCAGTGTGTTTAGTTTTACACTTCCCCTGTGACTTCGTTGTGTTCATGTGTGTCAGCTGTTTTCCCCATGTGTTCCCACTTCCCTCATTAGCCTCTTGTGTGTATTTAGTCCGTGTGTTTTCAGTCATTCCTTGTCAGGGCGACTGCTAGTCCACATCGTGTCACCGGGTAGCCACGCCAGTTCTCCATGTTTAAGGGTTTTTCATGTTTCATTTTAGTTCACCCAGTTCAGGTTATTATTTAGTTCACCCATGCCCTTCGTTTGTATTTATTTTGCCAGCGATAATAAACTGCTCGTTTTCTGTTAATCCACATCACATTTCACATTGTGTTTCGGTCTGCATTCAAGTCCTTTTTCACAACATATACAGTCTGCCTCAGCCAGACTGTGACAGATACAAAGTCACTGTACAGGCTATATACGCTGTGAATGGGTTTAACAAGAATGGCAGGTGGTCGTTTTTTGTAGTAATTTTTTTTCCATGCAAAATAAAAGCAAAGAAGCAAAATTACCCCCAAAATTATTTTATTATACAAATTTAAAGTCACATGTTGAATAAAAACCCTTAATCAGTACAAAAATACTTTAGAAAAAAGGAAAACTCTGAATTAAAGTGTTAAAAAAAATTGTGTTACAGATTCAAGCAAGTCCTAATACCTTTGTGGAGGATATACATATTTGGTGTATTATATTTAATAAAAATACATGAATTAGACCCTGAATAAATGTTAGCCACAGAAATTTACCTGTCATGCTGTCATGGTGCATATAGTCAGTGACCCAAACCCATTATGTTTATAGCTGTTCTAGAGTTCTTAATAGAAATGTAAATCCATGCGTAAATATAGAAGTAAAATAAAAAAGCTCTTAATACTACTTTAATCCAAGAAAATACTTACCCCTAAAAAATAACAAAGTAAAACTAGCTTATAAGATATTGTAGAATTATTGTATAAATTCAAGCAGGAAGCATCATTACACCTATGACAACTGTAAAAGAGGTACTGTATATTCATTTAAATTTATATGTAGTAAAAAAAATGCTATTTTTTCCTCCCAGTGAAAAACACAAATGAGAATTTGGAATGCTGATAATATGATGATAATCTTTATGGATAAAAGTACTGCACCACCTACATATTACACTTACAGAAAAGCCATGCCATGTAGCTCCTAGGACACAGCTTTTGTGCTGATGTTAATGCCAGAGGAACTTTGTCGTTCTGTACCACTTTGTCCTTTTAGCTTAGAGTTGAATATAGCAATGATGGCAGTGAATTTCAACACAATTTAATAAAAAAAAAAAACAAGCTTATTTTAGATCTTTGATCTGTCAAGCTGGTCTTTTTGTGTTAAAACAATTTGCTGTACTAAAAATGACCCACCATATAAAACCATGCAGTAAACAAGCTACTCTACATATTTTTGAAATAAAAAAAATTAAAGTTGCTCTTAAAGTTTGGATTTTTTAAAAATATGGTCATTTGCTCCATTATCGTGGACATGCAGTGAAGCTCGCCCTTTCTTTTGCTGTCACCTCTGCCATCACTGGAAGATCATCTGCTGGGCGGGAGCTGGTCTTAAGACGCTGGAAAAAGGCATTAAGATTGTCAATGAATATCACCAGGGGCATAATTTCCAGGGGGGTTAAGGGGGTTATTACCCTCCAATAATCAGACCCGACCAATATAACCTCTCCAATACAATTATGAATGACCTTTCATAGATAGGCTGTTGATTTTCTTTACTCATTTCAGGTATTACCAGCAAAATAGTTGCATGTTTAATCATCTGGGAATTTACCCAGATTTATTTATTTATTTATTTAGAGAGAGATCTTGACCCCTCCAATGTTCAGAACAAAGTTACGCCGATGAACATCACAGTTAGTTATTCAAATACAAAGCTGCCACTAGTAACATCACTGACCTGCCAGAGACTCCCTCTACCTTTGGCCAGTTTGTAGATCATAGTGACTGGGATCATAGAAAGAGACGACATGGCGAGGAACCAGCCAATCCAGTAAGCCCACCAAGGATACACGTAGGTGTTGTTGAATTTCAGTGGTGTGTAACTTATCAGCAAAAACACAAGGGTTCCCTTTAAAGGAAATCATCGTCAATAATAATCAGTGAAAGATGGAAATTATACAATATCGATAAACTATTTAGTCAGACTGCTTCAGATGCTTACACTGCAAATAAGAGGAATGGCATACAGCCAGCAGTACTTGATTAGTGACAGAGGTTTGTAACCAATCATGTCCTCAATGTTGTCACAGAAGCGTTGAGCACCTAGGACAGAAGTATTTATTTAATTATTGTAAACAAAAAAGAAGCTAGGGCTATTTTTACCTGGGTTAGCATGCTCACAGTTGCTGCTAATTTCCAATTTGCAGCAACTATAAGCGCAACAATGCATACTCTTTCCTGCACAAGGAGCTTGCTGTTGCTGCCTCCTCCACTTACATGTCTTTCCATGTCTGCACATTGAAGGGTGTGAACCTCCGTTTCTCTTTGGTTTCCATATATATATATATATATATAAACAATTGTACCACTGACATTTATAACATACCATAGATCCATCCAATAATCACTGACTGGAAAATTGCCATCAGAACAAGAGTGGGCCCACTGCATACATAGTGATCAAAGATCTGCAGAATGTATGCGCCAGCCTAAAATGAAAGCAGCGAATACAGTGGATTTGATTTATTTAAAAAAAAGTATTACTGCAAACAACTCAAAATCCTGTTGATTTAATGGAAACAAAAACACATTTTAGGAGTGTACCTACTGTGTATTTTGTGTCATTTGACCATGCTGGAAAAAATTTTTACACAGTAAACTGATTACATTTGACCAACAATAAATGTGCTTCTGACAGCTCACCTCTGACACTAATAACAGACCAAACATATAGCAGAGCGCACAGATCAGCATCAGATAAAGCTCTCTGCGGTATCCTTTTCGTATCTGGGCTGGGTACACATCTGTTAACGAGGTCATGATGCTCTCGAGACCTGCAAACTGGAGAGTAACACAAAGACAGGTTAGTGTCAAGATAAGTTAAGCAAGAGATTTTTTACAAGACATAGGAAAGACTGAAGCTGACCTGGCCATCTATTCCCAGTAAGATGATCATGGTGAAAAAGCACACAGACCAGACCTGAGGCCATGGCAGCAGGGTCACAGCTTGTGGGTAAACTATGAAGACAAGTCCTGGACCTACAGAGTGAAACCAAGAACAAGTAAATCATGTCAGAGTGCCACAGTGTCTTCGGTTTACGGAGAAATGTTTAATGCATTTTAACATTTAGAAGGTTCCAGGCTTAATAATTGTCATGAGGAAAAAGATTATTTTTCAATTAACAATCCGTAACTTTAGAGAAAAAAAAAAACACATGCCAGTCTGAAATCTAACCAAGCAGGTGTGCAGCCTCACCTGATTCAGCAACTGTAGCAATGTCCACACCCTGTTTTTGTGACATGTAGCCCAAAACTGAGAAGATCGCAAAGCCTGATACGAAGCTGGTCCCACTGTTCAACAAGCAAAGATAGAAGGAGTCTCTGCAAATCAGAAACAAAGCTTCCTGTCTTTATTTGTGAATCGGTAACGTACAACAAGGACTGACACTGTGATAACAAGAAATTACTAAAACCTCCAAAAATGTCTCTCTCTGTGTATGTGTCTTCTGTTCTTTGCCTATCCTGATGCACACTTATGTTTGGGGTTTTTGTGTCACAGGCTGGGTCTCCGACCCAGCACTTTGAGCTTTCTTTGTATTGTTCTCATTTTTTGAGATGTTGTTAGTTTTGTGTTATTTCCTATTTGCCTTTAGTTTAGGCAGTTATTGTTCCTGGGTTTTCTATGTTTTGGGGTTTTCTATTTATTTCATCACGTATTAGGTCTGTTAAGTTGTGTTGTCATTTCCTGTTTTATTCTGACAATGTCATGTGTTCTTTGTTCATTGTATTTAGCTTTCCTCTCCTGGTCCTGTCATTAGGTTTATGTCTGTCAGCTGTTTTCCCCCATGTGTCGCCACTTCCCCTGATCACCTCATGTCTGTATTTAAGCCTTTTGTTTTCTTCATGCCATTGTCAGTTCGTCTGTTTATTCTCACCAGAATCATGGTCATAGTCATAGCCTGTTTATTTTCCACCTCGGTCATAGTTATAGTTTTTGGTCTTAGTACCTTTAGTGTTTTGTTTCTTAGTGTTTTGTCAGTTCAGTGTTTTGTTTCTTAGTGTTTTGCCTGTTTGCTTTGGTCTCTTGGTTTATTTCCTGCCGTCATCGCAATAAAGGTTCACTTTTCTGTTAATCATTACTATCCCTCGTCATCATCTGCTTTTGGGTCCTGCTTCCGCACACATCGGCGCACCCCGCCGTGACAGAACGAACTGACCAGTCATGGACCCAGCAGACTCTGCTCTCACCGAGTGTCTGGAGGAGATGGCTCAGATCCAAGCGATCCTCAACCGCGTCCTCACAGCGCCCGATTTGAAGAGCAAGCTGGTAATGATTAACACTGCTGAAGCTATTATGGAGAGGGATCCCCGCCTTCTCCAGCTCCCGGACTCACCTGCCATCGTTGATGCCTTTACGAGGATAAAGGAGATGCTGCAGGCCCAGGGACTGTCGAGTCAGGAAAAGGCTTCCAGCACCCACCAGTCACAACAACCCCACAATCAGTCATCTCCATTGCTGCCTCCGGAACCTGAGTGTGTTCGTGTCGGTTCGCTGAGATTCGCCGCAGCGTCACCACCTCTCAGCTCACCAGTTTCCACGCCCTCATCACAGTCTCGCCATACTCCTGTCACAGTTCAGCGCGAGGAAGCGCCGCACACCATAGACTTGGACGACGACGAGCGCCAGTCTATATTCTGCGCTCTCTTGGAGGAGGAGCTCCGGTGGAAGCCGTGGCTCATTCCGGAGCACGAGCACTCTTTCCGGGGAACTCGACTGGCTCTCGGGGGACCTCGGAGTTACCAAGGACTTCCACCCATCGCTCCGCCGTCTTCCACTCCTAAGAAAAAGCGGCGTGCGCGCCACCGACGCTCCGTATCACAAACGCAAGTGAGTGATTACATTTTGGCTCCTCATGTTTTCTCTCAGGAAGTTGTTGAAATTGACACTACTTTTCCGGTTAATGAGCCCGGCTATACAGAGACTGTTTGCCCTGGAAAAGCTAGCCATCAGGCTCAGCTAAGCTGCTGTGGTACTGCTATCCAGGCCGGTTTGGAGCCGGAGACGGAGGTACAGCTGGTGCAGCCAATTTCAGTGTCAGCCGGAGGGCCCGGGGAGCCCGTCCGGCCTCATGTTTCGTCTGCTGGAGGTTCAGGAGAACCCAGCCAGCCTCATGTTTCGTTTGCCGGAGGTTCAGGAGAACCCAGCCAGCTTCATGCTTCGTCTGCTGAAGGTTCAGGAGAACCACACCAGCCTCAAGCCTCGTCTGCTGGGGGGCCCAAGGAGCCCATCCAGCCTCATGCCTCGTCAGCTGGAGGGCCCGGGGAGCCCATCCAGCCTCATGCCTCGTCAGCTGGAGGGCCCAAGGAGCCCATCCAGCCTCAAGCCTCGTCAGCTGGAGGGCCCAAGGAGCCCGTCCAGCCTCAAGCCACGTCTGCTGGGGGGCCCGAGGAGCCCGTCCAGCCTCACGCCACGTCAGCTGGCGGGCCCGAGGAGCCCGTTCAGCCTCATGCTTCGTCAGCTGGAGGGCCTGAGGAGCCCGTCCAGCCACCTTCTGCTTCACCACCTGTGGCTGCCTCACTGTCACCTGGTTCTGCCTCTGCTACGCCCGGTCCAGCTCCGGTCTGTGCTTCGCCCGGTCCAGCTCCAGCCTGTGCTTCGTCAGCCGCAGCTCCAGCCTGTGCTTCGTCAGCCGCAGCCTCAGAGCCTTCGTCCTCGTCTGGTCCGGCCTCGTCAGAGTCTTCAGCTCCGGCCTCGTCAGAGTCTTCAGCTCCGGCCTCGTCAGAGTCTTCAGCTCCGGCCTCGTCAGAGTCTTCAGCTACGCCTGGTCCGGCCTGTGCTTCTGCTACGCCTGGTCCGGCCTCTGCCTGTGCTTTAGCGTCGCCTGGTCCTGTGCCCTCCAAGCCTCGGCCAGTACGCCTGACACTTGGGCGCCGCCGCCGCCGTCCGCACGGTCGGCCCCCTGAACGGTTTCCGTGTCGCCGCCGTTGCCGTCCGCACGGTCGGCCCCCTGAACCGTTTCCGTGTCGCCGCCGTTGCCGTCCGCACGGACGGCCCCCTGATCGCATGAACTATGACTTTCTGGACCGTCACCCTCCGGGTCGGCCCCCTGAGGAGTCATGAACCGTTCCCTGCGCTCCTGTGATTTTGATGGACTTTTTGTTTTTTTGGCCTTGTTTCTGGCCCTCCGACCTGGACCCCGGCCGCCCGCCCTTGGTGGGTTGTTTTTGGTTTTGTTTTTCGAGGTTTTGGGGCGTCTGGAATCCGCCCTTAAGGGGGGGGCTCTGTCACAGGCTGGGTCTCCGACCCAGCACTTTGAGCTTTCTTTGTATTGTTCTCATTTTTTGAGATGTTGTTAGTTTTGTGTTATTTCCTATTTGCCTTTAGTTTAGGCAGTTATTGTTCCTGGGTTTTCTATGTTTTGGGGTTTTCTATTTATTTCATCACGTATTAGGTCTGTTAAGTTGTGTTGTCATTTCCTGTTTTATTCTGACAATGTCATGTGTTCTTTGTTCATTGTATTTAGCTTTCCTCTCCTGGTCCTGTCATTAGGTTTATGTCTGTCAGCTGTTTTCCCCCATGTGTCGCCACTTCCCCTGATCACCTCATGTCTGTATTTAAGCCTTTTGTTTTCTTCATGCCATTGTCAGTTCGTCTGTTTATTCTCACCAGAATCATGGTCATAGTCATAGCCTGTTTATTTTCCACCTCGGTCATAGTTATAGTTTTTGGTCTTAGTACCTTTAGTGTTTTGTTTCTTAGTGTTTTGTCAGTTCAGTGTTTTGTTTCTTAGTGTTTTGCCTGTTTGCTTTGGTCTCTTGGTTTATTTCCTGCCGTCATCGCAATAAAGGTTCACTTTTCTGTTAATCATTACTATCCCTCGTCATCATCTGCTTTTGGGTCCTGCTTCCGCACACATCGGCGCACCCCGCCGTGACATTTTGTGTGTGTGTGTTTGGGGTGTGTGTCATATTTATGGAAGTTGTGCTGATGTGAATTTAATTCTTCTTCATGCTGTATCTCACATTTTGTGTTGTTCCTGCATTATCACAACAGTGTTGGTCAGTGCTATTAAATTCTTTTGTTTGGGTGCAGGTTAAAGTTACATTGACTCATAGTAAGGGTTCGACACTTGTAATGAAAAAATTTAATTAAGATTTTGAATCTTTTACACAAGTCTTATTAACTGATAATTCTTTAGCATTAGGAATTAGCAGCTATAGTAGGACATAATTGCAAATTGTGATTTAAACCATCAAATTAGATCTTCATCAGGTAGTCACCTATAACAGTTATTGTTGTACTTGTTGTAGCTTCCAAGTGTAGTCAGGCATCCCAAACATATGGCATAAGAATAAAATATTTGTGTTCCAGCATCCATCCAGACCTGTAAACCAACAGAAGATTATTTTTCCAAAAATGCTGCTACTAAATGCTGTTATCGTGGCACAAAAATCAAAAGAAAATAGACTAAATAATACCTGTGGGTCAGCAAGCCGTGCCAGATTCGGATACAAGTAGTATTTGATCCCATGGAAAGCTCCGGGAAGGGTTATTCCTCTGACAAACAGCACAGCTAATGTGATGAAGGGGAATGTGGCTGTGAAATATGTAGCCTGTAAAAAAATAAAACGGGCAATACAAAAAGTACACCATAACTAACAATAGAGGGCATGGTAACATTTGCAAGGGGATATGTTGTGACAATGCTGTGATTTTGGCTGTGCAAACCTTTTTAAAAAATTTTCACCAATCCATCAATGTTACTTAATAAGACTATCTTTATTTATTGTTTTTACAATCTTGAATTTTCTAACTGTATCACTTCAGGAAAAAAGGCACCAGTGGATTAATTCAATTAACTCCAGTGATTTAGGAAGAAAATAAGTTACTACACGCTACAGTAGGTAATTATATGGCAGAGACAGCTGGGATCTATTGCACACGTCTCTCCCACAGAGAGATTTCCCAGTCAGCACTTCCAATTCACTTTCTCACAAATCACAAGCCTCACATGAGTCATGCCTATCCACTGAACGAGGCACACGAGAGTCTTCGCGTGTTTCATAACGTTTCGTCAAACTGTTGCTTTCTATATGAAATTAAACTCGCAACCGTATTTGACATTAGCTTGCTCGTGGCTGCTTTAAGTTTATATTTGAAAGATTCAAATTGTTCAGTTACTTTTTTTTATCGGTCTAGACAAAACAAACCTTTGGGTTATATAGACTGAATATGTTACATCACAACGTGTTTTTTTTCCCATGTATATGGGAGTTATTTTTTGTTTTTGTAGTTTATGTGAAAAAGGGGCCTGCTTTTTTCTTTACAAAGTAGTTTAACCAAACTTTTTTTTTTAAAGTATCTCAGATAAGAGATAATCCTTTATTAGTCCCATACGTGGGAAATTTGTTGATATCTTAACATCTAAATTTAACCAAACTAGAATTGTGCCTTGGGTGGCTTCAGTGCGGCTGCTTCCTATTTTAACTAATCACCAGTAATTTCTTTAATACTGAGTCCAACAATCTGATTGCATGTGGCTGCAGGTCTGACACAACCACAACTGCATGACAACACTGTTATGTGTTGTGGTCTGCTTTGAAAGCTAAGCACACGTAACACTGAACTATTGGCTTGGCAGCAGCCCAAAAAAAAAAAAACTGTGGCTGTCTGGGAGTTCTGGTCTGTTATTTTCCATGCCACACCTTAGTCACTCAGCCATTCTCAGTGAGGAAAAGTTGTTGTGGGTGATTTTAGAACAGGAGGGAAAGTGTTTCAGATTATTTATGACCCCTTCATCATCAAGTAACTACTGATTATAACGTTTTGTGAACTAGACATCCTGTACCATGTCTGTCATTGAATTTAAGTGCCAAACATTATCTTCTTTGTTAAGCATGCGGTGTGTGCTAAGTGGAACAAAAGTCTCCTAAAAGGGTTTTTAGTACTCAGCTGTAAAAGGCTGATGGGGGTTTTTCATCACCCTGCCGTGTAGGCTGGTCGGTGGGGGTGGGCTAGTAGGCGGGTGGGCGGGCATTGTGGTCACCCAAGTTTCTGAATGCAATAACTCAATAATAAAGCTAAGTAGGAGCTTCGAATTGATAATAGTGGTGTATCTACTACAAATCTCGGACACACATTTGTCATTTTAGTGTTACCTTTCCTGTGGATTTAACTCCCTTCCAGACACAAAAGTAGCAGATGACCCAGGCTAGAAGAAGGCACAGAGAAAGTTCCCACTGAATGTTTCCCAAGGCCTCTATGCCAGTGGATATGTTCAACACCCGACGCCTGAAAGATGACGCAGTGTTAGTTAGATGAATGGCCTTTTAAAGCAGTATGTGTTGTTGTGTAAAACTTCATCTTTGGACTGTAGTTACTAGTTAAGATTTTAATTTTTTTTTACCATTACTGTCATTACCTACACATATGTGTGAGTTTGGAGAGGGCTACAAAAATGGGCAACATGTGAGCATTGCGTGAGTTTGCATGTTGAAAATCCAATACCCAGGAACATTTATATCAGAAAAAATATTATTAGTTACATATTTGATTGACAAGTCACTGGGGCCAACATGAAAGACCTGATGAAGTTGAAGCTCATTAAACTATTCAGAATGATATATGCTTGAATGTGCAATTAAAATCACTTCACACCTTTAGTACACAGGTGTTTTCAATTATTCTGGTTGATTGATCCCATCTCAGTGCTGTGGGGGAGCTATGCTGACAGATGCTACAGCATATGCTGTTACACGTGAACTGTCTTGCTCAGGAAATATGAGTCTCTCAGATAAGGCAGAAGATCTGAATAAAACTTCATAATAGTGCAGATTAGGTAATTTCTTTGTTTTCACGTTGTGTTTGAAGGTGTTTTCAGTTAGGAGCAATCAGACATCTGTGTGGCGCTAAGGGGACTCACCAAACTACTAGGGGTGCAACAATACACAAAATTCTCGGTTCGGTTCAGTTCGATACTTTGGTGTCACGGTTCTATATTTTTTCGATACAAAAAAAATGTTCATTCTTTTTTAATTTGTCATTTATTAAAATTATAAATATATATTTTAACTCAAAAGTACAGTTTTTAAATTTAATGTTGCTGAAACAACAAAGTAATAAAAAAAATAATCTATCTGATAGAGAAATCACTCATCTTTGGAAAAGAGAGTTTATTACAGAGAAATGGCTCTTTCCAAAATAAAAGCTATACTATACGCTTCTTCTGGGCTATATTCTCAGCAGCATATTAAACATATCAGGTCCCCATAAGGAGAATCATGTGCTAACGGCTGTCTAAATGACTCGGGTAAAGTTTGTAGCATGCATGCTTGTTGTTTTGTCTGCTTCCACTTGTCTTTGCACTAGAATGATGTCGGCGTAAATGTGCAGTCATATTCGTTGTGTTCCCACTAGTGCTGTCAGCGTTAATCTGAAATGACGTTAACGCCACAACACAGCAAATCTCCGTTAACGAGCTACCACGGATCGCCCTGTGCGTGGGGCTGGACGGTGTCAACACGTTAACGAGCTAACTGCGCTAACGCACTAGTTCCCACCCATGTAATTGAGCACTGCGTGGCACATCAAACATACTGTTTTACTTTTGTCCATGACGCGCTTACCTTCAGGGTCATACTTCACATGAAGAACAAAACAGTTCCAAAAGCCAGATCTGAATGAGGGTGGGGGAGGTTCAATTTGCCATGTTGCAAGGAGCTTAGCTTCTGTCTTGCTAGCTTGTGCTGCGCTCAGTGGATCTGCGCTGGACAGTGCAGCCTAGGCGGAGTAGTCGAACGCAGATCCACTGAGCGCTCAACACAGACAGCATCGTCAGAAGAAAAGTTAATAAAATAAATTAAAAATGTTGTATTGTTCGATACATATGCATACCGAACCGAAAGCAATGTATTGAACGGTTCAATATCGATACGAGTATCGTTGCACCCTTACAAACTACATGATAAAACTGGCAAATTTATCATAGCACATGCAAAGAAACACACGAAAGCAGTGTGGAAAAACAAAGATCTGATGTGGCTGTGGCATCGACATGCAGAGCTTTTATCTTTAGTATAGTATACCTATAGCTGAGCTTTCAAATGAAGTTTTATTAAAAAAACTCATGATAACTCACTGCCAAAATTCTACAACAGAAGATGATGAATTTACAGGTAAAGTCCAGTTGAGGGTGGCATTGTAGTTGTTTATTACCACACAACGATCTGAAATAGATTAAAACACAGTTAAAGATGACAAATCTTCAAAGGCTTGAATTTTATTTATGTCAGTTAAATTGCTTAAGCGAGATGTCACATTTAGAAACACAATGAAGTGACATTAACATTATCCATACTATTTTTAAGGCCACTGATTTTTTGGTGTATGCAAAGGCAGATAAAAGTATAATAGCAACATATGTATTTACTTGTATTCCATGTGTTATTACAGGTGGCCCATGGCAACTCTCCAGAGAAGGAAGAAAATAAGTAGAGAAAAGCCCAGGCTAAAATCACAATATAGCTGATGCCTCCGTAGAAAATGATCATTTGGCTTGCATATCCCATGCCTGGAAACAACAACTGTTAGCATTGCATTCTCTTACTTCTTCTTCATTGATCTGCTTCACCACAATTCCAGTGGTTAGCTCACCTTCAAACAAGGGGCAGACCTTCCTCCAGCACATGATTCCTCCCTGACTAGTGTACTGGCCCAGTGCCGTCTCCAGCACAAATAGAGGTATGCCACAAGTGAGAAGGAATAGGACGTAAGGGATGAAGAATGCGCCTGCAGGTGACAACAAACTACATTAGCACATGACTGGTATACTATATTGCAAAAATATTCATGTTCATCTTTCAAGACAATAAGTACTTACTTGGGCAATGCTAGGATATACTTTTGAATCATGAGAGAAAAATGCAGCTACAGAAACATGTCATATCTGTAGTTAGTAGACTATAAAGGTATTATGAGTGAACTGAAAAGAACTGGGCCCATGAGGGAACCTTGGGGTACACCACAAATGGTTTGTTTTTTGTTAATGGAAGTAGACTTTTCTGATTGGCTAGAATGGATGTCTCACTTGTATCCGCAGTGACACACAGTTACACACAGTTAGTTCAGTTCAGTTCAGTTCAGTTCATTTTTATTTCAAACATTTCAAACATGTGCCTTCACAATCATTACAAAATATCATTCCATTATTTGTTTGACTGGACCAGCTCTTTATCCTCTCAAGGATACTTGAGGGTGCATGGGAGTTTGCCCAACCAGTCTACATGTGTTTTGTGGACTTGGAGAAGGCATTCGACCGTGTCCCTCGGGGTGTCCTGTGGGAGGTGTTGCGGGAGTATGGGGTGTCTGGCCCATTGCTACGGGCCATTCGATCCCTATACAACAGTTGCAAGAGCTTGGTTCGCATTGCCGGGAATAAGTCGGACTCGTTCCCTGTGGGTGATGGGCTCTGCCAGGGCTGCCCTTTGTCTCCGGTGCTGTTCATAATTTTTATGGACAGGATTTCTAGGCGCAGCCAAGTGGCGGAGGGCTTTCGCTTTGGTGGCCTCAGAATCTCATCTCTGATTTTTGCAGATGATGTGGTTCTGTTGGCTTCATCGGGTGAGGGCCTCCAGCTCGCACTGGAACGGTTCGCAGCCGAGTGTGAAGCAGCGGGAATGAGGATCAGCACCTCCAAATCTGAGGCCATGGTTCTCAGCCGGAAAAGGGTGGAGTGCCCACTCCGGGTCGGGGATGAGTTCCTGCCCCAAGTGGAGGAGTTCAAGTATCTCGGGGTCTTGTTCGCGAGTGATGGGAGAAGGGAGCCGGAGATCGACAGACGGATTGGGGCTGCAGCTGCAGTAATGCGGACGCTGCACCGGTCCGTCGTGGTGAAGAGGGAGCTGAGTGTAAAAGCGAAGCTCTCAATTTACCGGTAGATCTACGTCCCTACCCTCACCTATGGCCACGAGCTGTGGGTAGTGACCGAAAGAACGAGATCGCGGATACAAGCGGCAGAAATGAGCTTCCTCCGAAGGGTGGCTGGCCTCTCCCTTAGAGATAGGGTGAGAAGTTCGGCCATCCGGGAGGGGCTCAGAGTAGAGCAGCTGCTGCTCCACATCGAAAGGAGCCAGCTGAGGTGGTTCGAGCATCTGACAAGGATGCCCCCTGGGCGCCTCCTGGGTGAGGTGTTCCAGGTATGTCCCACCGGGAGGAGGCCCCGGGGCAGACCCAGGACATGCTTGAGAGATTATATCTCTCGGCTGGCCTGGGAACGCCTTGGTATTCCCCCGGATAAGCTGGAGGAGGTGGCTGGGGAGAGGGAGGTCTGGGCCTCTTTGCTTAGGCTGCTGCCCCCGCGACCCGGCCTCGGATAAAGCGGATGAAGATGGATGGATGGATGGATTATTTGTTTGAAAAGGAGTAGGCTGAAGTATTTACTTATTTGTCCCTACCCCCTCAAGTTTTACCTCTCATTCATTTAAATTTTTTTTGTCTTAAATTAAACAAACAACATATGAAACATATGAAACATATGAAGTAAAGCAAAACAAAACATACATAAATCAACAAAAGAAATTAGCAAGCCCCACCACAGTATAGTTTCTTTCATATGAAAAATACAGAATGTGTATATTTGCAGATACACAAGTTATGGAAAAACAAACAAACCAAAACAAAAAAACAAAAAAAGAACCGCAACACCATTACCAGCAACATTACCGTCCTGGGTTAACCCCGTTTTCTTCATTCTTATACTTATTTAAAATTAGGTTTTTATATTTTACTTTAAACTGTTTTATGTTTTTACTGTCTTTTATTTCTTCTGTTAGACTGTTCCATAATTTAACTCCTGCAATTGAGATTGACATAGTTCTTAAAGTTGTTCTAG
Organism: Rhamphochromis sp. 'chilingali'; assembly: GCF_963969265.1. Classification (NCBI taxonomy): domain Eukaryota; kingdom Metazoa; phylum Chordata; class Actinopteri; order Cichliformes; family Cichlidae; genus Rhamphochromis; species Rhamphochromis sp. 'chilingali'. The sequence continues at coordinate 21,514,736 of NC_137936.1, forward strand.
CACTTTGTATTTTTAAATTCCATTTCCCTCTTAAGTTATACCCACCTTCTCTTTCTATGAACAATTTACAGATTTCTTTGGGAAGCAATTTATTTCTTACTTTATACATTATTAGCGCTGTTTTAAGCTTCACCAAGTCTTGGAATTTAATAGCTTGCATTTTGACAAAGAGTGCATTTGTATGGTCCCTGTACCCTACATTATTTATTAATCTAATGGCCCTTTTCTGTATTATAGTTATTGTTTGTGTGTTACTTTTGTATGTGTTTCCCCAGACCTCTACACAGTAGCTCATATATGGCAGTAGTAAAGCACAGTATAAAATGTGCAGTGCTTTCTGATCCAACATATGCTTTGCTTTCCCCAGGACGGCAATGCCCCGTGCCAATTTCCCCCGAACATAAGTAATGTGTGGCTTCCAACAGAGCTTGTGGTCAATGATCACCCCAAGAAATTTTATTTCATTTACTCTTTCTAAATATACATTGTCAACACATATTTCTACTTCGATGTTTTTCTTTTGGTTTCCAAACAACATAAATTTGGTTTTATCTAGATTCAATGATAATTTATTTATATCAAACCACTTCTTTAATATCGTTAATTCCTGTGTGATCATCCCCAAAACCTGTGGCAATTCCACACCACACAGTTACACACAAGTGAATATTACTGTAACTATCTCTGACTGAATTTTCACACAGAGGACACAGTTGAAGGCAATTTGTCTGAATATAAATATATTTTATAGTCTATGTACTTTAGGAAAGGTTCAAAGCCTAAGGTGTAAAATACGGTGGTGCAGCGGCCCAGCTTTAAGCCGGACCTGCTGCCCTTTGCTTCATGTCTTCCCTTTCTCTCTCCTCATTTTGTTATCTATCTTAATTGTTTTATTTAGTAAAGTCCAAAAGGCCCCAAAAACAATCTTTTTAAAAAAAAGAAATTTGCATCTAGTTCATTAAAACACCTAGAGGACCTATCTTGAGATATCTTTTTGCAATGCACTTTTAATGAGATGACTATAAATTATAAGTTTTTTTCTGCACAATCTGACGTCATTTTGTGTTGATTTTATGCAAAGTATTTAAATTTCCAATCTTCTTACATTGAACAATGTTACAGTAAACAATATGACTAAATCAGTAGGGGTGCTTAACTTAACTATCAAAAGCTATACCCAGCCACTTACAGTGTCCTGTCCATGACACATCAAGATAAAGGAACTATTCATGTGGATTAGGAACACTGACAAACGACTGAAGCCAGCAGAATGTAAAAAATTATACACGGTTACAGAATCTGCTGCAGCATCAGTCTTTACATTATTATTTCTGAGATTCAGATTTTTTATAACTGCAGGGAGATGTTTATAAGTACAACAGTAGAAACCAGGTCAGGTTTCAGGATGATGCTGTTATAGTATGTAATAGTGTGTGGTCTAAAATAGGATGATTTAGAAAAAGACAGACACCTTTGAGATATCTCTGTTAGCTGATAGCTTAGATACACTCATATTTACATAATTCAATTGTTCAGCTATTTTTTATGAGGTAAGCTAATAAAGCCACAAGTATTTTTTATTGCTGTTGCCAAGCAGGATGCAGGATGATTCTTTCTGGTGCAGTTCACTTTCTTCCATTGTCAAATAAGTGTTACCTTGAACGACTATGTGTGATTCTTCTGTGACATAGGGCTTTTCTCAGTAAGAAAAAAAAAAAGGATGGGAAATAAGAACCCTGAATTTATCACTTGTTATGGGGACACTTAATCAAATTGGAACAACGGCTGATAATGTCTATGAGCAGATTGTCAATTTCTCAAGGATAAAAGCTAGAACATTTAAATAATATCATCATTTTGCTATGGCTGAAAATAGTCGTTAGGCCTGAAGTTTATTTGTTTGAAATGCCTCTGACATATCTGTCCTCATTTAAGGTCAAAGAAGGGGCAAATCACCAACTTTCAAATGAACATTTCCATCCCTAAGAGGTAAGTTAATAATATTTCATCTGTCCACTTCCTGCTGTGACAAAACAAATTTCCCACGTGTGGGACTAATAAAGGTTATCTTATCTTATCTTATCTTTTGTTCGTTTGATTTCATTCGTTCATTTTTGGAACGTTATCATCAAAATCTGCCACGTGAAATGTTTACGATGTCCAGTTTGTTTCCAGTTTAGCACCATCACAGCTAGATATTTTTCATTCAAGTGGAGCAATGCTGAACTTAAAGGGCTTCAGCAAAGAATCTGATTGTGATTTTTGGCATGGACACAGACTGTTATTTTTATAGCCTTTTGTAACCTGTCAAATCCTTAATCAACAGGCAGACAGAGACAGATGGATAGCAGATACACTTCACATTGGACAGTTTTAATCATTTGCAGCTTTTAACAAAACTTTGAATGAACGTATTTGGCAGTGAAAATAAATATCTAATTAAAGCCCATAATTGTGCTTTGGTGAATAATAAAAACATATCTTCTTAATTCCTTAAGAAAAAACCCCCACTATGATCAACCATAATACTACACTTTTATTAATTAAGAATAATGAATAGAAATACTTACCTCCACCATTCTTGTAGCAAAGATATGGAAATCTCCACACATTGCCTAGTCCAATAATAGCACCGGCCACAGACAGGATGAACTCCTTTTTGCTGCCCCACTTGCCACGCTCTTCAACAGTTTTTGAAGTGCTCTTTGTGGGGAGATGAAACAGCCTGCACAGAGAGTCTGCCATACTGCTGAGCAAGTGGTCTAATGGTAGTACTGGCAAAGACTCTTGAGTGTCTGGATTGACTGGCTGGGGACTGTCTGATGTAGATTTGTATTGGGTTACCTAATGCTTATCTAATTGATGACCTGCACGGCCACAAGGGGGACCTCTAGATTTATACCCAAAAGTAATTTCCCAGCATATAGCCGACAAACAGGAGAGAGAAGCACGTGTGACTAATCTCCTTTTGAGCATGGTATTGAAGGCTTAGAAAGGAGGGTTCACTGTCTCAAACCACCTATAAATGACTAACAACTACAGTAATAGTGATAGTTTAACCAAGTTAAAAACAGAGATTAGCCTCCTCTCAGTCTTCTTGCATTCATGTATATTGTTATACATTATTACAGTTTTGTGTAATAAAACAAGGATCATGCAGGGAATTTCCAATACTTAATACTGAAGCCCCCAAGAGAGTCTTTGCCAGGAGGCCAAGAATTTCTAAAGCCTCATTAGATGCCGTTTTCTGTGTGCTGTGCTGTGTACATTTCGTTCCATCAGCTAAATGCACCATGTTGTCTTCTTAATAATGAAGACTTATAGATATTTTGTTTATTTTTAGAGGGAAATTTGGGACTCTTCTACTGTGAAGCTATACTGTAGTGTACACACTGCAGCATGCGGTTTAGCATTGTCTTAAAGAAATATGCAAGGCCTACTTCAAAAAAGATCGTTGAGGGGAGCATAAGTTGCTCTAAATAATGTATAGACCTTTCAGCTCTGTGCCTTTCCAGATGTGCAGTTTGTAATTAAGTAATTAGCATCTTATTTCCTGTGCAAGCAGTAAAGACACACTCACTTTTTCACAGGGCTACATAAAGTCTGGTGAAAACTTTATTTTCACGTGACCATATGTGACAAAAGCTTCCTTGCAAGTGGGTAGAAGCAACCTTAGTGGGATTCAGCTTCACACTGGTCAGTAAGCATGTAAAATATATATTTTTAAAGCAGGCCTCAGGTTTTGCCCACTAAATGACCCACAATGCCCTTTAAGATGACATTTCTATAGTCTTAGTGTAGTCTTTCTTATCTGAATCTGGAGAGAGTTGCTTTAGCCTCATCTGGATAGATGAGCTGACATAGAAACAGAAATATGTCCAGTAAGAAAATTAACTTCAAAACTAGGTAGCAGAGCATCTTTACACAGTCATTCAGAGTTGTTCTCAGGGTTCTCCTGGCTGCCTGAAACATTTCTGCTCATTCTTGATAAAGTGAACCTTGAGCTCACATTATTTATAAACACTCTAAACATCACTCTCACATCAGAATATGTGCCCATAATTATGTGCTAGAAAAGTTTCCAGTGCACAGTTGAATCCAAATGGTACACAGGCGTGTAGAAAGTTGTGAGGAACACAAGTTCTTGTTCTATGTAGAGAAATCAATCTTTAGTAAGGATTTGTAGAAGTAATATTTCACTTGGGGATAAATTTTCTTTCTACATGTGAGTGTCTGTATAAGCTCACTCACTCAGGTAGGTTGGTGAACTTTAATGGTGTAGCTGTTATTCCTCACAGTGTGTTTGTGCTCAGGATGCACAGCACTTTTTGCATTTGGCTCTATTTTGATGATGTCCTTTTGCAGTTTCTGCAACAGGTAGCAGACCTGGTGCAATAAACTTTAGTGATGTGGTATCTTTAACAGGACTGGTTTTCTCAATTTCAGATTAATTGATGGATATGTATTCTATTGTGATAATAAAGTTAAACTCAACCATTTGTCACCATATCTGCAGGAGTTGATTTTGATGAGGTTAATGTTAAAAGGTTCCTGTTCTTCTTACTGTGACACATGCTGAGCAAACACAACAAAAATAAAAAACTTTTTATTTACTTTTAACTTTTTGGATAAACTAAATTGTCTATGTTTAGGAAACGAAATATATGACTTTGATTTTTCAGCTGTTAATGTTTTCTATTTCATGTATCACTTTATATCTATGTTTTCTTCTACTTCCCTCCTAACTTGTCCTAGTATTATGTTGCCTCCAAGTATCTAGTAACTAAATTACTCGTATTCATTTCCATCATTTCTTCTCATCAAGGACTATTTATGAGCATCTCACTATTTCAAAGTCACAGCAGGGGGCACCTCAGGATCTTTGATACCTCTCTCTGAGTGGAGACTGATACTTTCCTCCTTCGCTGCCAGTGTTGGCTCTTCAGCTTTCCCACAAGTGCTTTGCTCCTTTTGGCAAATTCTCTTTGATTAAGCAGTGAAACAAGTATTCAGAAAATAAAATTAAGTTTTGATACCACAAAGTTAAAATATTCCTTTACAAATAAAAATCCTGCATGCATAATTTAAATTCAGTTCAATTCAATTGTATTTATATAGCGCTAAATGAAAACAACAGTCACCTCAAGGTGACTGTTGTATCGATTTGATGCGTAGTTAATGCTTAGTTAACAAAAAGAACAATTAGAACTCTTAATATTAACAATATCAAATAGAAATCAAAAACATAGTATGTATCATATGAAAAACAAGTACAGTGTGGTGCAAAAGTCTTGAGCTGCTCGTCATCTCTTTATGTTTTGCTAGGGCATTGGTAATAGGTGTAGCAGTTAATTAAAACATGCGAACATGTGAGGCAAAAACAGGGTTTGAGCTTGAAAATCAATATTTTCAGCTTTATTCTTCAACACGGTCTGAATTCTCTTAGGCAGACCTTCTTATAATTTCTTTAAGTAGTCTTTAGGAATAGTTCTCCAGGCTTCTTGAAAGACATTCAAAGCTCTTCTTTGAATGTTGGCTGCCTTTTGTTCTGATATCTGTCGACATGATCCCACGCTGCTTCAATATTGTTGAAGTCCAGGCTCTGGGGTGGTCAACTGCCAGATGGAGACGTGTGATTCGTCACTCCAGAGACCACATCTCCACTGCTCTAGAGTGCAGAGACATTCCCTCTTGTCCCACTTTGTTATAATACCACTAACAGCTGATTGTAGAATATTTAGTAATGAGGAAATTTCACGACTGGACTTGTTGAATTTTGCTTTCTACCAGAAAATCTTGAAAGAGAATGTCTATCAATTCATCCCCTGAAGCTCAAGTGCAGTTTGGCTATGCAAGCCCACATGTGAATGCCTTAAAAAAATGAATATTTTAGAGTGTCTTAGTCAAATTCTTTACTTAAATCAGGGTGAGATGCATCGTCTGGACCTTAAACGGGACTGTTCATGCTCAAAAGGAGAAGAGTGGGTCAATATTCCTTCGCAGTCATGTAAAAGCTTGATTGGAGTTCTTGCTGCCAAACCTTTAAAAAAAATCTTTTCTGTACATATTTGTGAACATATCTGTTCACAAATATGATATGTTCACAAATATGATATGTTCACATATCTGGGTCGATTCCAAAAGTTAATCTTTCTGATTAATTGAAACTCAGGTAAAATTTTTAATACAAATTGGTCCATAACTTTTTTCAGCAATCCTTTGTAACTAACAAACCAAGAAACAAGCAAGCAGACAAAGTGAACCAATCACATGACTACTTCAGTGGAGGTAATAAGTTTGAGAGCTAATAGATATTTGTGACCACTGACGAAAACTGGCATAACTTGAAGGAGCCAATAGCATTAACACTGAAGGATGTTGTGGGTCCAAAGACGTCCAGTTGTGAGAACTGTTTCTTTGGAGAGACTATAAAGATGGGAAGGAGAAGACACACAGGGAACAATGGCCAGACATGAGAAGCAAACACAAGATGCACTGAGAGTATTTTTAAGTAAAGTGGGCCAGTTGACTGGAGGAAGTAAAGCAGTAGAGCTTACTCCTTTATAAGGGTTTCACTCACTCCAAGGTGATGTTTGACAGTGTGCACAGGCCTTGACTTGGTCAGTAAAGGCCTTTTACTACTGAAAAAAAGCTATGTGAAGGGTGTACTGAAGTGCCAGGATAACACCCTATAATATACTTGACATATTCATACCAGCAATAATTGTTTCTGAACTGGAGATAAATGTTTTCCTGTATTGGATATCGGTACATTGATAATAAGTTTACCTCTTTCCATCAGTCCCACATTAGATACCACTTTCCTTTGCCCCATTTTCTTTACTTCCCTCAAGTCAGTATATCCTACCTGTCACCATTTACTTCTGGAGAGGTTTTATAGCTCTGGCGACCTCTAAAGCAGGAGACACAGAGAATGTGCTGTGGATGTTTCACAGGTAAAGGGAATATCTTTGAATGACACTGTTGTAGAGCGGTTAGATATGTAAACCAGACTGGACATGTTCTCTGATTCACAAGAAGCACATCGAGATAAAGGGTAAGTCACATGGAAAGCAAAGCTAGCTACACTAGAGAGCCTGAACGATACTCCAATTGACAAAAGATCTGATGGAGAGCGAGTAAAAGAGTTCATCCTTAAATAGTCCAAGTGAGTGAACAGTGAGTTACAATCAGATGTGCCAGCCAGGGAACCAGGGGAAACCTGCAGGTAGTGACACCTCTAGGGAACACAGGAAATTAATGAGAGATAGAGGAGGCAGAGAGAGAGAGAGCCATGGAAGGGGGGAAACAGATGGAAAAGATGGGCAAGCAGATACCATGACAACTTCTCTCACAGCCACATTCGAAGTATTTGAACTCTTGCTCTTTAGCACTGCTTTTATGGTGCCAGTAAATACCAGTCATCACAGAGAGGCTTGGGTGGAAGAACTGGGCAGTCCAGTATCAAATGAACGGTGGGAAGAAGGCCAATGAAGCTTGTTTGAAACCCAACCACAATTCATGAATTATGGTGCTATGTTGACATTTCTCTGTGCAAGTAATAACATTTCTCCCTTTGCTTGTGTTCGTGACCTTCCTGGTGGAGCAGGCAGCCTAACTTTTATGATTATTTTGTATTTTCTCCTGTTGAGGAGCAGTTTTAGACAGGGTCAACAAGGGGTGCTAGAATCACCCAGTGACCATCATCAACAAGCCTGGGATGAATGGGAGAGTAAACTCAAAGCTGGTTAAGGAAGACCTTCAATTCAAATCCTGCTTTGACATCATGAACCAGAACATGTATTACAATGCTTTTAAGAATACTTCCAGAAATAAAAATGCACCGAAGGACATAAGATGTTGATTCAGAGGCAGAGATTTCTTCAGAAAAGAGGCAGGACAGACTGTCCACACGTCTGTCCATGTGTCTGTCCTCTCACCTCCATAAAGCTTAAAAAGCTTAAACGGGAGAGATGATGGGATCAAATCTGAGTTTAAAAGACAACATTTTATTAAAGTGAAACAAGTGATAACTACAAATGCAGAGTAATGTCAGTATAATTTTTGGACAATGATGTAATTTGGTAATTTTTATCTATCAAGACATTTAAGTTAAATTAATATGACATATACGACAAATAAAATCTTTTCAGCTTCAACCGAAGTCATTAAACAAAAATCTGGGATTCATATGTAAGCAGCTTATGCTGTAGCTGAACAGTGTAGACTTGCTGTAGGCATGCTGTGCTAGACAGACGTGACGTCTGTCTAGCACCTGCAGCTCACTTCTCATGTTGCCACTACATTTTCCAGCTGCTTATTTAGCATTAGGAGCTGTAAGCTGCAAACTAGGAGAGTGGGTCCAGCAGATTCCAGGCGCAACATCAGAGGTCTCTGTCCAGTTAAGATACTACGTAGCAATACACACACACACACACACACACACACACACACACACACACACACACACACACCCTCTCCCCCAGTTTTTAAATGATGTCTTTGTTCTTTTCCCTTTTCAGGCTCGGTTGGATCAGCACCCCTTGAGGCTGGCTCTGCGTCTCTTCTTACAATCTTACCAGGGATCCTTCAGTTGCATAAGATACATGTGTTACTGCACCTTGGAAGCACTTTATTAGTAATGACATAAACTACTGCTGCTATTATTACTACTACAGGGGATGATAATGATATGAATTTCTTTTGTTAAATGTATTTACTATATCATACATATTTAGAAATCTCTTTAACTACATTATCAAGACAAAATGTATTTCCAGATAACCAAACTTTAAGACAGGGTCCTTTTTCTTTCTTACAAAGTAAAGCGTAAATGACAGTGAAATGTGGTTTGTAATGTAGTTTTTCAGTTTATTCTTAGTAACAACACTGTTAAAAAGTCGTCTGTTAATCTGAACTTCTGAGAAGCTGATGCTGGTAAAGAATGCTAAACGTAAGCAACACAATAAAAAAAGGGGTGGTATCATTTAGTTCGTCCAGCAGATGGCAGCCTTTCTCTAACATTCAAAGGAAATGCTCGGCAAACCACAGAAGAAGAAACTCCTTTTGAAATGTGTTGAATGAATTCACTGGGCTAAGAAATTCCTGGCTACTTATTAGAACTTAAGTTTAACGAAACATTTTTTCACAACTGTTGTAGCTTACGGTTTGAGGTGATAATGTCGGGGATTCCTCCGGACACATGGCAGCCTCCCACAGTGGCTTTGGAGACGACGTAAGTCCCCAATGAAACACTGGATGCTAACTCAGCTAGCTTTGAGGAACCTGAAGTGTTGGTGTCTGTTGCGTTAATAAATTTTGCATATTTTATTTTTTCACAATCTTTTTAACAAACCCCATGAAGCATAGCACGTTTCCGCTAAAAACTAGTTTAAGAGACAGCCTTTGTTATTCAGAGCCGCTAAAGACATGCTAACTGGCCGTGCGTTGCAGGATGGGGACTGTTGTGGTGGAGCTGTACTGGAACCATGCACCAAAGACCTGCAAGAACTTCGCAGAGCTGTCCAGAAGAGGCTACTACAACAACACCAAGTTTCACCGGATCATCAAAGACTTCATGGTGCAGGGAGGAGATCCCACAGGAACAGGTGGGTTCGTCACAGATAAGTGTTTGAATACCACTGTCCACATGTTAGGGTAACAGGTTCATGATTTGAGTAGGCTAAATGCTACTTAAGGGTGTCTAGCAGAGGAGGAGCCAGACATTTGAAACACCCGGGGCTTAGCCCTAAAGGGTAGTATGCATGTGGGATTTTTTTTTTTTTTTTTAGGGGGGGTGTAGAAATGACTGAAAGATTAATAGGCTCTGTTTTGAGTTTTGTTCAAAAAAGAATGACTTCATATAGGGAAATATATATATCACACATGCAGGACACCTTAAACTAGTTTTTTAATTGAGCAGCAAGACAGAACGAAGTCGGGGCTGTATCAAGACACGAGGACTAAACCCCAATTCAACCAGACCCAGAACTGATCCAGAATTAAAACACTACAACAGTTCAAAAGCAGGATTACTGAGGACTTAACCAAGACATAACCACAATCAGAACTAGATGATAGTAGCACTAAAAATCATCATAGACCTGCACTACACTTATTTATTTAATTCTACCAAAGTACAATATTTAGATTGAGAAAAGTTTATATAATTATTTAGCCTTGTTGTGCAAACAAGCCTGCAGAACTTAATAAATATAGAATTTGAAAAATAGCAAACCTAAAAAGAAACACTAGGTACGAGATACATGAGTACCTATGATACAGTGATACTTTTAGTAAGCAACCATTTGACTAACATGTGTGTCTCACCTGCTCTTGTTCATCTCTGTTCTGTCCTCATTCTCCATCTCAATCTCTGCTCCTCTCTCTCCCTCTTTGTGCTGACAATCATCAAATATACAGTTGAAACCAGATATTTACAAACTCTTCAGATCAAAACACAAACACTTTTTTAATTGTAACATCAAATCAGACTAAATGTTTATTTTTTTAGATTGATAAATATAAAAACATATTTGTTAACTTTAAGAGTAAAGAGAGAAACTGTCTGTGTTTTTTAATTGCAAATGGCACCAAATTGTATTCAAACTTGAGCCACACTTATGGAGCTCCACAGTTCTTTTCCTGGTGTTTTGGTTGACATCTCTTGATTTTCCCATGTCAAAGAAACAGGCTCTGTGTTTTGCCTTATATGCATCCACAGCTGTGCCACCAATTTACTCACATGGACTCTACTAACCTATCAGAAGCTTCTTCAGCTCAGAATGGAATCGTCTGGAGTTTTCTTATTAATTAACAATAAACTTAGTGTACATGTACTCCTAAATTTAATGAAAGTGATAAAAAATAGACAGCTCTGTCTCTCTTTATTCTGACATTTAACTAATTCAAAATATATTTCAATATTTATCTAAAACAAAAGTTTACTCTAAATTGATGTTGTACAGTAAAAATGTTTTATGTTTTCTCCCTAAAGTGTATGTAAATATCTGGTTACAAATGTGAATATCCTGCTGTGTACTGAAATCCCTCTTGTTTTGCATAGAAATATACTGAACAACATACAAAGCATAATATATAAAATAACATTTACCTGAGTTTTTTCTTTGAAAGAACCCTCTAATGTCCATTCTTATATTTCAGTACATAACTGAAACCGAATTAGTCGGGGAGGGTAAGAACTGAAAATATGAAATAAACACACGTAAGCTAAGACTCTCTAAAAAATAGCATTTGTTCGGCTTTTCATTTCGCCATTTGTTGATTCACTTGAAGAGCAAGTAAAATAATATTGGTCAAGTGATCAGTTTCATATCAATCTTTCGTGATGCACCGTCATATTTACATTATTTGTATGGTACGAATGATTTGCTTTGGTACCTGCTCAAACTTAAGCTCTCCTTAGTATGGCTGGCTCCGTCTCTCCAACAGCGCACTCAGGGGCAGCAGCTGCCCCGCCCCCTCGCTCAGTCGCTTAGTGCCTGAGCTTGGATCATACCAATATCAGGGGGGGATTCACGCACAGTCGTAAATTCCCACAGTGTGCACTATGTGCTTCGAATATTGTGTGTACTTTTTGTTTTATACAGTTGTCAGCCAGGCATCTAACTATGAAAAAATTACACTCCAAAATACCCCGGGCTTCTGACAAAACAACCCGGGCTTAAGCCCCGTAAGCCACCCCCACGCTCCGCCCCTGGTGTCTAGATTACTAAACATGTCAGTCACTTTAACATGAAGCTAAGTAAATGTAGATGTCTTTCGTATTGTTCCAATTTACAATGTGTTGTGTTTTTTTCCCCTCCCCTAATACACTGACATGACTGTTTTATGACTGTGCACAAAGCAAACTCCATAAATGAAGTTTTGGTGTTGATGCTGCCCAATATTACATTCCCGCTCATTTGGCTGTAAACCAGCCAGGTTCCAAAATTCTTATATGGAATCATGAGGGCTGTTGAAGCAGCATATTAATGCTCGTAGTTTTATAATCAGTCAGAACTCTTAATATAGATCCAGTGTTCAGGTGATTAACATGACTTTTAACCAGATGCTTTGTTTGTTAATACAGAACTTCATTAAACGGTGTGTTTGCATATGCAAATAATATTTACAGATGCTTATAATACTGTATATTTTACAGTTGTTCTTTTTCTTTGCCATCAAAAGCATGTCTGTATTTTTCCAAGAAAAATATGTAATTTTCTTAATATTGAATCCTCTTTTATACATACTAATCAGCCACTTTATTAGGCACACCTTGCTAATACTTGGTTGGAGCCCCTTTTGCCTAAAGAACTGCCTTAATTCTTCATGGCACACGTTGAACAAGATGTTGGAAACATTCAGCTTTGTCCGCTGGACATCTACTATTGAAGCTCAACTTTCATCAATGATGCTGTATTTCAGGGGTCTCAAACTTGAATGAGCTGTGGGCCACTGCAGGCACGGTCATCTCATGTGAGGGCCACTTTAGTGTTGAAGTAGTACAAAAAAACAAACAAACAAGAAAAACCCACAAGTATTTCTGAAAATATAGTGTGTGTGTGTGTGTGTGTGTGGGGGGGGGGGGGTGTTTGTTTTGTTAATTTCAAATATTGTATAACAAGGTGCTGTATTTGAGCACAGTGATCTCGTTGTAATGTAAATCAAGCCAATTTCAGGCTATCTGAGTTTTGTGATAAGGTGCATTATCCTACTGGAAGCAGCCATCAGAATATGGGTAACACTGTGGCTATAAAGCGATGGGCATGGTCAGCAATAATAGTCAGGCAGGCTTTGACTGTTGAAAGATGTTCACCTGGTACTAAGGGGCCCAACGTGTGCCAACAAAATATCTCCCACACCATTAACACCAGCTGTGTGAATTGTAGCCTCAGTTTCATGTTTTTAACTAACAGGAGTGGCACGCAGTGTGATCTGCTGTATCCCGTCTGCTTCACGCTTCAATACGCTGTGTTCTGCATACCTTGGTTGTTGTTATTTGAATTACTGTTGGCTTCATATCACTTAAAGAGGTCTGTCCGTTCTTATCTGACCTCTGGCATCAACGAGGCATTTTTGCCCAGAGAATTTTCTCTTTTACAGACTGTAAACCCTGGAGATGGTTGCGTGATCAGCAATTTTGAAGTACTCCTGCTAAGTTCAAAGTCACTTAAATCACCTTTCTTCTGCATTCTGATGCTCAGTTTAAACTTTATTGTCGTCTTGAACACGTCTACAGTTACTGCTATGTGATTAGGTTTTTAGATTAATGAGTAGTTATATGTATACCTAATAAAGTGGCCCTGTCACTACTGTCTGATTAATTTCACATGTTCATGGTCTTCAGAAAACTCATCCAATGCGCCACTTGTAATGTTTGTTTTCCAAACAGGTCGAGGTGGTGCCTCCATTTTTGGCAAACAGTTTGAGGATGAACTACGCCCAGAACTAAAATTCACAGGTAATGCACGTAGAAGAAGCTTTTATAGGCTTATAAAGACAGGCTCTGGAGCAAATCCTTCAAATCATTTGTGTGTGTCAGTACTGATGTCTTAATCTGGTATTTGTATGCACATGTTCACATATGGACGCTTTATTTTTAGATTCAAATCTTCAGTAGAGTTCATGTATACCAATAACTTGTAAAGGTTTCTGGTGTTTTTGAAACATTTCTTTAGTTCACAGCTGAATAAACTGAGTCCAGTGATCCCGATAAATACCTGTGTGATAACTGATAGTGAGGACATTTATAATTTCTCATTATGTCTCTGTGCCTGTTAGGTGCTGGTATTCTAGCGATGGCCAACGCGGGGCCGGACACCAATGGCAGTCAGTTCTTCCTCACCCTCGCACCCACTCAGTGGTTAGATGGAAAGCACAGTATTTTTGGAAGAGTGTGTCAGGGAATGGGAGTGCTGAACCGGATTGGGATGGTGGAGACGAACAGCCAAGATCGTCCAGCTGATGATATCAAAATTCTCAGAGCAAATGTATCCAGTTAAATGAAACTTTTGTTTGTTTGGTTGCTTTTTTTAAATAAATATCTTTTTAATGTAAGTAAAATGTGTTTTCTTCAGCTGTGCAAATAACCTGTAGACAATATTAATCCACCAAACTATTAGACATTCCTACTTAGTTATCACTATCAAAACAAATTCCGTTTTAAAGCCAAATTGATTATTACAATGTGTATTGGTTATAAGTTTTAACTCCGCAAGGAACAAGAATAAAACCACGAGAGCAATTAAATGACGAGCAGCATCAATCAAATATTGATTACTGCATATCTGTAAAATGAAAGCTCTGGAGAGACACAACGAGTGTCTACAAACATCTGTAAAGCATGTTGGAGGAGCTGAATTTCAGCCAGTTGTTTGGGATTTTTTCAAATTAATGTAATTATGAACACAGAAAGGTGCCATCAGATTGTCATCCACCATGCAATGCCATCTAGAAAGCATGTGATTGGCAACAGTTTTATTTTCTAGCATGACAACAAGCCCAAACGATCTGTCAATGCTCCAAAGACACAATGGAAACTGATCAGTCATGGATTGGCCTGCACCATAGAGTCTGTATCTGTCACACTCTCTCAACACATTCACTTAAATTACAGAAAAGCTTTCACAGTGAAAGCTAAATTATTCCCCAAAGTATTTTATTATACAAATTCAAGGTCAAATATCAAGACACATTTAAAAAGTATTGTAACCAATACAATAATCCAAGAAAATACAATGCACCTTAAAGTAAAAGTAGGAGTTCAGTTATAAATGTAAGGAGCAAACATTAACCACTTTTTGACAGACTTGAAGAGCAATATTTATTTGGTTTATTATACATGTTGATAAAAAAAAGAATATCATGAAATATACTCTGAATGCTTAAAATACATACGGATCGTTAGGCCTAGTGTTTCCTGATATGTGTGTGTAGCACAAGCAACATGAAACACATACCAGAAAACGTCAAGGAGAAATCTTTCCAAAGGACACAATTTCATAGTTACTCCTCAGTTCCAGGTAATTAAAAAAGGAGGGGGCACTAAAGGAGTCTGAAGTAAAAAACAAAAACAAAACTGACCTCTGTTGCTTACATTCAGTGTATTTCAGCCAAAAAACTATAGGAATATAAACATAAAAAAGGTTCAGAACACTGAAAACTTGATGTGCGATCCTTGGCATTACTTAGCATGTCAGCATGTAGCAATGTTGACCTTTGTTCTATGAAATGTAAGTTTTTATTTTTCATGCGTATGTTATAAAGCATTTTGTATCTTGTATGTTGTAGCTGTAACCAAAATAAAGCTACAAGCTTAGTGAAGCTAATCTTTTTCATTTTAAATGTTATGAAGGTGTTTCTACGCAGGTCCCCATGTTATTTAAGTATTTAGAACTTAATGCCAGAATGATGATAGATATAGTTTTTAAAACAGGTTCTGACTGAGAGAGGAACAGAAAAACAGCCTTTTACTTTTCAATTTGTATGAATATATAAAAACGTTGTGTTAAAATAACCCAGATTTCCATGAAACATCACAAAAACACAACAGAAGTAGCAGTTGATGTAGGAAATCATTAAAAAAGTGATCATCATAAAAACGTGTTAAACTGTGAATATGTGTTTTCAGCTCAATACTTTTAAACACTAAAAGACCTTGCTTTTATGTTTCTAAAAAAGAAAAAAAAACTTGTCACGGTGCGAGGGGCTGCACGGCGCGTTGTCACCATGGCGATCCGCGTTAACGGAAATTTGCTGCGTTAATGCGGTTATGGTGTTAACGTCATTCTAACAAGATTTAACGCCGACAGCACTAGTTTTAAAATCTCTATTCACTGTGTTGGTCTATAAATAATAATTGTAAGTTTCTTTTCAATCTCAACGTCTGTGTTCGTAGTGAGTTTAAAGTAAAAAGTCAAGTAAAAATGTTATTGTTAGGGTTTGAGGTATTTGAAATGCAAATTAAAGTCATATCAGAGGCTCCATATCAGTGTAGTATTTTATACATTCAGCCTCTAACAGATATTCAGACATTTCGTGCTTCAGATAGACCCTTTCACCTTATAAAAAATATTAATACCAGCCACCATATATGTGCATAATAGAGGACCCACACCTTAAGTATTATTTAAAACGCAAATTAAAAGGTACATTTAAAGATTTGCATTTCAGTGAATAAGGCTGAACAGTTATTTTGGGGCACGTAGTGAATCATGGACATTTATCATTTCCTTTTCCATTCCTCGAAGATCACTTGCAGGCTGGGAGCTGGTCTTCAGACGCTTGGTAAAGGAATTAATATTGTCAGTTATTATCAGGTATTATCAGTTATTATCACTAACAGCCGACACTAACAACATCACTGACCTGCCAGAGACTCCCTCTTCCTTTGGCCAGTTTGTAGATCATAGTGACTGGGACCATAGAAAGTGACGACAGCGCGAGGAACCAGCCAATGCAGTAAGCCCACCAAGGATACATGTATGTGTTGTTGAACTTCAGAGGGGTGTACCTCAGGAGCAAAAATATAAGTGTTCCCTTCAAAAGAAAACATATAAATAATAAACATTATGGGATGAATTTCCCATATGTGGGACTAATAAAGCTTATCTCATCTTATCTTATGAGAATAGAGCATACTGATAAACTGTTTACAGAAGCTGCTTTAGAAACTTACACTGCAAATGAGAGGGGTGGCATAGAGCCAGCAGTACTTGATCAGTGACAGAGGTCTGTATCCAATCATGTCCTCAATGTTGGTGTAGAAGCGATCGGCACCTAGAACAGAGACAGTTTACTAGAAAGAAACTTGTGTTTAACTTTTAATATTTCCCCACAACAAAATTATATTTTTAAGGTTTTTACAATGACCGCTTTTTCAAATGAGTTATACAGTGAATATGGGCTGTAAACTCTCAGCTTCCTTTAAGGAGGAGGTCTTTGTCAATTGTTCAGGTTCCTCAAATTATTTTAAGGACACACTGCATACCATGCTAATATATGCCAGGTTTTCAGCTAATAGGTCTTTGAGAATCACCTTGTTGGTACAAAAATACTACTTTATGCTATTTTGTCATAAAATCAACCAAAGAAAAGGGAATAAATTATGTTTTTGCCTGAAGATACAATATAAAATCAGTTATTTGCTTGTATTTTATTTGTAGACACAACACTAGTTCATCCCTTGAGTTATGTGTTTAACAAACAAAATAAAACATTCCTCTGAAAATGGGCCGGTACAAGAACTGGACTGACAATAAGTGAAAACAGCCAACGTCCAAAGAAAAACCTTGAAATACCTTCAGAAAGCCTGGAGTATTATTCAAGACAACTTAAAAAATATAATAAGATAATCTGACTCCTTGAAAGATAAATATAAGAAAAAAAGATACAGGGCTGGGTGTGGGGGGCTTGGGGACTCACACCATTCAGCTATCCACTCGTGCTGATTATGCAAATAATAACATGTCGCAAATATCTTCCAAAAAACACTGCATCAGGTATGAAAACAGACCTGCTTTTGTCTGCATTAAATTCAGTACATTTCAAGATTTCTGCAGATACGATAAGATGCAATAAGTTCAATAGCAAAAAAACCTGCATCCCCATCTTTCAGTTGATACTGTGCCTCTTTAGCAGGTCCTGACAGTTGCTTTTAAATTACCAAAAATGCTTTGTGCTGTAAATCCAGCCCTACATGTGTATGTATATACAGCATGTATAGAGATTTACAAGATATATTTTGGTAATAATAGTGGACAGCTATTAGGACGTCACTATAAAAAGACATACAAACCAAAGACTTTTATAACAATAATAATTTTGTCTTACCATAAATCCATCCAATCGTAACTGACTGGAAAATTGCCATCAGCAGCAGAGTAGGACCGCTGCAAACATAGTGATCGAAGATCTGCAGAATGTATGCACCAGCCTAAAATTAAAACATTCATCATGTTAATCTTGAAGCTATTCACACTTATTATCTAGTATATCAACAACTTTGATATCCTACAAACTTAGAAAGCAAAGTGAACTCTATATTATACTAAAAGAAGCATTAGGACAAAATCTCATCAACAAATTTCATAAATCTCCAGACAGGGGCATGTTTACCAATAAATTAGGTTAATTAGGTTAATATGCTCTTTGTGAACTGAAGAAACCATTTGCTGCAGTTTTGAAAGACAGCCGCTTCTCCACTCAGGTCTGGGTTGATGAGATTCCCACACCCCCATCACTCTGTTGTGTCCTGCCTGGGCCATCCTTCCTAACCCTTCTAAAAACACCTTGCCTACAAATTGACCAAACTGCTCTGTAACTGTAAGCCTAAGTCCCAGATGCCCTTCAACGTACATCCATTTTTGCTAATTATTTCCAATCTTGTCCTTTTGACCACAACCCATAGCTCGTGGTTATAAGTGAGGCTATGAACATCCCTGTCACTGTTCCTACCACTCTCCCCACTCAAGACCCTGAGGTACTTGAACTTTTCTACATGTGGCAGCAATGCCAACCAACTTGGAGCAGGCATTCCAATCCAATCAGACTTCAAGGTGGTAATTCTCATCATTGCTGCTCCCCATTTGCCAGCAAACTGCCACTTGATGAAGCCTGAAGGATCACATCATACACAAAAAGCAAGGTTGTGATCATGAGTCCATTATGTCTCACACAAATGTATTAATAAGAATTTTGAACAGAATCAGAAACAAAGGGAATTCAACACCCACCAAACCTGACATTGCTATTAATTCAAAGCGGGGTTTCACTATTGTTGTGAAGGAACTAAAAGTCCACAGCAACGGGCCCAGTACCACATACACCTGAAGTGTCCTCGCAGGACACCCAGACTCCCCTGAGCACATGCAGACATGTGATTTTTGTGCTTCCCTTGTTTTGATTTCCATTTTGTTATACCCGTGATACCAAGCCCACCAAGCCTGGGGCATTTACAAAAACACTGAACAAGATCCATATAAAAGCAGATGCCATTAAATATTCAGATTTACACAACCATCATTTTTTTGTAGCACTACATTTTTCCAGTCTTGCATTGCCACTGTTCCAACTTTTATGAAATGAATTTCAGGCATGAAAGTTATAATAATTATGCTGTTTTTAAACATCTCACCTGTGACACCAATAACAGGCCAAACAGATAGCAAAGCGCACAGATCAGCATCAGATAAAGCTCTCTGTGATATCCTTTCCTTAAATGGGAGGGGAAGACATCTGTCAAAGAGGTCATGATGCTTTCAAGACCTGCAAACTTGAGAATTACACAAAGACAGGTTAGTGTCGAGGTAAGTTAACCAGAAGAAAAAAAAAAACAATACTGCATTACATTTTCTTAGGAGATATAAAAAAACTGCAACTCACCTGACCATCTATTCCTAACAAGATGATCATGGCAAAGAAGCACACAGACCAGACCTGAGGCCAAGGCAGCAGGGTCACAGCTTGTGGGTAGACTATGAAAACAAGGCCTGGACCTACAAAGTGAAACAGATGCCAAAGTGTCTCTAAATGACAACTTTATGATCATTACGGAGTTGTACAATTGTTAAGGAAATGCAGATTGGATCAAATAAATCTGAAACATGTTAAATGGTAGGAATAGAAAATGAATTACCAGTAAGGTGCTGATTTCTTATATACATTTAAATAGGCCTAAATTCAAGCTGAAATTAAGAAGTCAGAAATGCTGTGTGGCTACCTTAAGAGAGCTGCGAATAAATGAATGTCCGTAAACCTCAGTGAAGAGAAGCTATGTTTTAAGAAGCAGGGAGCGCTACGATTCCTCCAGAATGATGCGAGAAAGTAATGCAGAAAACAACTGCTTCAGTTATTCCTGCTAAAGATGGTTCCACAAGCTAATAAAACATTCAGTCCACTTAGTTTTTCATACACTGCTTCTGCCTTTTTTAAATTTACTGAAATGTAAAACCTTGAAAGACGGTGTACTTTATGTAGATAGAAAAGGCATGCATAGTCCCTTGAGGGATGCAATATGCCTCCAGAAAGCAGGTTGTAGTTAATGGAAAACAACATTTTCCATAATAGTAGTGTTTTTTTGTACATAGTAGTTCAAAACAACAGCCGGGAAAGATAGATGCATTAGGTTTATGTTTCCAACAGTGTCCTTAAGGCACTTAATATTTTAAAGTAAAGACTCAACAATAATACAGAGAAAAAAGGAAAAAAACTACAACGATCATTTGACCCTCTATGAGCAAGCGCTTTGGCAACAGTGGGAAGGAAAAACGTCCTTTTTATGATAAGAAACTTTCGGCAGAAGCAGACTCAGGGGAGGGGCGGCTATCTGCTGTGACCAGTTGGGTGTGAGGGAAGAAATATTAACAATAACTAATTATTGCTACTGCTAAATAGAACAGCCTGATGGCCAAAAATACAAATATTGCTCTATGATATTGACTGACAGACCATCTGATAATAAAATGTGTGCTGCATTCATGTGTTGGGGTTGTTATTGACTACAGAAACCCTGGGTGGCATTCTTACTCAATTTTGGTTGGCAGTAGTTGAGCACACACTACACAGCATGGAGTACAGACATTTCAGCATTACAAGCACAAGCTGCTCCAAGTCTTGGGAAATAAGGGACAATCATTCCATGCTTGTGAAAATTCCCCAGCATCATGCCTTATATTGTCAAAGTCAGTAGTGCCAGAGCTGATCCTGTATGCTTGTGGATAATTTTAAAATTTAGGTCTAAAAATCCTAACTATAAAAATGAAAAATAAGAGCTCATACACCTCGACCAAGGCTGAAAACTGCTTCCATGAACTGAGCTGCTGGATCCAGCTGAGTTCATGATATTATCTTGAGAACATTTAGATGACATTTTCCTCTTTTTTCAATTTGATGCATGTGTTGTGTGAAAGAACTAATCTGCTTGCAGTGTTAAAGAAGCTCTTTTAAAAATTCTTGTGTCCAGAGTTGTACTTGGATCAACTTTGAAACTAAATCACAAGCTTTCATGTTAATCTGTCTTTATTTTTTGCATAATGGATGAGGTAAAAAAAAAAAAGCCAGACTCAAATACTTTTCAGACTGACATCCGTACCTGACTCAGCGACTGTAGCAATGTCGACACCCTGCTTTTGCGACATGTAACCCAGAACTGAGAAAATGGCAAAGCCTGACATGAAGCTGGTCGCGCTGTTCAACAAACAAAGATAAAAGGAGTCTCTGCAAATCAGAAAGAAAGCATAATGTCACTATTTTCTTTAAGACAACAAAAAGATAATGGGCTGTGGGAAACACTTTCATTGTTACCCACTGGTTAATATTCTGTTTGCGGTAGTGCTTGAGGTGCTAATTCAGTTAACAAGGTGCTTCTCAGCACAGATTGCTTTTCTTTGCAGCCTTAGTGAGTTCAGTGCAGATGTTTATAAACCAGTTCTACAGCTGCTACAGATTCTCAGGGATCTCCTTGAGAGCAAAAAACAAGGACTGCGGTCGCCAGTAATCCAGTATGGTTTTACTGGAGTCTGCCCATAGAATACATAAATAATAAAGTGCATGGAATAAAGCACTACATGAATGTGTGATTAAAATGTGATCTGTAGTCTAAAGTGCTTTAAGAGGTTAGTAAGATAGAAAAGTGCTTTGTACGGTGACTGAATGTC
Organism: Rhamphochromis sp. 'chilingali'; assembly: GCF_963969265.1. Taxonomy (NCBI): domain Eukaryota; kingdom Metazoa; phylum Chordata; class Actinopteri; order Cichliformes; family Cichlidae; genus Rhamphochromis; species Rhamphochromis sp. 'chilingali'. Next base: position 21,536,395 of record NC_137936.1, read on the forward strand.
TACCTGTGCTTAAAGGTTAATAAAAATAGAAGGGGTAATGGATGCACATATTACAAGGGCTGTAATCAAAATCATTTTCAAGTATGTGTTTTCTTGATGTGTTATTTACTTAGACCAGTGCTAAAGCCTTTCAGAAAGTAAGAAAGCTGCTGTAAACACATTTAGTGGCAAAGTATTTGGAGACAGCCACTGACATACAAACTAAAATGTTTGTCACATCTTCGTGAGGAGCTCACCTGTAACAGTTATTGTTGTACTTGTTGTAGCTCCCAAGTGTAGTTAGGCATCCCAAACATATGGCATAAGAATAAAATATTTGTGTTCCAGCATCCATCCAGACCTGTAAACCAAGTTATTAGTTCATAAACACCGCTGCAGAAATGTCTGACACGATTAAGAAATGAGGCTGAATCATACCAGTGGGTCAGCGAGCCGTTCAGGATTGGGATACAAGTAGTACTTGATACCATGGAAGGCTCCAGGAAGGGTCATTCCTCTGACAAACAGCATGATTAACAGGACAAAGGGGAACGTGGCTGTGAAATATGTTGCCTGTATATATATAAAAAATAAATTAGGTTTTAAATTAAGGATTACTTGTTTATGACCACACGCTATGATGAGGCCATGCTGTTAATGTCAGCATCAAGATATTATTCAACAAGTCCCACAACTGTGAACAATATTCACAGTTGTGTGAATATTTGCATTTGGTCTTTGGAGGTAACACCAAATGCATAATACCATTCTTATTTAACTGCGACTTCCATGACCAGAATTTAAATCATGTGCGACACATTGGACCAAGAAATAACATAAAGAAGTACAAGAATATAATATTGCTATATTTTCCTTTGTTTATTAAAAGGAGGCTGTATTGTCCATAACAGTTGCAAAACTTGCTTTCATAACCCTCTTTTGTGCCAACTTCGGCTGTTATGTGTTGTGGTGTGGTTCGAATATACTGTATGATAGCCAGGCATGTGCAAATGTGAGACTGAACGACTGCCATGGCGGCAGCCTGAAGGGGGAAAAAAAGCAGTGGACGTCTGGGAGTTCTGATCATTTCATTTTTCTTCACACCACACCTTAATCACTCTGAGAACAAGTAGTAGCAAGTAAGTAATTTGAGCTCAGTACCGAAACAATTTGGGATTTTTATAACAGCAGCCACTGATCATCTCACCTCACTACACAACAACTTAACCGCATTTTATGTCAGTAGGTGATGTAATTTCATGCTTACACAACTAACGGATATACAAAGGTCGTGAAGGGAAATTGAGGAAACAGGTGTGCCTAAAAGTTTACAAATCCAGATTAGAAAGTATGCAAAACATCTGTCTATCTCTAGAAAACTCCAAATAAATGAAAATTAGATTTTCACAATAAAATTGGCAACAGCTACAAAGACACTGTGCAACATGAAATGAATCTGAATGATTCCCTGAAGAACCTGAAAGCCAGTGACAACTGCTGAAAACTGCTGAGGGTATAAAATGCGACTCAACATTTTTCCTTTTAGTGTTACCTTTCCCGTGGATCTTACTCCCTTCCAAACACAAAAGTAGCAGATGACCCAGGCTAGAAGATGGCACAGAGAAAGGTCCCACTGTATGGTTCCCAAGTTCTCTATGCCGCTGGATATATTCAACACCCGACGCCTGAAAGAAGACGTACTATCAGTGTATGGAAAGGTCTTTTAAACCAATGTATGTAGTTGGGTAAAACCTACTCTTTTGTAAAAATTTGAATCTAGTTAATTCACAAAGACTTTAAAAATGAAGATTCAGTGAGTGTGGCTAGAAAACTGATGTCAGCATACTTACACAGTGGACTACTTAAGTACTTACATATAGATTGACAAGTCACTGGGTTCGGCATGAAAGGTCTGTTGAAGTTAAAGCTCATGAAACTATTTAGAATGACACAAGCTTCAACATGCAATTAAAAGCCCTTCACACCTTCAGTACATGGGTGTTTTCAGTTATTATGGCCAAATTAAGTGTTTAATGCCAGGGGCATTAGTGACTGAGACATCAGTTTAACAGTTTGTAGATCTCTACACACTGACAGCAAAATGTCAAAAGAAGTAACAGACCCTACTACTTGTATCTAAAGCATCTTCACACTAAACATTTATCAAAATGTGGGATATTTCTGTAAGATTTTTAATTTAGTTTTGGTGTTCTACACATTCTAAATGTGTCATAACAGTTTAACCCTGCTTAACAGACACATGACATTTCATACTACTCCTAACCTATAATTTCCTCTAGATTTGTACTTCTCATTTTAAAAAGTCAAGTAAAATTCTTTAAAAACTATACTGGTGTTATAAAGTATATGTCAGTATACACAGAATACTATAATGAGTATCAAATGATACTTATTATAGTACTCATCAAATAGTAGCAAATAAGTGTTTTGCAAAAAAGATCTGTTATCATAGTCCCTTATCATAGCAATTAAAGCCAGAGAAAAACAATAATTAATGACACTTACTCTCATTGGCCACTTTATTAGGTACAACTGTATTAATGTAAATATCTAATCAGCCAGCAGGATAGCAGCAAGTCGGTGCATTCATGCACTTAGATGTGGTCAAAACAACCTGCTGAACTTTAAAGTGATCATCAACAAGAGAAAGAAGTGCGAATTACATGACTCTGAACATGATTACAGATAAGCCAGTTGTAGCTCGAGTATTTTAGAAACCGCTAATCTACTGGGATTATGCCACCATCCACAGTTTATAGCTAATGGTCAAAGAAAACCATTAGCTTGCTGATGCCAGAGGTCATCAACAAGGCCAATACCCCAATACCGCTAATTGGTAACCCTAATTACTAGTTGTTATAACCAAGGCGTGCAGAAGACCATATCTGAATACAAAATGCATCAAACATGAAAGCAGATGGAGAGCAGCAGAAGACCATACTGGGTGCCACTCCAAACACCTACAAACAGGAAACTGAGGCTATAGTTCCAGTAAGTTCACCAGAGTCGGTCAACTGAAGACTAGAAAAGTTTTGCCTGATTTGATGAGCTTTGATTTTTGCTCACACATTCAGATGGTAAACAACATGAACTGACGTAAACAACATGAATTGAGCGATGTTCAAATACTGCAGCCTGTCTGACTTTTGTTGCTAATCATGTCCATCCCTTTATGATCGCAATGTGCCCGTTTTCTGATGGCTGCTTCCAGCAGGATAATGCACCATGTCACAAAGCTCTAATTACCTCAAAATAGTTTCTTGAATATGACATTGAGTACCCCTCTGGCCTCCACAGTACCCAGATCTCAATTCAATACAGCACCTTTGGGATGTGGTGCAAATTTCTGAGAAATGTTTCCAGCACCTTGTTCAATCTATGGTATAAAGAATTAAGGGAGTTCTGAAGGCAAAAAAAAAAAAATGGATCTACCCTTGTACTAACTAGGTCTACTTAATATAGTGAATGTGAAGCCCTCCAAACTACATGATAAATTACCATTAATTACCATTAATGCTAACAGCCATATAATGCATGTAATATACGTATCTGAATTTACATACATTTTGAAACAATATTGAGGATTGTTAACAAATTATCTCTGATTTGTGACTTACTGCCAAAACTCTAAAACAGAAGATGATGCATTCACAGGTGATGTCCAGTTGGCAGTAGTATTGTAGTTGTTAATTTCTACACAACGATCTGAAATGTATCAAAATCTTGTTAAACACGCTCTGCTGACACATCAACAAGTGAATACTGCATTAAATATTGTGAACATTAGCTTTAGTATTTCATAAATGTATAGTTGTGTGAATATTTGCATATTAACATTTCAATCCAATCTTTACATACTTCCAATTCATTTACCAATTAAGTCAGTAATTTGTTGATGTATATGTGGGACAGAAAATTGAATTTACTCGTGTTCCAGGTGTTATTACAGGTGGCCCATGGCAACTCTCCAGAGAAGGAAGAGAACAAGTAGAGAAAAGCCCAGGCTAAAATCACAATATAGCTGATACTTCCATAGAAAATGATCATTTGGCTGGTGTATCCCATGCCTGGAAACAACATAACTGTTAACATTGCATTACCTCAGTTTTTCTTCATTGATCTGCTTCACCACAATCCCAGTGGTTAGCTCACCTTCAAACAAGGGGCAGACCTTCCTCCAGCACATGATCCCCCCTTGACTGGTGTACTGGCCCAGTGCCGTCTCCAGCACAAATAGAGGTATGCCACAGGTCACAAGGAACAGGACATAAGGAATTAAGAAAGCACCTAGAGGTAGGAAAAAATAAACAGTAAACAACATATGGATTGGCTCTGCTTTGAGGGCAGCAAATGTTAACAGTTAAAATAACAGGGACGAAATACAGTAACGACATTATATCCTCCTGATAACCAAGCAAAATAGTATCTTTCAGTTTAACTGTTTAATGAATCACACAAGGGGATCAATGCTCTTTATCTGATTCAGCTGTTAGCTCAATTCCATTTGCTGTCCAGAGAGACGGATTTATAAAGTCTATCAGCAGAGACATGCCAAGACTCACACCTACATGCATGTGCAAGCACACACACATACATGCATACCTACAGATACTGTCACGGCCAGGCGGATCAGCTGCACGCTGATCAGCCCTCTCTGTTTCTCTCTCTCTCTTCCTCTTCTCTCTCGCCGGGGCAGAACTCACTGTGGGTTCACGCCCTCAGCCCACGCCCTCGGGAGATGAGACACCTGGAGCAGCATTTAAGCCAGGAGGTGACTGCTGTTCGTCGCTGGATCGTTGTCTACCACGCGTTAGTGAAGTCAAGCTACAACAAGTTTAGTTAAGAGTGTTTTCCTCTGTGCGTCGTTCTTAACCCTGTCTCCCTGTCTACAGAGCTTCCTGGATTTTTCCCCGTGTGATTCCTGTGTGGCAGTGTCGGAGTGTGAGCCTGTGATCGTGTGAGTGGATATTCTGAAGAACGCGTGCTTTCCCTTGGACTTCCCTGGAGACCCCTTCTCCCCCCACTCAGCTGTATATAACACCCCCCCGCACATTCTTGTATATACACCTGGTGACTTGTAAATAAATCCTTCTTGTGAGCATCAGAACCGGAGTCCTGTGCTTGAGTCCTCCTCCAAACCGTAACAGATACACATGCTGACAAATGGAAAATTATGCAAAATGTATCAAAGTGTTAATCAGACATACAGAATTATACAACAATTAAAATACTGGCTGTGGCACAGCCTGCTAATAGATGCACCTGTGGTATCACTACTTGACCTCTAACCTCTAACCTTTAGTTCAAGGTCACTGAGATTCGAACTCGTTGGAGATTTTTAGTAAATGCACTTGTGGTATCGATTTCAAAATGTTAGGTAACTTCCTTCTTGAGTTATCATATCCACAAGATTTTTAGAAAACTTGACTTCTGACCCCTGACCTTGAGGCTGAGATTTTTTAGCAGATACACCTGTGGGATCTATTTGAAACACCACTTGTGTTAGGCTTGATTTCTTAATGTAAGGGTGAAACCTAAGGTAACCTCTAAAAATTTAAACTCTTCAACATTTTTTAGGTATAACAAGTAAACAAAGGTGATACAGCAAGTCAAGCTTGCGGGTAGATTTAGAAACCCAGTCGCTCTTGAGATCCTGTTCTAAAGTGTCCAGTTTAACAAATTTGTACTCTGCCAACCTGGCTTTATTTAACATTTTAAAAAAAGGCAAAGTCAAGACTCCTGGGCTGCAGCTCCTGTTCCTGAGACGGGACAGGCTGGGTTTGATTTAGCTTACATGTTGAAATCTGAAAGTATCATGTATTTCTGGAGGGAAGGCAGCAGAAAGAGCTGTAAGTAATTTACTGAAGTGTCAAAGAACACATTCTTTCACACCTTTCTGGCAGCTGAAGTAAACTTGCTGGTAAATGTGGCCTTTAACCCTCTTTGAGATTAATATTTGCAGCTGTCGAGGCACAGAACCTGTTTTTGGTGCCAAATCGCTCCTCTTCTTGTTATAAATCTCATTAAAATTGACATACATACATACATAACAGCGGTCCCCAACCCCCAGGCCTCGGACCGGTACCGGTCCGTGAGTCGTTTGGTACCGGGCCGCAAGAGTTGAGGCTCAGGTGTGAAATGTATAGTTTTCAGGGGTTTTATCAGTTTTCAGCGTTATTTTGTTATCGTTTTCATCGTTTACTTGGTTTTCCTGGGTCTTTTCACGTGTGTTATGAATAAATTTTCTTTTTTTCGGTACCGGTACTAGTTTTATTTTGTTGTATTTATCCGCGACACCTCAAAGGCCGGTCCATGAAAATATTGTTGGGCATAAACCGGTCCGTGGCGCAAAAAAGGTTGGGGACCGCTGGTTTAGAAAATACTGCCAAAGCTCTTCATCTTTCATCCTCTGATGACAAATTTTGTTTCATTTACCCACATAAATCTGTTGTACACACACACACACATGTGAAGAGAGAGAGAGTATGCATAGTATGCAAATAGCCACCAAACAGCCATCATAATTCGTCATACAATGAGAACAGGACAAATCAACAATTGACAAGGACTAATTAATATTAAAATCTGTAACATAATGTATTGTTTGGAGTTTAGTCTGTTACTGTTGCTATTTTTACCATTTCTTCTTGCAGCAACTGTAACCCACATAATTTCCTTAGGGATTAATAAAGTATTCTGATTCCGATTGTTTCAGGATGACCTGCCATTATCTGCATACCTGCATCTTTTGCTTGTTTCTCCTCTTCTTTTCTCTTTTTTCTAAACTGAGCACCTGATGGCTTTGAACTTTTCTTGTCCATCTTCCATTGGTTTTAATTTTGCACTCCAGTATGAACACCCATCACCACAACATAACCTAATAGACCAACACCTTAGTTCACAGATTCACTTTGTCTAGAGTTTATTTCTGGGATTTCACACAACCCAGGATTCATATCATGAATAGATAATGGGCTTGGATTTACAACATTATAAATGAAATGTGCTCTATTTGGAAGCAGCCGGGCCCCCTCCCCTTTCGACGGGTTGTGTGTGAGACTTTAAATCATCAAACTGTAAATTTTAAATTTTAAATTGTTATTGATCCCTTTACCCCGAGTCCTAAAGTGTATATTTATTTTCTTACTCTTCTTATATATATTGTTTGTTTACTTGCACTGCTGTAACTGGAGCCTTGTCGTCTCGTCTCTCTATATACTGGACTGTATGTAGCGGAGATGAGAATAAAGTTTACTTTGGCTTCAGCAGCGAGCAGGCGCACCGAGGGCTCTCGCGCTCACTTTTCGGTACAGAATTTCGAAAAAACATCGGTGCAAATTATAAGTCTGTATCATAATAACTTAAAGAAGTCCAGACGCTTTTCTTTGCAAGCTCCTTTGACTCTGTATCATAATGTCTGGTGTTTTCGTGTTTGTTGGTTTATTTTTATTTTGTTTTTATTTTGTGAGTTGATTATTATTAGATGCTGCTCCAGCCAGAGAATCCCCTACCGCCCCGCCCTCTCCTCCCTGTGCCGCAAGCAGCAGGCGCACCTGGCAAACGGAGGGCGCCCTTACACCCAGCAAATGGGCGATAGAAAACCGATCGGTGCCTATGCCATTCCCTGGCTGACGTTGGGGCAGCATGAGTACGAGCATTTTTTTTTGCCGATGCCCGTGATGCCGCCCCCCACCACGATGCCGCCCCGGGAACCGCCCGTGTCGCCCGTATCTAAAACCACTACTGTGTATAACTCAGGGGCGATTTTAGCCCATTTTTGGGGGGCGCTTCAGCACCCCCAAAATGAATCAAAGCACCCCCAAAGATTTCTTACTTTTTTTTTAGAACATTCGCTGTTTGTGTGACACACTACTAAAAATATAAAAAGCATACAGTACTGTACTTGTTTGAGACATAAAATTTTAACAACAAAAGTATAGATAACCCCCCTCCCAAAATGGTTTGTTCCAGCTCGCCTCTCCCCTACTCTGGCTCTAGGGCTCTTGCTGCCAGAGCATGGTGGCTGAGACGCAGCGGAGTGGGGGTGTAAGTGCCTGACTTAAAAAGGACATGTTAGCTGCGTTTAACCTTCAGTTACTCTTAGTTAGGTAGGAGTCAGACCATGTTTCTTTTTAGCTGAAAAGCATTACACCAGGTAACCTGCAGTGTTGAAAACGTGTTTTCCAACAATGTTTGCTACCTTATCCGTCCTTCTCTGTCAGCAACTTTTGATCGTCCTGTTGCTCCCATTGAAATGTATACAGCCTATTTAAAATCTAAAACTTTAAATTGTCTGCAGCCTACTGTTGGTTACCACTGTCCTCTTTGAAATGGATACTAACTAGCTAACTGACTGAATGCCCATTAACCTTATAACTCCTGTTGTGTGAGTGTGTGTTTGTGTACAGAGAGACAGCCAGGTTCATAATGGATATAAGGAGGTTTTTTCAAAAAAAGGAGCCACATTCAGGTAAAAGTGTAAAATCAAATGATCCATCAATCAAGAATAATGTTGGATCAGTGTTTCAATGTTTATATCTTTTATTAGATGTTCATGTGGTTTAGTTATTTGCCTTTTGGTTGAAAGTAGACTGAGAGAGGACTTTTTATTAGTGATCTTAATAGAATTTTTTTCATATTAATGTAATTTTTCATCTAATTGAATACAATCTATTTGTGTATGATTGTCAGTCCAAAGAGGGAGAGAGGACAGAGGGGAACGTGAGGAGAAAGTACAAGGTCAGGAAGAACCAGGTAAGAAAACAGACAGGGAACAGTGACAGGCACAACAGAAACTGTTAAACTGACAAAGAGAAAAAAAACCCTGATTTTACTCACACAGTCTGGAAGTTGTGTTCTCCCTATATTAAAGCTGCTATACAGAATCTGCAAAACAAACTGGGTTGAAACATTTTTGACCCTCTTTAACAACATTCCAACATAACATTATAATTGATTGGGGAGATTAAAATTAATGATATATTTTTATGTGGTTCAGCCACAACTCTACTAAAACCTCAGACAGTAATAGGTAGGCCAACTTTTGGACCGTCCAGTTGCCTGTATGACTGCCGCAGTACGTACATCACATTTGCACATTATCAGAAAGTGCCAAATAGCCCTGGTGGAGTGAGGAGCTGTAAAGAGAAGCAGATGCTCTGTTTATATTCTAAAAATGTTTTAATCTTGTTTCAAAGATTCTGTACAGCAGCTTTAAATGTTTTCCAAAAGCACACATACACTTATCAGTGTTTCTCAAACTTTTTACAGTGTGTACCACCTGAGAAAAAATGTCCAAAAAGTACCACTATGAAAGCATGAACCTCATAAATCTTACAACACAAAGTTATTATTATTAAATTAGTAAAATTAGTATCTGCAATAAAGATTTGTTGTCATTGTATACATTCTACCACAGGCAAAGTTGCCTCCATTTTTATAGTTTTTATTAATATTTTGTAATAATTTATTTGTAATAATTTATTCTGTTTTGGGAGTGTTTTTTTTAATGTATCTGTATTATATTATACATACACAATAAAAGTGAATCTCTGTCCATAAAATGCACTCAGTTTACTTTTTACTCACTATGAGCATCACTCATTATTCTCCCCGAGTAATTAAGGTTAGGATATGTATTTTTTTCTATTCCAATCCATTCTTCTTTTGCAGCATTTAAATAACCTTTATCAGATTTGATGGTTTTGTTACAGGCAAAGTGTTTTGCTTTTCTTTCACAACTGTGGGGATTAAATTGTGTTAAAATGTACAAAACAGTGATGTCATGTTTTGTGACGAGGACACAGGCACAGAGAGACTTGATGAATTTAAGAATCGTATGATTTAATAAAGAAATTTGCAGACTTGCACAGAGATGGTAAAATTATGATGACTGATAACGGAGATGAAGACAACAGACAATGAGGACAGGGAGGAACAGGGGTTTAAATGCACCAAAGTGACAGTCAGAGAGAACTCGGGAGTCGGGACAACATTTAAGGATGCAGGGACTGACAGAGACAGGTTTATCTTGCCTGGCTGGGCAACTCTCTGGGTGCTCAGCACCCCCAAAGCTCTGATCCTGGAATCGCCCCTGGTATAACTAACGACACTATAACGAGCAGCTCCACGGTCTGTGCATCCGTGTGGACAGACTGTTTTCTGGTGAGGAGCAGTCCTGGGATGTGCGCCAGTAGTGGTGATAATAAGCTCCGTATGCGAAAAGTATGCACTGTGGGACTTTCTGCGCACCGCAGCGGTTTGGTACTGCGTTACGTAACAGGTATGTAGTCTCCGCTGAGACTGGCTCGTGAAAACCACGCTGACTCCGGCTCCACGCCCTGCGCTTTGACTGAAAGGCGGTTCTTGAGCTTGTTTTCTAGTCCAGCTTCATATACCAGTGGCATTTGTTACGATGGTTTAACCGACTGCTTCTCGTGTAAACATTTACTAATATAACGACTTTCGGGATGTTTTACTTACTTTACTCCTTATTACACTGAGATCATCACATGGCGTTTACTTTGTAACTTGTTCTGATTGGTAAACTTGCTGCCCTGTTCCAAAACACTGTTGCATTGATCCAGCGCACTTTTTGTTGTTTGCTTCTGTCATGCGCCTAAAACTCTGCAGATTAATCAGTAAAATTCAAATTAGGCTAGAAAAAAAGGCGAAAGCAACTTTCTTTGTAATAAAAAAACAGAATAAATCTGGCAATGTATTTTTTTTTTCAATAACCTGTGGGGCAGAAGGAAACGGGGATGAAAACTAAGCTGCTTATCAACCATTTAATATGTTTTTCATCCTCTAATTAGACCCTCCCCCAACCAAGAAAAAGTCATCTGCGATTAATAAAACAATAGTCTACTGGTCATTCTGTTTCTTCTCTCTCTCTCTCTCTCTCTCTCTCTGTTTTTTATTATGGGAACAAAGAGTTTCGGAGGTTCAGACATCGCACTGCACTTTGGTTAAGTAAGGGGGAGAATAACAGAAATACTCACCCCCGCCATTCTTGTAGCAAAGATATGGAAATCTCCACACGTTGCCAAGTCCAATAATAGCACCGGCCACAGACAGGATGAACTCCTTTTTGCTGCCCCACTTGCCACGCTCTTCTACAGTTTTTGAAGTGGTCTTTGTGGAGGAATGGAAGAGTCTGCACAGAGAGTCTGCCATGCTGCTGTGCAGAGAGCTTACCTAATGGTAAAACTGACACAAGTCCCCGAGTTTCTGGAGTGACGGGCTGGGGACCGTGTCATGCAGATGTGCACGAGCTTACCTAAATGTTACCCAATTGTTTCCTAACTGTCCGACTGTGAGGCCACAAACCGAGCTTTGCAAGACTGTCGGGCCAGCAGCCGACTAGTCAGTGAAGTCCAGCTCCCTCCTTAATTGTTTTTTGTTTTGTTTTGTTTTTTGTTCTGATAGAATTCTTTCAACATGTAGCAATTCGCGGTGCGTGCAGATGTTATAACATGACCAACAGCCTATAGGGACAGTGCGAGCATGACGGTGAAGAAACGTGCTTACCTGTCAAAATCCGTTACGCCCACAGGTGTTCCGTGGGTGTGGGCGTGCTCGGTATCTGTCCTGCGGGAAAAGAAAGAAAAACACACACACACACACACACACACACACACACACACACACACACACACACACACACACACACACACACATCGTTTTCTTTCTTAAATGATCATCCATACATACACACATAGTATATATATATATATATATATATACACTGGCGTGCACAGATAGAGACGAGGTGGTGCTGAAGCACTTGCCCTTTTGCCCTCAGTCCAAAAAAGTGCCCTTTTGAAAGACGTGATTTTTTTTTTTTTTAAAGCTGCGCGATTTAAAAAGGTGTGAAAATAATGGCTTGATTTGTGCCCCTTCTTCAAAGACACCCGAACCCTGTCGCTTTTTCACTGTCACCGTGTCACGTGAACACGCTTGCAGTTCATTTGTTGTGAGGCGTGTAGCAGCGGCATGACACAGGACTACTTGGAGTAGGCATAGTAGGCTGACTATAGCGACTGGGAGCCACGGCGGACAACACGGCAGCTCTTTCCCTTCCCAACCAGTCAGGTAACCCATGAATCGAGTGAAATTATTCTGTTTGCCCTCTAAGACCAACCTGCAATTGTTTTGTTGTGAAGTAGCCTGTCAGAAACTGCACATGACAAACTTTGCCAGCTTACCCCTCCATCCATCCATATGGATAAACAAAAAAACGACACATTTAAAATGTAACCTAAACCATTTAGGCAACCCCACTCTCCATCAATTCCGACCTTTTTGCATACACTATTGAAAATATCACGTTATGCTATAGGCTAAGGCTACATGCCGTTAGGCAGAGGGCTCTTTTGAGCCCATTTTTCGTTACAAATTTTAGGATGATCTCACGGAAATCTGTGAATAAATACAAAGTTTTCAAACTGAAGTCAGTGACGGGAAGACATCACACTTTTTAGAGATGGAACTGCAGAAAAACCTAAAACCTTGACATGATTATGAATAATAGAATTATGGACGTTTCTCCGTTTTTGTGGATTAGCCTTTCCATAACTAACGTCAACTACTGTCCTACTTTGGTAAGATTGAAATTAATGTCTTTGACTGTCTTTAGTAGGTGTCTCCTGTGAGAAAGTTAGAACACCGTCCAACTGTCTAAAGATGCAGTCTTTAGCCTAACTGGTTGTTACTGACTCAGTGATGCTCGCAGACATTTACGCACTGTGTTGTGACCTGATTGTGACAGAACAGTGACGTTGTTATTGGTAGTTTGAAGGGTACGGTGTTGGGGGTGGTGCATGTTAAAAGTTTTGAGAAGCACTGGTTAGACATGTTAATTTTTTTTGGTGTAACATATTGGCAACATTAACACATTAATTTGCTAAAGGAAAAATAGGCAGTTCCCAATTGCCTGTGAAAACGACCATTCTGCCCTGTTCTTGTAATGACCACAGTCAGTCTTATTCGTTCTCATACATTTTGGTCTATTTATTTACTAATTTCAGCAAGCATAATGCCTAGGAAAGAGAGGCTGAGAAAGGAGAAAATAAAAGTCAAATTGCATTTAACCTGTGCGATTTTTTTATTATACAAAGAAAAGGTTTTCCACATATGCAAAAAGTGCCCTTTTTTCCCCCTGGAGCACTTGCCCCCCAAAATGTCTGTGCACGCCACTGTATATATATATATATATATATATATATATATATATATATATATATATATATATATATATATATATATATATATATATATATATATATATATATATATATATATTATTATTTTTTTTATGTGTGTGTGCGTGCGGAGTCCTGTCTGTGCCCCTCAACAATAATATTTAACTATTAATCATAGTTTTGCTAAATAAAAGGATCTGGCTTGCATCAGTCACATGATCACATTTAACCAATGATCGCCCTCGACGGCAGAACGCGCTGGTTACGAGCCGGGAACGAGCTCACAAAGAGCACGCGCATTTTTTGCGGTCCGGAGCTGTAGGAGAAACACAAATTAACTCAGAGACAGACTGATGCGACAAAACCAGTAAGTAGGTGTACAGCGTGCACTGTAGTGTGTAGCACACAGGAGTATTAGCTTATTACGTACACGTTGGTAAGCTGTCTTGTTGCAACTGACGAACTGAAACAAACGAGCGTGCTGTGTGTGCAACAGCGCGACAAACATTACCTGTCCTTTTATTAACTCCACAAGTAGTGCTGGTCATAGCTGCTGGCTACCTGTGTAAGGCTGTCATGGGTCTGTAGCTCTGTCCACCGTTTTAGGGAACATATTTAGTTTTAAAGTAAGTTTCCGGGCTTTTCCTGCCTTTCTGGAGGGATTATATTTCACTAAAAAACGATCTAATATGCATGTCCACTGTTAATGCCCCGATAGGGCATTAACAGGGAAAAGGGGGCACAAAGACATACTTTTCTTTCTTATTCTCATTTAAAATGTCTAGCTTTTAATAAATAATTATCTGAATCTTACACCCAAAGTTTTAATCTGATGTAAAATGTATAGAAGTCCATTATTGTATATAGTAACTGTTGTGTCTAATATACCCTAGTAAGCTATAATACTTTTTCCTTTGGGAAGATACCATCTGTGCAGTCTGCAATTCTGTTGAAGAAAGATGTTGAATCTATTTAATTATTCTTGAAAAATAATTTAATTCTGTGCATTTTTTTTCCACACTGCATCAAATTAAAGTTGATTACATCGATTAAGCATCATGAGGTGGAGGGTGGGTGGTGGTTCCCTGTTTTCTTTTGCTGGGAGTTTGCAACCCTATTAGTTAGGTTGCTTAATATTTCGGCTAAGTACTCTTTAAAATACCAGAATAGGAAGGATGGAGTAGGTTTAACTTTATTAGATTGATCAGTGTTGCTGAACTATGAAATATTTTGGGTGCAGTGTATTTTTTTACATACAGGTATAACAGAATAGCTTTAGTGTTGTTGTTTATTTAAACTTGAGTATGAACTTATACAAAATGCAGCAAGATATTAAAAAAAAGTTTTATTGATTAAAAAACACACTATATCAGATTCATATCGGTATCAGCAGATATCCAAATTTATGATATCGGTATCGGTATCAGACATAAAAAAGTGGTATCGTGCCATCTCTAGTTTTAACCAGCTTTTATCTTCTTTTTATGTCAGAACAATAAGAAGAAACTACTTTTGGCTACTCCATTGTGACAAGGGTTCACCACAGCAGGATCCTCAGCATGTTTGATGTGGGAAAGTTTCACACCAGACAAACCCTGAAGGGATTTGTGTCTCTGGCTGGATTCAAACCAGGAACCTTTCAATCATCAAGTGAATGTGTAAACCACTGCACTTTGCAGCCACTTATCTTTACGATAGACTTGGACAATCACATGCCCAGCTCCTGGAAAGTCTTCTTCAGCCACAGAAACCATCCTCTTCCATGGATGTGTAGGTCTATCTTGCAGACCTCACCACTGTTTTCTCTCTTTTCTCTGAATTTGACCTTCTAATGTTCTCACTGTCTCTTTAATGACTTTCTAATGTTTTAACAATGTAAAAATCACTCATTCATTTTCACTGGTAGCATCTTTGACTGCATGTTGTAAATTTTCAGCAGCAGCTTAAAATGCAAATGCCACCTTCTGAACACCCCTCAAACATTTACCTGCTTGATGTATGAAGAATTAATATACTTAAAAGAAAGAAAAGACAAAGCACACACATATCAATGAAATGGCTTTAGTGCAATTATAATTGAGCCCCTCAAGATGACGGACAACATATAATTATTGCAAGAATTTGTAAATGATTAAAGCAATATTTTTGTCCAACCCCCACATTAAATCTCTAAAACCACGTCTACATCAAATTCATAACTGTACGTAACATAAAATCTTCCTACCCACACAGCTAAAATAACAGAAACCATGTCAGTGTATAAAATATATGTTGAGCTCACTGTATCCACACACACATCAGCTGCAACTTGATTTTTTTGTTTGTGTTTTTTTCAGATTGTGTAATAATCTGAGGTCACAGTGGACGGTGATAATTTGCATCTTCTGATCCTTGAACAAGGTGACAGGCTGTAATCCTTTATCCTTTACTGAAAAAAAGTGTTGGCAAACTTCACAAACCTTGTTATCTCAAAAGTGTGTTATTGCTCTATGCCTCACAGTGACACATTATTGCTTATTGTGCATGTTGCAGAGACCTGAGGGCTGTACTACGAAGTGGTTTAACTAATTTTCCCTGTGGTCATTTAAAAAACTAAACAAACCCAAACTCATCTTGAGTGGTGTTTGTGGTATATGACACTACGAAGGCAACTGAGATGTTGGCGAGTCAACTCAGTGTTGAGTTGCCTTCATATCGAAAGGGAACTTTTGGCACAAGAATATTACATTAATATATTTCTTTCAAAGGGAGCAAGTAACACTTTCAACAACAACAACAACAATAAAAAAGGCCATTAAAAATTTTACACTGCCAAGTCAAAAAAACAAGAACAACTCAAATGTTTTATTAGAATTGCTTCAAATTTTGATGACAACGCAAATTCCCATGGTATCGTTTCATAATCTTAGGCAAGAATTGCACAAATTTTTCACTAAGATCTTGTATTGTGTCAGCTGATTCATGTGTGAAAATGTTGTCTCGTGTTCCACAAACAACTCTGTGCAATATTTGCAATATTTTTTCTTATATTTGACTGTGCAATAATCACTGTGCAATATACTCACTCAAATGTGCAATCCACTGGTATTCCTATTCATCCATATTATATATTCTGTATTTATATATGTGTATATGTGCATATTTGGTATATTTATGTGTCACACAGTGGAAATTTGTATTTATCTTGTATATTGTTTTTATTCTGATTTTTAGTGTTTATTTATGAGTGTCGTTTTATTTGCATGGTTTTATTCTGTTTCTATTGCATGGTTTTTAGTGTTTTATGTGACATGGTTTTTATCCACTGTGGACTGGCTGCACATGGGACAAATTAGCTGATAGGGACCACCTGCTGAGGCAGGGGTGTGTCCAGAGGTGGCCTATCAGCTGTCTAAAGACCTTTTAAAAACAGGCTAGCTGAGCACTGAAGGAGAGAGGCCCCAGACTGGAAGGTTAATGCGAGATAGCCAGCGTGACGCGGCAACCCAGTCCTGACCTCATGGAACGGCAACAGTAAGAGACAACGCGTGTGATTGGCAGCAGGGCAGAGGTTTACCTCTGCCTGCATTTGTGAGTAGGGTCTCTACTGTTGTTTACTGGGTGCCGCTGGATTGGGAGAGGGTTGCCATGGCCATGAGCCAGGGCCGCTTCTGGGACCATTGTTCTGGCCCCTATTTGTTATTTTACAGGACACCGATGCAAGGGGAGCTGTGGCGGTGGTCGCATGATGGATTCGGGTGCAGAACGCAAGCCGGGCTGGGAAGTGATGGGCCAGCGGAAGGACAAGAAGATGGGAGGCTCTTTCTTGTCTGCCGAAGACGAGGCTGGCGTGGACTCTGCTCTAAAGAAGGAATTCCTGGCCTGCTGATGGACCCATAATGAACATGTGGCATAATTATACCAGGGGGGGGGGGGGTTTGGTGAATGTAGAAAATGGTAGTTTTACGGGTTTTAGAATTGTTTTATTTAGTTTTAGTAGATTGACAACATTTTATTATGTGCATTTTAAGGGTGTTTTTATTTGTGCTCCCTGGCCTAGTAATAAACTGTTTCTGATCAGACCTGCTTCCTCTCTGTGCCCGTGGTATCTGACTCTCTTGCTCCCCCTTGTATTTTAAAGAATCTTTCTTTTTAGTGCGACCGCTTTAGTGTCGCCACGTGTTACATATGCTCACATCCATACTCTCAATCCCCTTTATTGTAACATGCAACTTCTGTCGGTGCTGCACTACTGGAAACTGAATTTCCCAGAGGAACCCACCCGAGGGATTAATAAAGTTTCATCTAATCTAATCTTTCAGAGTTGCTGAATCCTCGATTTGTCTTCTCAGAATCATGAGAAAAAAAAACACATTGATGGCAATTCAGTACATCAGCGGTAGTCAGCTGACCACTGATAAGTAGTTTTCCTAAAGCCACACAACTTGTACTGTCTTAACAATGTGGAAATGCTGTTAGCTTCATAAAACTTTTTTCCCAAGATGAAAAAATTTCATCCTTTTTCCCCAAGATGATGGTTCACCATCATTCTCTTACCAGCTTGCTTATTTAAATACGGGTGGTTGCTTTTCTTTCTTTCTTTTTTTGACCAGGCAGTGTAAGACAGATTCAGCATAGATGCAGGAGAAAATTTAGAAAAACTTTTTCCAGCTGCCTACATTAATAGGCTTATCAATATTATTGCCACATTATTAAAAGTACATTTCAACACAGTTACAGTTATGAATTCTATCAATCAGCAGAAATTGTGGCAGTGTTTGTGGCAATCTAATGTGAAAGTCAACTACAAGGCTCAAGTGCTTTTGTTTGAGGATTGTGGTGCTAAATAAGAGCCAACCAAACACTGGAATGATTTGAAACTGATTGCTGCTAGCAAGACAAAAAATGTAGCGGGGAATAAAGTTACCTCGCTAGTCACTAGTCTACACGGTCTCTCAAAACTCGACCTGCCTCTGAACTCTGCTAGAAGTCTTCGGAATTAATGATCTTATCAGTATTTCCTTTACAAAACCTTGAGTTTAAAATAAAATAAAAACATCACATCTGAAAAATTTATAAAAATGTTATGGTTTTCAGACTTGCATCTCCATCTCAGCTCCACCTCTTCCCTTGTATTCGTTGGCAACAGGAGTAAGAGTAATGTCTGGGTTTAAAGGGCACTGCTCGGGCTGCTTTGCTTTTCTGTGCGTCAAGCTCTGCGGGACGCACAGCTGCCTGAGGTTCTGTGGAAAGACGATCAGTTCAGTCCATTTGCAATAAATCATAACTTTTCAAAATGTGCAGAAATGACCAAACACCTATTACAGCTTCCCCAGTGTCCCTCACTATTGATTAGATTACTGCTAATTTGTTTGTTCTACGAATTTTGAAAATGAACAAGTTTACAGTTTAACAGACAGGATGATGGCCGGGAGTCTTCTACTTGATCTGCTGACTGTTCCTCTAACACCAGAATGAACTCAGGACTTCTAATGGAAATGTTTTAATAACTATTAGATGGATTGTGATGGGATTTAGTACAGATATTAATGCCCCCACACAGGATGTAGGGGATAACTTTACTGAGCCCCTGATTTTTCATTATTCTTACATGTTTCCAGATGGATATCTTATCTGAACGACACTGGAGCATTTTTTTTTTTAACTCAGTGACCTTTCAGCCAGTCCAATCTAATGACGGCCTTTTGGCTTTTCTGGCAGCAAAAGCATATTAAAGTTTAAGGTAATCCATCAGGAAGTATTTTGTTGTCTGGTGCCCAGCTTTGCTAATGTTTTTGGCTTAAGATGAGTTGCTGAACTGTCTGTGTTAATAACTTGTGTCAGAGAGGCTGCAACTTTAAGGACACTGATGTGAAAAGCTTTTACTTTAAACTACAGAATTGTAAGGTTTAATGCTCTTGAATGTGTTGGGCTGTTAGTTAAAGAAAAGAACATTCTGATGTGTTGGCAGATTAAAAAGCTCATATAGTTTTAGATTTTTAAAATATTTTGTTCGGCACCAGTAACAAGAGGAGACATGCACACAGCACTGCTGAATCCAAGCATGGACACTGTTTTGATCCATCCGCCACACTACCTTAGCCTGACTGCACTTGTCATGGTGGAAAAACATTTAACACTAAACTGAACTGAATTAGTAACAAGATCACCTGGGAGCTTAATGGTGTTTCGGTGGTGCTCCTGTTTTCTTTACTGAGTGCATACCTGCCAAATTGTCCCTTTCATTGTAGTAACTTTAAAGATGATCCACAGAGGAACTAGAAGAACACAGAACAGTCCAAGAAACCAGCCCAAAGCGTACGCCCAGGTCGGATAGACGTAGGTTTTGTTGAACTTGAGAGGCTTATATTTCACAATTGAAAAGACAAAAGTACCCTGAAAGAAACACAAACAACACAACAATGAAGTTTTGAAATTTTAAAAGAAATTCAGTTTTAGAAAAATCTTTATCATCACCAGGGAAAGTACAATGAGTATAGGTTGCTAAGTATAGGTTATCTACAGTTACTCTAAATGTATATGGATACTTTTGATTTGTGTTCTCTTCATCTGGGAATATTTTCTGTGGATTCATTGTTCCTTCATTGTCAGCAAATCTAAAATAAGTTATTAAAGAATTTGATTTTTGGTCAAGAAACATCTTGCTTGCAGATGCTGGTGTCACTTTCCCTCCAAACCCCTGTTTTCCCTGCTGACATATTTATCTGGCACGATGCTCATTGACATTTGTCTACAAGTCCTTTAGTTTCTGCTTTGCCTTGCTGGCTGTTCATAGTGTGATAATGTAGGGTCCTTGCATTATGCAATAAAATACATCTTGAGATGACTGTTTTTGTGAACTGTCTCTAAAAAATAATCCTGAAATAAATGAAAACAAACACACACAATAATTAATAATGAAATAAACTATAGTAGATTTTCTCTTTTTTCCCCCCACTTTTCCTATCTCTCGCCACCATATTCGTATAACTGTCTCATACTAGTTTTAGTGTATCACCAGCAGGGTGCACCCTGCACAGTTTATCACAGAGTCATATGCCACAATGACACTGGAAGGTTATGGACACTTTTTTCTCTTCTTTATTCACTTGCATCTCTTGTTCATTCCTCACCTCAAACTATTTCCTGAACTAGAAGAGGAAGTTTTAGCTTTCAATTGTTGTTTGGTGCTTTATCACAAAAAGAGTCCACAAGTTTTCATGAATAAATTAGACTACTTGTGTTCTTAGGAACTCTGTTTCACTCACTAGACACACAGCAGGGGTAACGTAAAGCCAACAATGCTTCATTAGAGGCCAGGGACGATAACCTATCATGTCTTCAATGTTGTCATAAAGACGATCAGCACCTGAGCAAAACATGAGAAGTTAATAACAAGGTTAGAATTATCACTATAAATTTTACCAGGACTGATAAAATAATAATAAAATCATAAGAGTTATTAATGAATAGAATCATAAAATGCTTTCTACAAAGTCAACCAAAACAGTGAAAGTCATTCCTAAACAGTGTTGGACAAGTTACTTTAAAAGAGTAATTAATTATAGTTACTAGCTACTTCTTCAAAAAAACTAACTGAGTTAGTAACTGAGTTACAATATTCTAAAAGTAATTAATTACTTGAAAGTAACTATTGTGTTACTTTAAAAAAATGTTTAACCCTCTGGGGTCCAGGGTATAATTGGCCATTTTTAACTACTTTTGATGTTCCCTCCACATTTCACCTTTAAAAACGATTTACTTTGCCTTGTTTGGTCTCATTCTTTTCAGCACAACCTCACATGTCTGAATTTACAGTCATCTTTTCATTTTGACATACTGTATTAACACAATTGATCTAAAATCAGACAAACAACATAAAATCAGAGTAGAAAAGTTATATTTGTACTGTAACAACCACAAACATGTTTAATGAATCATATTTCATAACTTTAAATGCAAATATAAATTGTCAATTTTAAAATCCTATGCACAAGTTTTGCAAACAAAGTTATTTGCATCCATTTACCTTTTACCTTGATTTTTTAAATAACCATTTCAAACTATTTACAGAACAATCAGCTGTTCTGCATTCAATAAGATGCCACACAAATTATTTGTGCCACTCCAAAACAATAATTTCTGTCCACTATAAAGGAGAACATCACAGCCTGATACCTGCAGGCCTGACAGCAGCAGGTGTTTCACTCCTTTTTCTACCTGGAGACAGCAGTCGCCTCATTGTTCTGACACACAACACAAAACTATCCACAACACTACACACTAACTACACAAGACAACACATTAACTACACACTCCAAACACGCTAAATTCACAAATCTCTCACGTCTCAAAACTCGCTCTCTCTCTTTTTCTGCTGTCTCTCTCTCTCTCTCTCTCTCTCTCTCTCTCTCTCTCTCTCTCTCTCTCTCACCATCACTCCTAAAACTTCCCCTGTTTGTTTGTTTGTTTGTTTTGCTCATAAGCAGAGAGTGCTTGCTAGCGCTGTCCTTAGACAGTAAACGTGACAAAACTATTGAGGAAAAAACGCCGCCTATATATTGTTTATCATGACTCTGGTTTTACGTGGCCTATCAACACAATTTAAAAACTGGTATATATCACCTTGTTGCTTTGTCATGTTGAAGTGGTCATGTGATTGGCTTACCACGACTACTTTATTCTTCCTCAGTCAAACAGCAGCACTCATGCGATTGTTTTGCCTCCTTAGCTCCAGGTGTTGTGCAAGACAGTGACCGTGATTACCGTTAGTTAGATTACTCGTTACTGAAAAAAGTAATGCCGTTAGAAACGCCGTTACTTGTAACGCCGTTATTCCCATCACTGTTCCTAAATAAGATAGCTGTACGATGTCAGTAGATGACAATTGATTTTTAACAGTCGTGCAATCAGTATTTGCCAATTTATCTGACACATTATGATTATTGACACCGTGGTGCCAGTGGTTCGGTCCTAGTTGAGCATCACCGTCTCACAAAGAGTTTAATAACAATATTTACACTTAGATATGAATGAAGATATCAGCTGACATCACCGCTTCACACACCAAATGTTTTTCTCATCCTAACCAGGAAACACTGTGAGGCGGTCCATAAAGCTTTGTTCATGCATTGCAGATGTGTTGTTATAGTTGAATGTTTAGTGTTCTTTAGATCTTTTGCGTTCATTCACATTCAAAGAATCACTACTTTCAGCTGATTTGGTGCCACAAAGTACACACATAAGAAACACTAAATGCATTTGAAAATGACACATTTAGTTAAAGCACAAAGAAAAACAGTAAAATGAAGGTCTGCATATTAATTTTTTTGAACATACAAAATATGACCACATCTTCTCCAGTCTAAATAACCTCAGCACTATCCCGCACATTATCTTTAAGCATCAGTTTCTTCCATCACATGAATAGAAATGTTTCAGGCCATTGCTTCTAGTAAATAACGGGCACACTGTACACATCTTGTACAATTTTAGAGCTAACCAAACCATGCAAAGGTTTAGGCAAGCTTAGCTTGATCTCTCAGATGATTACCAAGGTTACAAGTTCCACATCAGCCAATCAATCAGCAGCCACTGGCTCATCTAAGTAGCTCCTTAGTATTTTTAATATTAAGACAAATGATGCAAGGAAAGTAGGAAAAAGCTATAGGACGGATTTCCAGGTATCTTTAGTTTGCAACACTATTAACAAATGGTAGTTAAAAGGAAGTTGATGTGTGAAAGAAAACCTAACCTCTAGCAACACCTGCCAAACCACAAGACTTTTATGCATAATCGACACTAAATTCAGCATCAGAGGTTTGCAAGTTTGTATATCTAAATTAGGCTAAACGGAGAAAGTCCTATGGGTACATGAAGTTAAAGCAGAACTTTCTAGCCACAACACATGTCAGCTGTTAAGCAGTAGGATGGATCCATTATGCCTTCAGGTTATGTTTCAGCCAGTGGCAGTAAATACAAGCAGTTTTTTTCACAAGGCAAATGTCCAAACATTTGCTAAAAAAGCTAAAAATGAAAAGAGCAAAGCATCAACAACAACATTTCAACATGAGTACATAAACAAAAGGTGAGAACCCCACCTGTCACTCTGTTTCACAATTTGAGAACCACTGATTTAACGAATTCCTTAGTTAGCAAGAGGGAGATATAGGAAATATTAGATGAGCCTCTGGAAGAATGCAGTAGTTAGTGGTCATAATTTTAACCTCTAACTAATTTGAGAGCTTTTTTTTAACACTAACTTCACATAATTGTGCTGTTGGACTGGGCCTGAAGGGAAAACTCCACCTCAATAGAAAGTGTTTAAAAAGTGAAGCTGCTGGTAAAGTGGTGCTGAGCCAGTACCCACAAGACACGGCTTATTCTTGTGACCCCAGCTGAGCAAGATTCAGAATAGCTGGAATGAACGCCTATACAGTAAGCCTAAATTTTGGCCTTTTAGTAATAAGCGACTCAATAAAAGCAGTCTTAAGTGTATTTTCAATTAATGTGGGATTAGCAGGATTTGAATCAGCTTTCTTAGCCAGATCTGTGCAAACATGCAAGGATTTGACTCTCGGATTTTAATGACTCACCATATATCCATCCAATCGCTATCGACTGACACACAGAAAGAAGGAGAAGATTGTTTCCACTACACACATAATGATCAAAGAGTTGAAGGAAATACAAGCCGCCCTGCAGGAAGACAGAGAGGTTAATTGGTATAGCTAATCAAAGATAAAGACAACAAATGCATGCATACAAATTCAGTTTTGCCTAGAAAGAAGTAAGTTAAGAGTAATGAGCACTGGTCCATTTTTACACCCTACTGAGGGTAGTGTAAAGACTTGTGGGAAAGTTAATCAGAGCTCTCACCTCGGTGACGAGGAGGAGGCCGAGAAAAAAACAAACAGAGCAGAGGCAGAGCAGCAGCAATTCTCGACGATAAGCTCTTCGAAACACATTGGGGAACATATCCGTCACTGAGGTCATCAAACACTCCAAACTCACAAACTGCAAGAGACGCAGACAAATCAAACACATTTACTAAGAACCAAACATGTACAGTGGTGAAAAATAAACAGGATTTCTATTGGCTTAAAGCAAACCTGTGTATCTGCCCCCAACAAGATGACCATGATGAAGAAACATATAGCCCATAATTGAGGTAAAGGCATCATGGCTACCGCGCGCGGATAGGCAATAAATGCCAAGCCAGGTCCTGTTCAGAAATATTTTCAGTCATTGATGGCAACTTAAATATTTTTGGATAAAACTGCTTACTGCAGCCTTCTCCCAATTTATATTTTAGTTACAGCACTCTAAATGTTTTAAATCTGGACTCACAAATTCTTGCAACATCCTACTGTTAGGCATAATGACCTGATAGCATTCATTTATTTCATTGGAAGGAGTTTAAGGTCAGGAGGATTGTTCAGGATTAAAGGCGGGGAATTACTGTATTAGCCGTGCTTAGCTAAGAGAAGCTAATACAGGAATTTTGTCTCCAAAATTAAATTAAAGCCATTTCCATGCCAAGTAAAAACACAGGCCCAGCTTTTCCATTTAGCATTGCTTTGTTTTGCCTTGATTTTGGTTGGGGTTTTTTTTGTTTGGTTGATTGGTTGTTTTTTTGTTTTGTTTTTTTTTTGGGGGGGGGGGGGGTATTTTAAAGTGGATTAATAAAACCCACTGACAGTGTAATGACTTCATTAAATATAACAGACGTTGTGTAATGATGCCCTACCAGAAGCTGCCACTTCTGATATTGGCAGTCCTTGTTCGTAGGACATAAATCCCAGAACAGAAAAGATTGCAAACCCTGCAACAAAACTGGATCCTCCGTTAACCAAACACAGAACAAATGTGTCTCTGTGGAGACAGAAGAAAACACACAGCATTCAACAAAGAGCAAAACAAGAAACACACTTAAAGCAAAAGCAGCTGTTTAAAATGTTGAAATATGAAAAAAAAAGTACCTTGCTGCCCAAGATATTAAGTAAGAAGAAAAAAGTTGTACAGGATTTGAGCATTATGTAAACTTTTTTTATTTACAGTCTGCATGTTATTAAGAAAGCCTGTGCAGTTTTATGAAAGTATCACTTTGATGCTCCCTGCTGGCTATTTTAAAACTAAGTGGCCAGGGATTAAATAACGTTGAAAACATCTGTTTAGTGCAGTTTTATCTTGTCATAACAATAAGATTACTAGAATTTTTGAGCATATTTTTTTTAATTTAAGAACATGGGCGGGGGAGCGTACTCACTTGTAACAATCATTGTTATACTTATTGTAACTGCCCAGAGCCGTCAAACTCCCCTGACAAATCCCAAAGGAGAAAAGGACTTGTGCACCCGCGTCCATCCAAACCTGATGCCAACACACAGATATTAGTTTACTCATCACTAAATGATGATATTCATTGTGTAAAATGTAGGTATTTTAGTATTTAGGCTTCCGTGGGTAGCGTGCAAGCTTGCAGCTTTTCTTGGTATTGACACATTGTTTTGATCTTATTACTTACTTGAGGGTCCACCAACCTTGTGGGGTCAGGATACAGGTAAAAAGCTAAGCCGTTTATGGCTCCTGGTAAAGTGAGTCCACGAGCTAACAGAACCACCAACATCACGTAGGGAAAAGTGGCCGTAAAGTAAACTACCTGTCAACAAGAAGGAAATGCATGGTTCAAAGCAGACATCACAGGGACAGTGTAAAGTTTGATGTTCTTTGGTGTAAGAAAACATTTTTTTTTCCATCTAAACATATTTCAGACAATACATTCCTCATTTGTGCCATAGTATTGTCTCTCTTTTTTTGCTTGCAAAATGAGACATGACTGCTGTCTGCATTTAGGTGTAACTCCTCTTCCTCCAAATACATCCCTGTGCCTCCTCCCAAAGAGTTCAGATTTAGTTTGAGCTGTTCACAGAACATTAAGCAATACTGGAACCATGTGATCTTTGAAACTTAAGAGGGGGTTGCTGTTACCTTAGGTTCTTACTCATCTCTTTTAGAATTGCACATGTGCAATTCTAAAAGAGATGTGTAGATTACACTACTGCAGTAGTGTAATCTACACAGGAAGCCACTCCCAGGGAGAGTACCAACAGTCCTGAACTTTTGCCTTGTTACATCCTGATAAACTCCAGCTTGTATGTATTTCTGTATTGTCCTTCTAAGGTCCTATGAAGGTTCTTTTGATTGAAGTATATGTTCCCACCAACAAATTTATATGAGACGATTAAACTTTCAGCAACCAGACCTTGGATGTGACTCTGATAATTTTCTTTTCAGTGACCAATTAAAACAATCCTGGTATTTTCCAAGGGTTCACAAATGTATTCTTGCAATATTACTTCAAAAGGTATCGCAGATGTGATAGTAGATGTATAAACTGTGTTTACAGAACTTATTTTCTAAATGTAGACTAATAAATCATATTTTAAAGATGTTTCTCTACCTTTCCAGTGGACTTCACTCCTTTCCAAACACAGAAGTAACAAATGATCCATGCCAGTAAGAGACACAAGGCCAAATCCCACCTCAGGCTACCAATCTCCTCAATCCCTTGAGATATACCCAGTACTCTTCTCCTGAAAAGAAACCCATATTATTTGTTAAAACAAAAGCCATTTGGGCGCAAAAGAACTTTTTTCACAACTACTATAAGTGATAACAGAGTTGACACAATGCAAATGTTACAATATTTATTTACAATAAACCAGAAAGTCAGTTATGTAGTTGCCCATCAGCCAGACACTAACCTCCCTTATTTATCTATATAGATATAAAATGCACATAATTTCAACAAATTCAGTGGATTCAAATCTCATTACCTAAAATATGTTCAAGGTATTTATTTAGAATGCAATTCTACAGATAGTCTTTTAGTTCTGATACGTCTTCTTTTATCCACTTGTCTAATTCCAACAAAAGTGTATTTTTGTGACAGGCTGCTAGTCACAAAGTGCCTAAAGATATCATTTCAGAGTTAGGTGCTTTTTCTACACCTAAATGATTGATGACAGTGTTTAGTAGTTAGTAACACAGCAACAAAGAAGCAACAAAGAAACACTTCGAAAGACTTTCAGACTTTCACTTTCAAAACTATTGAGCACTTAAAAAATAAAAAAAAATAAAATAAAATAAACTACAATAAAATCTGGCAACTTGGAAAAATATAAACAATGAGGGGTGGCTCAAGACATTTGCACAATACTGTAAAATCCCAAATACTGGAACCTTGATTTAATCAATTAATGTATCAAATGATACAGTGCAATACTTATACAGTAAACACCACAGATGAAAAGGAATCAGAAATGATTATACTTTTATTATATTCAGTAAATGACATGTTACTGTCATGGAGTTAAAATGATAAGGTGTTATAATCACTGTAAATGACTCATTTTGCATTGTGTTGTTTGGTGGTTACTAGGCAACATGATGAATCATAATATGTAAAATAGATAAGAACTTTTAGCAGCCAAGTTTGGTTGCATAACTTATGACCATGTAAGAGGAGTTTGTGAACAAACTGATACATAGAGATTTGCTGCATTTTAATGTGTGAAGTCACTAGTTGGCTGTAACCAGTCATATCAGGGGCAACTTAAACTCATTCAGCGCCAAGTGTTTAAGTTCAGGACTGTTGTGAGTATATGATTAGTAGTAATCTTGGCCACAAAAGTATCAGCATGCCACTGATCACATTACTGATGTCAGTACATTTATGACATACATGGTGATAAGAAGGCACCAATCATACCTTCTTAATATTGACTATATCAATAGGACCACTCCTTCCATAATCGTGACCAACAGTATCATGATTAAAATCATCCAATAGCACAAAGGTGGTATGCTGTATGTGGTACAAAGTGATATTTCAAGCAGTTACATAATTTGATATTTGGCGAGTTCATAATTTTTATCAACACTGAGAATCGAGACTGGGCCAGATGAGCGTACAGCTGTGTACAGCCGCGTGTTATGACTAAACACGATGTGACCTAATCAGTATCTGAATAATCCAACACAAAAATGACTTGATGGTATTATCGCCAATTATCAGCATCCATCCCAAAAAGGATCTTACATCTGTACCAGATTACAAGAACACATCTAAAGACAATGAGAGCTAAAAAGATGGATGTTCCAGATTAACAATCAGGAAATTGTATTTGGACTGATTATGTAGTGTGGTTACCATGTGTATACAGATTGCTTACTCTGATAACTATTGAGAAATAATGAGCAGCTATTGGTTAACCAGTATGGAAATGCTGCTTTCCAATAACTCAAATATATGTTGTTGAAATTTAGGGACTGATGGCTTCAGTGTTCGGCAAAAGCTCCAGAGGTAAATCCATCTACCGAGGTCAGACACATGTCATTTACACTTACTCCCAGAATTCTGTTGCTGGTGTTGTTGCGTTTGCAGCTGCTGTCCAGTTGGATGACGCATTTGCTTTATCAAATTCAAAACAAGACTCTGACAAAGAAAAAAGCAGAGCCATGTCAACAAAGTTTAATCTATGTTTGATAAAAGAGATATTAGAGACTACACATTTGTCAAGCACAAAATGACCTCACTGTCATGTGAGATTCCCCAAATCATCTAGATCACCATGTCAATAACTCTGAAATAAAGAATGACCACAGTGAAATCTTCCTTCGCTTTGAATAGCTACCTGTATTCCAGGAATTCCTGCAGCTAGCCCATGGAATCTCAGCACTGAAGGATGAAAAGAGGTAGAAGAAAGCCCATGCCTGGATCACAATGTATGAAACAGCAGCATATGCAATCACTACCTGGGTTGCATATCCAATACCTGAGAAGATAAAGTGGAGTCAGTATATATTATAAAAAGGCAATTAAATTATACTGCAGCATATGGAGTAAATTTCAATGGCATCCAAAACATTTAATGTACTTTTGTTTGTTTTTTTAAACCTGCCCTGCAAGAGAGTTTCACAGAACTATCTGGAAAGTAGCTGTTGGAAATTATTTTGAAAATAATGGTGCTAACATCAGTCCAAAGTAAGAGGGACAGAGAGGTGGTGACAGTCTGGGAAAGCTAATTCACTACACAATGCATTGTTGTTTAAAAAATGTGTTAGAACCAACCAAGAGAAGGTCTGACTGAATGCCCACTGCATGTAAAAAAAAAAAAAAAAGAGCCCTTCAGAAAACTAGGACATCTTACTATTATCACGGATTGAAGGAAATAGAAACCACCTTATGTTTCTCTTCAGCGCTGTAGCCAGGCTGACAAAAAGTCAGAGCACTGTTAAGCCAACCATTCCTTTAACGTTCACTAGTAATGACTTCATGAACTTCTTCACAAATTAAATTTTAACCGTTAGGAAAAAAACGACTCATAATCATCTCACATATGTAACGTTATCTACAGCTACCTTCAGTACCATTGATGGAGTCTTTTTCTTCAATTGATCTTTCCGAGTTAACTTCAGTAATTACTTCCTCCAAACCATCGACGTGTCTTTTAGACCCCATTCCTCCTGCCATTAATGTGTGTCAATGTTTCAATCTTAAATATGATGAGCCTAAATCTATTTACCAGCTATGTACCACATGCCTTCAAGCTGGCAGTAGTCATCCTAGGTAAGGCCTATTTCCAACTTTCTTTTTATCTCAAAAATCCTTGAAAGAGTAGTTGTCAAACAGCTAACAGATCATCTGCAGGTCTGCAGAGGAATGGTTTATCTGAAGAGTTTCAGTCAGGTTTCAGAGCCCATCACAGCACAGAAACAGCCTTAGTGAAGGTTACAAATGATCTTCTTATTGCCTCTGACAGTGGACTCATCTCAGTGCTTGTCATTGACCTCAGTGCAGCATTTGATACTGTTAACCATAACATTTTATTACTGTGATTAGAGAATGCTGTGGGTATTAAAGGCACTGCGCTGCAGTGGTTTGAATCATATCTGTCTAATAGACTCCAATTTGTTCATATAAATTGAGGCTCCATTTTGGAAAAAATATCCTATGCAGTGTTTTCTAATTAGTATGAGCTGTATGATACTGAAGGATAAACTCAGTGCGCTTAGTGATTGGAAGTATGCCCAGTTTTTTTTAAAAAAAGTTATCTGCTCATTACAGTACACACACTCATAACTGTCCTCGTGAGAAGCCTGTAGAAGGAAAAATGTTATTGTGTGACAGTCTTAAGGCAAAGGAGGGTCGGATTAACAAAGTTTAATAAAAAGCTCACTGGGGACTTCCCCCTTCGACCCCTTGCATGAAACCTTGTGCGATGCAAAAGCGATGCTTTTGGTCCCTTGCAAGAACAAACGCTCCAGTTCTTGACTTTTCCTTATTTTTGTTTAGTTTTATTCTGACAGTTTGGTCCTTCGAGTCAGATCCATCTACCCCACTCGCCTCGGGAACGCGACCGAGACCAAGCACAGGGGTGTCTGGGATTCCTTACAATCAAAGATCTCCCCCCCCCCCCCCCCCAGTGTTGTTAAAAACACCGTTTGAGGACATAGAGGCCGGGAGCAGAGGCAACTAGAAGTGTGACAAGATCCATGAACCAGAGGAGCAACTTGAATTGGGAGCAAGCGGTCTGGGCCACTAACACGGAACCTCGAGTGGAAAATAAAGTAGGCCTATTACTAGGAGTCAGGCACTTGAGGGCTTGTGCATGTTAATAATAATAATAATAAATAACCATAAAATAAAAATAAATTGGAAAAAAGACTAGCTATTTAAAATGGTTTGTGTGTGACTGACCAGTGTCTCCAGTTGAGACAAAGGGGAAAATCTCACAGTGACAACAAAATCCACCGGACCACGGACCAGTTGCTCAGGTGAACTCCGTATTACCTGGGTTAATGGGACCAAGGTGGACAGGATGAACAAAAATGGTACAGATACATTTGTACATTTCTCACCAAAAACACCCAGGTACTGGTATAGTTTGGACATAGTACCAAGTGGCCCCAGCAGTGTGACACCACAGTTGCATGACATGACCCGACGCAGAGCAGGACCTTACACAGACATCCAAAACACAATAGGCATACACTGCACCATGTCTTACAAAGACGACCCGGGCTCAGATGCAGCTTATGAGCAGAAACTTCTTCAAACCCAAAGTGCCCCTTTATTCCTCACAGCTTTATATTGGAAGGGAGCATAGTGGTGGCCTGTAAATTAGGCCCTGAAGAAAAAGGCCAGTACAGAGGATTTGAAGCTCCTAACGTGTCATTAGCGAAAAGGAAAACTGAGAGGTGGCAGGATTTAGAAGCCTTTGTAACAAGATTTGAGGAAACAAGGGATTGGGCTGAAGAAAAGAGACACCCAGGCGTACAGTACTCTCCCTCTTTGAAAGCATATGTTACCAGGTTAAACTGGAGCACAAAAATAAGAAAAGAAATACATCTAGATGACCGGGGATAGTGACAGGTATCCATGGTTTTCTTACAACAGAAGAGGAGAAATCACACAAAGACATTCCAGACACATTGTTGTCAAAGGGGTCCACGGATGTTGGACATATTAAAGGAATAGAACCAGTAAAAATACCCCCTAAATCATTTTATAGGTCTCACCAAAGAAAGTACCCAGTAAAAAAAGAAGCAGAAGATTTAAATAAGGCAGGGGTAAAAGAGTGCCCAGATTCCATGTGTAATACACCTGTTTCCTGTAAAGAAAGCATCCCTATCACAAAGATGGAGGTTAGTGCAGGACCTCCAAGCAGTAAGGCTACAATGGCCACATGATGATCAGACAAAAATGTATGGCTAGACTGAATGTTTTGGACAGCCCCACAGTCTAAAGTCTCCAATTCCTTTTAAACTGGACAGTAATAATAGTCCATCAGTTCTGAGATGTTTTACTGCCGTTCCAAAACTCTTCAATCACTTATGATACTAATTGTCACACTCACCACTATCTGTTTCCTGCAGGTCCCTCGTGATGTAGAACCATATCCCGGAAACTACACCTGCTTCACAAGGGCTAATGGAAGCTGGAATTTGGGTTACTGACACTGATGCATGTGAAGTGCACTGGTTTTTAAACCATACTGTTGGTAAAGCAGATGTTTGGTGGCTGTTCGGGGATAAGAAGCTAATATATTGAAATATATTAATGAAATAATGAAATATTCTCCTCTAACAAATTCACATGAATCCTCGTGGAACATGCCAGTTGTTAAAGCAATAAACTATACTTCACGGCACTCTACTGGGGACATCTCTATGAACTTCAGATTAAAGGAATGCTTCTTGCAGTCTCTTATTAGCAATTAGCAATAGTTCATTATCCCCTAGCTTCCATCACGGGTTCACTGCTTATAAGATTAAGTGACTTAAATATAAATTATATTAGAATATGTCAGTTGAAAGCAAGTGTAAGTGCAGAGAAGCTCAGCTGAAAGATCAGGTGTCATTTGTTTCCACAAACATATTCCATATACCAGAGATACAAAGAAAAATGTCCCAGGGCTTTGACTTGAATCACATGACACACTTCCAAATTGGCAACTGCAAACTTTGCTGGCGGAAAATAGCAAGCCAAATACTTATTTTGGACTATATATTATTTTGTCATATAAAACAAATTTCACTGTTTTGACTAAAAATTTATATGTTTTCTTAAAATACAGCAGCAGACATTTTTGCTTTGACATTTTGGCATCCAATGCAATTAACTTAATGCGCTTTCACACTTTTACATAACAAGAAGTTACTCTAATATGCCTTGCCTTTAGCCCTACTTATGGAAGTATTTAAATGATAGTGTAGAAATATATTTGTGTCTGCATGCATACTTATAACCCTGTGTAGATTACAGAAAATTCTGAATAAATTCAAACTTGTTTACCCAATTCTTGTTTTTTAAGGCCATTACAGATGTACAGTGGGTACGGAGAGTATTCAGGCCCACTTAAGTTCTTCACTCTTTGTTTTATTGCAGCCATGTGCTAAAATAATTTAAGTTAATTTTTTCCTCAATAATGTACACACAGAACCCCATACTGACAGAAAAACACAGAGTTGTTGACATTTTTGCAGATTTATTAAAAAAGAAAAACTGAAATATCACATGGTCCAAAGTATTCAGACCCTTTGCTGTGATACTTATTCATTTAACTCAGGTGTTTCCATTTTGTCTGATCGTCCTTGAGATGGTTCTACACCTTCATTTGATTGATTATACTGATTGAACTTAGGAAAGCCACACACCTGTCTATATAAGACCTTAAAGCTCATAATGCATATTAGAGCAAATGAGAATCATGAGGTCAAAGGAACTGCCTGAAGAGCTTAGAGACAGAATTGTGGCACAGAGCTACCTAAGGTTACAAAAAAAATTCTGCTGCATTTAAGGTTCCTAAGACTATAGGGGCCTCCATAATCTTTAAACAGAAGATGTCTGTGAAGGTTCTCAGTCATCCAGGTCATCGTAGTCAAAGGAGCTTGCAAAGAAAAGCGTCTGGACTTCTTTAAGTTGCATGAAGACGTTTCACCTCTCATCCGAGAAGCTTCATCAGTTCTAAACAGAAGATGTTTGGAATGACCAGAACCCTTCATAGAACTGGCCGTCCGGCCAAACTGAGCTATCGGGGGACAAGAGCCTTGGTGAGAGAGGTAAAAAGAACCCAAAGATCACTGTGGCTGAGTTCCAGAGATGCAGTTGGGAGATGGGAGAAAGTTGTAAAAAGTCAACCATCACTGCAGCCCTCCACCAGTCGGGGCTGTATAGCAGAGTGGCCCGCTGGAAGCCTCTCCTCAGTGCAAGACACATGAAAGCCACCATGGAGTTTGCTAAAAAAAAAAAAAAAAAAGCTGCAGGGACAGGACGACTGGTTGCAATCGAGGGAAAGATGAATGCTGCCAAGTACAGGAATATCCTGGACAAAAACCTTCTCCCGAGTGCTCAGGACCTCAGACTGGGCCCAAGGTTTACCTTGTAACCAGTCAATGACTCTAAGCACACAGCTAAAATAACGAAGGAGTGGCTTCACAACAACTCTGTGACTATTCTTGAATGGCCCAGCCAGAGCCCTGACTTGAATCCAATTGAGCATCTCTGGAGACCTAAAAATGGCTGTTCACCAACATTTACCATCCAACCTGACAGAACTGGAGAGGATCTGCAAGGAGGAATGGCAGAGGATCCCCAAATCCAGGCGTGAGAGACTTTCTCACGTCTGTGAGAATTTTACGCTAAGGTTAAACTTGCCCTTCAGGGAATATTGACACCTCTGCGTGGTAGAACTGACTTCCTTTTTAAAAAAAAAAAAGTGTTTCAACATCTCTGCCATATTTATGAATGGAAGGGGTGTGAGTCGGCTTCATAAATCAAGTCAACTTGATTTGTATGGCACTAGTCAGACACAAGGTAATTCAGAGTGCTTTACAGCGGGATAAAAGAGGAAAACAAAAAGATATTTTAAATATATAAAGCATACTGTATATGGATACATGTCATGATGTAAAGCATGCACAAACAATCATGACAGTAATATAACAACAAGCAAAAATCAAACACTTTCCCATGTTCACATATCTTGTTATATATATTTATGTCCTAATGTGTACTATTGACCATCTACTGTAGATGCTATCGTCACAATGAATCTAGGTGGTTTTCCACTACAACCTCAGTAAGGGCAATGTCAAAACAGTGCTAAAACTATGGGAAGAGCCAATCCTCCACAAACATGCCTTGTAATGACTAATCTTTAAACCGTATCCAACCAGCAGGAGTTACAGCAAATAAAAGGTTAAGAAATCTATAAGAGTGGTTAAAAAGACGGAAGCAATGCCTGGCTCCGCCCCAAAGTCTGCACCTCTCCTCTGAGTTGCAAAATGTGTCATGTGGATCACGTGGACTTGTACACAACATCCATCAGGTTTTCAGGAGTCACAGGCAGTTTTCTTTTCTGCTTTGGCAAATGGGTGCAAGCCTTTTACCACAAACTTAGACACTGCTCGGTGACATTCGTCTATCCTGGCCTGAAAGGAAACGCTACCGGTAGACTGCAGCGAGAACTGCCAGCATCTGAGCCAGACTCTGTCTGTCTCTCT
Organism: Rhamphochromis sp. 'chilingali'; assembly: GCF_963969265.1. Taxonomy (NCBI): domain Eukaryota; kingdom Metazoa; phylum Chordata; class Actinopteri; order Cichliformes; family Cichlidae; genus Rhamphochromis; species Rhamphochromis sp. 'chilingali'. Next base: position 21,571,647 of record NC_137936.1, read on the forward strand.
CATCATGGTCACCTAAATGCACAGTAATGGCAGGTTTTGTAATAAGGCAGATCGCGCTAACATAATATGCACTGTTGTTGATTATTTACCTGCCGCATTAACGGGAGAGGACGTGCTGCTGGGTTGAGATTCACGAGTCCGGAGTGGAATTAAAAACACGACATTCATTTAAGCTTATCGCGTGTTTTTTGCATATTCGTAGTGTTTCCTCCCTTAAATGAAATATCTACTTTGCAAGTATTGCAAGTTGCCCCGTTGTCATCCGTTCTTGTAAAGTATAACCAAACTTTTGAGTGTTTGAGCCTCTTAGGTACCATGTTTCGATACCCATCCCTACTCATGTCTGTCCCCAGCACATACAGTGCAAAAGTATTCGGCCCCCTTGAACTTTCCCACATTTTGTCACATTACAGCCACAAACATGAATCAGTTTTATTGGAAGTCCACGTGAAAGACAAATACAAAGTGGTGTACACGTGAGAAGTGGAACGAAAATCATGCTTGATTCCAAACATTTTTTTCAAATAAATAACTGAAAAGTGGGGTGTGCGTAATTATTCAGCTCCTTGAGTCAATACTTTGTAGAACCACCTTTTGCTGCAATTACAGCTGCCAGTCTTTTAGGGTTTGTCTCTACCAGCGTTGCACATCTAGAGACTGAACTTCTTGCCCATTCTTCTTTGCAAAACAGCTCCAGCTCAGTCAGATTAGATGGACAGCGTTTGTGAACAGCAGTTTTCAGATCTTCCCACAGATTCTCGATTGGATTTAGATCTGGACTTTGACTGGGCCAGTCTAACACATGGATATGTTTTGTTTTAAATCCTTCCATTGTTGCCCTGGCTTTATGTTTAGTGTCGTCGTCCTGCTGGAAGGTGAACCTCCGCCCCAGTCTCAAGTCTTTTGCAGACTCCAAGGGGTTTTCTTCCTAGGTGGACAGCCTTGTCTCGGTAGGTTTACAGTTGTGCCATACTCCTCCCATTTCTGAATGATCGCTTGAACAGTGCTCTGTGGGATGTTCAAGGCTTGGGAAATCTTTTTGTAGCCTAAGCCTGCTTTAAATTTCTCAATAACTTTATCCCTGACCTGTCTGGTGTGTTCTTTGGACTTCATGGTGTCGTTGCTCCCAATATTCTCTTAGACAACCTCTGAGGCCGTCACAGAGCAGCTGTATTTGTACTGACATTAGATTACACACAGGTGCACTCTATTTAGTCATTAGCACTCATCAGGCAATGTCTATGGGCAACTGACTGCACTCAGACCAAAGGGGGCTGAATAATTACGCACACCCCACTTTGCAGTTATTTATTTGTAAAAAATGTTTGGAATCATGTATGATTTTCATTCCACTTCTCACGTGTACACCACTTTGTATTGGTCTTTCACGTGGAATTGCAATAAAATTGATTCATGTTTGTGGCTGTAATGTGACAAAATGTGGGAAAGTTCAAGGGGGCCGAATACTTTTGCACTGTATGTGCTGGGGACAGACATGAGTAGGGATGGGTATCGAAACATGGTACCTAAGAGGCTCAAACACTCAAAAGTTTGGTTATACTTTACAAGAACGGATGACAACGGGGCAACTTGCAATACTTGCAAAGTAGATATTTCATTTAAGGGAGGAAACACTACGAATATGCAAAAAACACGCGATAAGCTTAAATGAATGTCGTGTTTTTAATTCCACTCCGGACTCGTGAATCTCAACCCAGCAGCACGTCCTCTCCCGTTAATGCGGCAGGTAAATAATCAACAACAGTGCATATTATGTTAGCGCGATCTGCCTTATTACAAAACCTGCCATTACTGTGCATTTAGGTGACCATGATGAGAGAGACAGACAGAGTCTGGCTCAGATGCTGGCAGTTCTCGCTGCAGTCTACCGGTAGCGTTTCCTTTCAGGCCAGGATAGACGAATGTCACCGAGCAGTGACTAAGTTTGTGGTAAAAGGCTTGCACCCATTTGCCAAAGCAGATGCCCTCGATTTTTGGTAAGTGAATGTGTTTAATTGTAGGCAGGGACATTACTGGATATTCTTGTGTAATTGCTGCAGAATAATTTATGTTATACTTTGTTATTGCTACAGAAGAATATTTATTTTATTATTTTACATTTACAATTTTTTTCCTGGGGACCCTGTGACACCCCATTGAAGAGCCGTAGGCTGTGGATCTCTTAAGATCTCACTGTTGGGTTTGTAAGGCCATGTTACTCCTAAATTTCTATCTTGTTCAAAGAGAAGATATAAAACAAAGTTCTAAGCTAATCGACCTTAGTGTTCTCCTTTTTTTTTTAAAAAGAATCGATAAGAGAATCGATAAAGAATCGAATCGTCAAACAGAATCGAAAATGGAATCGGAATCATGAAAATCTTATCAATACCCTTCCCTAGACATGAGAAGCTTTTCTTTTTGGCAGTGAACATAACTGATTTCTTTTTTCTTAAGTCAACAAGTTATTTTGCAATTCTCTGAAGAACGTATAATCTCGACCTTGATGTTTTTTTTCTCAGGGAAATGTTCTGTGTCAGTCAGATATGTCAGATCTGTCAAAGAACACACGAACCAGTGCAGTAGATGAGACAGCACGACAGTCTCGACACTGTAAGATACAACACATTACTCACACTTGTGCTCTGAACAAAGTTAAGTAAAGCTAAAAAACTTTTTTGCGCTTACTTCATGGTTTCATACATAACCATACATCACTCCAAAAAATAAAACCTATTATTTGAGTTATTGTTTTTCACGGAAATGTATTTAACATGCAATTCCCAAAAAGTAATGTGCATTTTTTTTTTATGTGAAACTAAAGGACAATTCAACTGTTGGTAAAGAGGGCATGTTTTCACACAGTATCAACTCTCACTTACATATTTCAGCTTTTTTTATACACTGACCTTCAAACAAGGGGCAGAAGTGCCTCCAGCAGGTAATACATCCCTGAGATGTGAACTGTCCCATAGCTGTTTCCAGGAGGAACATTGGGATGCCACAAGCAAGCAGAAACAGGACGTAGGGAATAAGAAATGCACCTGAGAGTAGAAACACGAGGATCATTACACAAATATGCCACAAGATTTCGCTTGGGGCAAATCTCTTCAAGCATTACCCTTCATGTTCACATATCAACAATTTTGAGAGAATGACAGAAAAGCAGAGGGGATATATGTTTGATCTGCATACCTCCCCCATTTTTGTAGCACAAGTAGGGAAACCTCCAAAGGTTTCCCAGGCCAACCAATGTTCCTGCTACAGCCAGTAAAAACTCCAACTTGCTCGCCCACTGGCCGCGGTCGAGCAACTGAGTCTTCTTCATGAGACCTTTTTCTTGTCCGGGTACGTCCAGGCTGCTTCCTTTAAGAAATTCCCTCGGCATGCTGAGAAAATCAGTAGCAAATTAAGTTGTATTGGTTTTGTTCGTTTGTTTGTTTTTCTTGTTTGTTTTTTTTGTTTTTGTTTTTTAAAAACAATAAGAAAACCCTCACCCCAATGTCCTTCCACTTCCTCCACACTTATAGGACAACTGCTGTCAAACCTTTAAAGCTCTCATTCACACTGACAGAGAGCTCTGGGGGTTTTATTGCACACATTCAGAACTTCTCAGCTGATTATTTGGCATTGCTTATAAGCTTAATTTATTCATTCGTTGAACTTAAGCTCGTAGGATAATCGGGAATTGAACTGGCGACAGAGTGCTGCCGCATTTTTTGGCGTTAAAGCGTAAAGCGCAAAAGAAAAACGCGGTGAACACCTACCTCTCCATCATCAAACTCCCGCCCCCAAGAGCCCCTTTCCAGCCCCAGAAAACTGATCAGTATTCCTCTCAGCCGCTTACACTGCGAGAGCTCTACACAGCAAACATGTCATGAACAGAGCCAAAGTGAGAAACAAAGTAACCTGGTTTGCTTTAACTCCTCTGACCCAATTATTGCTCTGCACGTTACGCATTAGAAAAAAAAAGAGCTTTGGCTGTGACAAAGATCCGATTTAATGCCACTTCCCTGCTGTATTTTTCCACTCAGACAGGAAGACCTCGGGTGTATAAGATTAGCACTTTGGCTAATAACTAAAGCAAAGCAGCTAAGCCGTCTCTGTTAATGTCATGTGCTGTAAAGAGACCTCACTGAGCTGCCAGCTGGAGGATTTGTAGCAGTGGTTCATACATCACATGAAAGCAATATAAACATTTCTGCATGCAAACAGCCATGCGGTGGGAATGACTGAACGTATAGCGTGCACCTCGTGTTATTGCGTGGTGTCTATAATTAGATGCAAGTTCTGCTTCACATCTGTACACGTGCAGCTGCTTAAATTTCCTTTCTGAATGTATTTCTCTGAGCTCTGATCGCTGAATATGTTTTCTGTGAATAATTTACTACATTGATATTGATAATAATAATGGATTGCATTTATATAGCGCTTTTCGAAACCCTCAAAGCGCTTTTACAATTCCACTATTCATTCACTCTCACATTCACACACTGGTGGAGGCAAGCTACAGTTGTAGCCACAGCTGCCTGGGGCAGACTGACATTGCTGATATTGCTACTGATAAATATTTGTTTTTTACACTATTTACTTCCGTCTTCTAGTTGCTGTAATCATCAACTTTGGTATCGTATCTGTAACCGGAAGGTCGCCGGTTCGATCCCCGGGCTCTCTGTCCTGGTCGTTGTGTCCTTGGGCAAGACACTTTACCCTACCACCTACTGGTGTTGGCCAGAGGGGCCGATGGCGCGATATGGCAGCCTCGCTTCTGTCAGTCTGCCCCAGGGCAGCTGTGGCTACAACTGTAGCTGCCTCCACCAGTGTGTGAATGTGAGAGTGAATGAATAATGGCATTGTAAAGCGCTTTGGGTGCCTTGAAAAGCGCTATATAAATCCAATCCATTATCATTATAAGTGCTGCATTTCATTTATATTAAAAATATGTTAGTAAATGTAATAAAAAATACTCTTATTCAGACTTCTGTACATATTAATAACTGTGTTGTTATTTCATCTTTAAATGGCAATATTGTAAATCAAGTTGTAACAAAGGTTGCTTTAAATGATGTGCACATTACTGAACAGTCAGTCTCACACAAGGGCGTAGATTTGGCATGGACGGAAGGGACATGTCCCCACCAATATCCAGCGAATATTGAATTGTCCCCACCAATAATTTGATTTCTTCGAGTAAAGAAAAACAAACCCGATAAAAAGAAAAAAAAAACAAACATCTGTCGACGTCTCATTCACCCAGCGGTGCAGAAAGAGTTAAATTACGTTCTCTACTGGAGTCCTACGTCATGTGATAGATATGGCCAATGTGATTGGCTGTGCCTTTCAGGGAGCTCTGTTTAGTTTTAGCAGCTGCAAGCCTGCGCTGCCAGGACCTGCAAGGAGGAGAGGAGGACGGCAGCACAAAGGAAGAACCTGGATATAAAAAAGTATTTCGGAAACTAACTGCACAACAGGCAGCACTATTAGTTCTCTCAGTCTCCCAGAGTAGCATTTCTAATTTTGATTGAAACTGTCAGAGAAAACGGCAGCCTCGAGCAAGCCCGGATATTAGTTTACAGAGGCTGTTAAAATTATATGTCTAACATTAAAATGTTGGTGACACAATAATTTCATCCTAATGGCACTGACATATTCATAGGGTTAATTTTTGAGACAAAATATCATGAGGTAGTCATGATTGTGCAAATATTCCACCTTGGAGTGCAGTTTGCACAAATTGTTTTAAAAATGCACTCACCCTACAAACATTACTGATGTATGTCCTATTTGTCAGGTGATAGAGAGTAATGGTGATACAAGATCACAGGTGAAATTGGATGATGACTTGATGGTTCATTACTGTATTTGAAGCACATGTGTGACTGCATGTATGTGGAATGTCTCACTGTTATTCATCAGCTGACAGAGGCAGCTCTGCCATGTTGTAGCTCAGACAGAGGTGAAGAGGCGAGGTCACAGGTGACTGACTGATGATTTGGTGCTATAGATTAACTAGTATTTATTATCATGACAACTGTTAGGCTGCTGATGTAAATTGATTCATTAGTGTATATTTGACAAAGAATCTGAATTGACATGTCTCACTTTTTATATGGCATGAATCAATGTGTTATTTTATCAGGTAGCAATATGTCCTAGTGCAGTCAGAGGGGAAGAGCCAGGGCCAAAGGTGAGGCACATCAAGCATAGAATAATAATTGTAATCTGAGGATAAAACGCATGTACTGAGGCTGAAAGAAGCTTCAGTGCTCTCAGAAGACTAAAAAGATGGGTAAGGTCAACAATGACTCAAATGAGATTAAACAATGCTGCTGTATGCCATGTCCACCAGGAGACATTGGACAGTATAGATGTAAAACAAATATGCCAGCAGTTTATCTCAGTTAACAAGAGGAGAAGGCATGTGTTTGGCTCCTTCACATAGAGGACGTTGAGTTGTTGTGTGGGACATGGCCTGGTAAATGGTAAATGGCCTTTATTTATATAGCGCTTTTCTAGTCCCTAAGGACCCCAAAGCGCTTGACATATCCAGTCATCCACCCATTCACACACACATTCACACACTGGGTGATGGCAAGCTACGTTGTAGCCACAGCCACCCTGGGGCGCACTGACAGAGGCGAGGCTGCCGGACACTGGCGCCACCGGGCCCTCTGACCACCACCAGTAGGCAACGGGTGAAGTGTCTTGCCCAAGGACACACGACCGAGACTGTCCAAGCCGGGGTTCGAACCGGCAACCTTCCGATTACAAGGCAAACTCCCAACTCTTGAGCCATGATCGCCCCATGGACATGTAGTCCATGTCTGTTGCTGTAACAGTAGTTCATGTTTAGAATTAAAAATCCCAGCTCACTGATTTGATCGGGGCAATAGTGACTAAAATGTTGCATAATTTTGCTGAGAGATATTTTGTGGTAATCTTAGATGAGTAGTTTTATGGACAAAAACCACCAGGTCATTCAGTGTTCCCTTAGTGCTAATATGTTAGAGATGTTGGTGTACTATAACGGAACTAATGTTGTTAATTTTTTGGGAAAAAAATATTTCTCCCTATTTTGGGGGAGCTTTAGGGTCCCTAATAATATATCAATCATAAAATTTGACACCCTGCCCCCCCCCAAACAGATATTGGTTTGTTGCTTCAAGACAACACTGTGCAACAAGGGTAGTAAAATGCCAAGTTATGCTATAATAAGTTGTATTAGTACAACAAGGATGAACAAATAAATAAACAACAAATAAACAATGCAAACATTTCACAGAACAATAAAACACCAAAAATAAAAAGAACAATAAAACACCAAAATACATCCAACATTTGACCCTAACCCCATGCACGCGCATGCACACACACACACACACACACACACACACACACACACACACACACACACACACACACACACACACACACACACACACATTGTGCACGCAAAGAATGACGGCCCTTTGGTGGCCCAGACCTAGTTTGCCAGAGGTGGCCTACACATGGGCCAGCACAAGGCCAGTTTCAGACACACTGGTGGTCCTGTGCTGGCCCATGTGTGGATTACCTCTGGCAAACCTGATCTGGGCCACCAAAGGGCCGTCATTCATTGCAGTATGTGGGCCATCTGTAGGTGATGCGCAGTCACGGGCCAGTTGTAGACACACTGCTGGCCCTGTGCTGGCCCAGAACGGTTTCAGCTCTGGCCCCAGATGTCAGCCTAATGTGTACCTTAATCAAGCCATGCAATAACAACATGTGGCAGAACATGCAAAACAGTGCAAAAGTAACATGCCGAAATTCTGTTCAGACAGTGAATGGACTGATTTTTATATAGCGCTTTTCTACTCTCCCAGATTGCTCAAACTGCTCTATACAACATGCCACATTCACCCACTTTTGCTTAACAGAGTGCTTCCTAACTACATTCATACACATTCACACTCTTGACATGCAGACTGGAGGAGCCAGGATCGAACCACTAACCTTCCTATCAGTTTGTAACCTGCTCTGCCACCTGAGATATAGCATGCCATATCTCGGACATGCTCAGCATGCTCGGACTTATATCCAACAATGATGAGACAAACTATAGGACAGAGGTGCAACAACTAGAGTCGTGGTGCCACGACAATAACTTGGTCTTAAACACCAAAAAGACCAAGGAGATCATTGTAGATTTCCGGAAGAGGGGTCATAACAACCATCTGCCTCTCTTCATTGGCAGTGAGGCGGTGGAGAGGGTGAGCAGTTTTAAATTCTTGGGGGTAACTGTGACCGAGGACCTGTCCTGGGGCAACCATATCACCTCAGTTGCACGGAAGGCCCAACAGCGCCTCTACTACCTGAGGAGACTGCGGAGCGCACACATTCCCAGATCTCTGATGTTGAACTTCTACAACTGTGCCATCAGCAGCGTTCTGACGTATGGATTTCTAGTGTGGTTCCCCAGCTGCACCAAGGCCGATCAGCAAGCACTCCAGCGGGTGGTGAAAGAAGCTGGCAGAATTATTGGAACAAGTCTGCCAGAGATCAGTAATATCTTCCCCACTCGCTGTCTGAGGAGGGTGCACAGTATCCTGCGGGACCAACATCACCCTGCGCACCACCTTTTCCATCTGCTGCCCTCAGGGAGAAGGTACAGGTCTATACAGGCCAGAACATCCAGACTGGCCAACAGCCTGTATCCACAGGCTGTGAGGCTCCTGAACTCTCTGCCCCCCTCTCACGGACAATAACCATATCCAACTTCTTAATAGCAATGAACTGGTCTGCATTGGTGCATCATATCTTTATTCTCTTCCCCCTCCTGCCCCCCCCCCCCCCCCCTCTTTCTTAAATAGATAACTATCATATCTGATATCATATCTCACAGTACAATAATATTGAATGGGTTGCATTGTTGTATTTTGTCATGTTTCTCAGGTCTTTGTCTGAATTTCTACGAACATTATTGCTAAGGATTGTCTTATTGCATTGGAGTCACACTGGGTTAAATATGTACACTTGGGTTTTAAGGGGTATTTATTATTTTCTTCTTTTTTTGGGTTGTATGGAAGCCCCAAACGCAATTTCTTTGTTCTTGACAATGACAATAAATAAATACTACTACTACTATGCTATAAACAGTGGCGTCATTGCCAGACCTGGCACACATCTGGTTGGCATACACTCTGCCAAAACACCAGTCAGTCAGAAGTGCCAGCTTGATGCCAGACCTCTTTTCTGTAGGCCTGGGCCACATAAACCAAGCCACAATCAAGCCAGATATGGCATGCCATCACATAGACAGTGCCATCTATGCCAGGCCTGATGACATACGTCTTATCATGCCAGAAGTCGGCCAGCAGTGCCGACTTGATACCAGATCCTGGCCAGACCTGCTTGCTATGTGGGCACTAACACACACACAGACACAGTTACTTTACCAACTGACCCCTGAGCTCCTAAGTATCCCCCCAAACCTCATTCAGGGATCCACTCCTCTACTTCAATGTCACTCCCTGAAAGCTCACTGTCCTCATTTCTGAGGACAGAAAGTGCACATTCCCTTGGTTTCCTTCCATAAAAGGTATTTACATCCATGTCCTGTAATTATGAGTAGATTGTAAAGTATAAAACATTGACTATGATCATATAAATGCACACAAACACATCTCTACACTCATATGCAAATGCATTATACAGGGAGTGCAGAATTATTAGGCAAATGAGTATTTTGTCCACATCATCCTCTTCATGCATGTTGTCTTACTCCAAGCTGTATAGGCTCGAAAGCCTACTACCAATTAAGCATATTAGGCGATGTGCATCTCTGTAATGAGAAGGGGTGTGGTCTAATGACATCAACACCCTATATCAGGTGTGCATAATTATTAGGCAACTTCCTTTCCTTTGGCAAAATGGGTCAAAAGAAGGACTTGACAGGCTCAGAAAAGTCAAAAATAGTGAGATATCTTGCAGAGGGATGCAGCAGTCTCATAATTGCAAAGCTTCTGAAGCGTGATCATCGAACAATCAAGCGTTTCATTCAAAATAGTCAACAGCATCGCAAGAAGCGTGTGGAAAAACCAAAGCGCCAAATAACTGCCCATGAACTGAGAAAAGTCAAGCGTCCAGCTGCCAAGATGCCACTTGCCACCAGTTTGGCCATATTTCAGAGCTGCAACCTCACTGGAGTGCCCAAAAGCACAAGGTGTGCAATACTCAGAGACATGGCCAAGGTAAGAAAGGCTGAAAGACGACCACCACTGAACAAGACACACAAGCTGAAACGTCAAGACTGGGCCAAGAAATATCTCAAGACTGATTTTTCTAAGGTTTTATGGACTGATGAAATGAGAGTGAGTCTTGATGTGCCAGATGGATGGGCCCGTGGCTGGATTGGTAAAGGGCAGAGAGCTCCAGTCCGACTCAGACGCCAGCAAGGTGGAGGTGGAGTACTGGTTTGGGCTGGTATCATCAAAGATGAGCTTGTGGGGCCTTTTCGGGTTGAGGATGGAGTCAAGCTCAACTCCCAGTCCTACTGCCAGTTCCTGGAAGACACCTTCTTCAAGCAGTGGTACAGGAAGAAGTATGCATCCTTCAAGAAAAACATGATTTTCATGCAGGACAATGCTCCATCACATGCGTCCAAGTACTCCACAGCGTGGCTGGCAAGAAAGGGTATAAAAGAAGAAAAACTAATGACATGGCCACCTTGTTCACCTGATCTGAACCCCATTGAGAACCTGTGGTCCATCATCAAATGTGAGGTTTACAAGGAGGGAAAACAGTACACCTCTCTGAACAGTGTCTGGGAGGCTGTGGTTGCTGCTGCACGCAATGTTGATGGTGAACAGATCAAAACACTGACAGAATCCATGGATGGCAGGCTTTTGAGTGTCCTTGCAAAGAAAGGTGGCTATATTGGTCGCTGATTTGTTTTTGTTTTGTTTTTGAATGTCAGAAATGTATATTTGTGAATGTGGAGATGTTATATTGGTTTCAATGGTAAAAATAAATAATTGAAATGGGTATATATTTGTTTTTTGTTAAGTTGCCTAATAATTATGCACAGTAATAGTCACCTGCACACACAGATATCCCCCTAAAATAGCTAAAACTAAAAACAAACTAAAAACTACTTCCAAAAACATTCAGCTTTGATATTAATGAGTTTTTTGGGTTCATTGAGAACATGGTTGTTGTTCAATAATAAAATTATTCCTCAAAAATACAACTTGCCTAATAATTCTGCACTCCCGGTAATGCCTGAAAATTTTTGGGCTAACTGCGCAGTGTTGCCTTGAGGCAATGAATGAAAATTAACAGTTTTACTGTCTAAATAAATTTACAAAAGTAGAACAAACAATCAAATATGCTTCTTAACATATTCATGCACATACAAGTATTTTTTAATATACATTTATTTCACTATAAACTTGTAAAGTAGTGATATTTTTCTTGCCTCCTAATGGAGATGTCCCTCATGTAGTGCAGCTTGCAGAAAGGGGTCCTCCCCCACCAAAATGAAAGTCACACCACCTTCAACTCATCATTTTATTGGAAAGAGATGTGTCTGGTAGCATTATTTGAAAAAAAAAAAGTTTTTTTTTTTTTGAAGGGCCATGTAAGGCATGAAAATGTGGTTTGTTGCCTCAGGGCAACGCTATGCTGTAGAGGGTTAAAGTCATATTCTTTTATTGTCATGAATGTATTTGAAGCTATTTTTATGTTTGTATGATACCTGATTTATATGGAATATGGCTGAAGTAAACTAAAGCCTAAAATACTTAGTCAGTCATTTGTTTAATAATAATTTAACATTATATAATTCAAATGTAAAACTATGAATTGCGATTTTAAATGGTTTAAAAGCATGTAGAACTGCATATGAGGGCAAGTATATTTCTCCTTTTTTTTTTTTTTTATCAAGAAACAAAGACAAAAGGAAAAAAAAGAAACAGGGCAGGGTTCAAAGGTTGAATCATCCGTCCCCACCAATGCCAAAACCAAATCTACACCCTTGGTCTCACATTTTTGTCTTACAGCCTTTCAGTCAGAATCGTTCCACTGTCGGAAAATATATGGAGGCCATCGCGAGATAAACTGTAAGCTTGTGTTACCCTCTGGTTACCCAATATGATAACAAATCGATGTGGACTGTTGGATTGACCAGTGGCTAAATTGAAGGTTAGACTGGCACTAGCTCATATTATGCCTAATTTGCAAAACTCTCATTTGGAAAGAAAATGTGAATGTCTGAGTCCCACCTTAAAGAGAGTTCCCAGAATGGCAGAGTACAGACAGAGCTGAATGCATGTTACCTGTTTTAAAATGAAAACATATTAGAGTGCATGAAGCGAAGGGCAGAAAAAGTGTTTCTAGGAACTCTGACCTGTCAACTAGCAGCACAAACCTAGCTAGCAACAGTACACACAGGTTATGTTACTAGTAAGCATCTGCCACTAGATGATCAGCTCAACTTACTGCCATGGAAATCTACAGCCATAAATACAGGTTCACATGTAATGCATCCATACATTCAATTCAATTCAATTCAATTCAATTCAATTCAATTCAATTCAATTCAATTTTATTTCTATAGCGCCAAATCACAACAAAAGTCGCCTCAAGGCGCTTTATATTGTACAGTAGATTGCACAATAATAGGTACAGAGAAAACCCCAACAATCATATGACCCCCTATGAGCAAGCACTTTGGCGACAGTGGGAAGGAAAAACTCCCTTTTAACAGGAAGAAACCTCCGGCAGAAACCAGGCTCAGGGAGGGGCGGCCATCCGCTGCGACCGGTTGGGGTGAGAGAAGGAAGACAGGATGAAAGACATGCTGTGGAAGAGAGACAGAGGTTAATAACGGATATGATTCAATGCAGAGAGGTCTGTTAACACATAGTGAGTGAGAAAGGTGACTGGAAAGGAAAAACTCAATGCATCATGGGAGTCCCCCGGCAGCCTATGCCTATTGCAGCATAACTAAGGGAGGATTCAGGGTCACCTGGTCCAGCCCTAACTATATGCTTTAGCAGAAAGGAAAAGTTTTAAGCCTAATCTTAAGAGTAGAGATAGTGTCTGTCTCCCAAATCCAAACTGGAAGCTGGTTCCACAGAAGAGGGGCCTGAAAACTGAAGACTCTCCCTCCCATTCTACTTTTAAATACTCTAGGAACAACAAGTAGGCCTGCAGTGCGAGAGTGAATGGGGTGATATGGTAGTATAAGGCCATTAAGATAAGATGGGGCCTGATTATTTAAGACCTTGTATGTGAGGAGCAGGATTTTGAATTCAATTCTGGACTTAACAGGGAGCCAATGAAGGGAAGCCAAAACAGGAGAAATCTGCTCTCTCTTTCTAGTCCCTGTCAGCTGCAGAATTTTGGATTAGCTGAAGACTTTTCAGTGAGTTTTTTGGACATCCTGATAATAATGAATTACAGTAGTCCAGCCTGGAAGTAATGAATGCATGAACTAGTTTTTCAGCGTCACTCTGAGACAGGATATTTCTAATTTTAGAGATGTTGCGCAAATGGAAGAAAGCAGTCTTACATATTTGTTTAATATGTGCGTTGAAGAACATATCCTGGTCAAAAATGACTCCAAGGTTCCTCACAGCGTTACTGGAGGCCAAGGTAATGCCATCCAGAGTAAGAATCTGCTTAGATACCATATTTCTAAGCTTTTCAGGGCCGAGTACAATAACCTCAGTTTTATCTGAATTAAGAATCAGAAAGTTAGCGTCCATCCAGGTCTTTATGTCTTTAAGACATTCCTGCAGTTTAACTAATTGGTGTGTGTTATCTGGTTTTATGGATAGATAGAGCTGTGTGTCATCTGCATAGCAGTGAAAATGTATGCTATGTCTTCTAATGATGCTGCCTAAGGGAAGCATGTATAATGTAAACAGAATTGGTCCTAGCACTGAACCCTGTGGAACTCCATAATTGACCTTAGTGTGTGAAGAGGACTCTCCATTTACATGTACAAATTGGAGTCTATTAGATAGATATGATACAAACCACTGCAGCGCAGTACCTGTAATACCTGCAGCAAGTTCTAATCGCTCTAATAGGATATTATGGTCAACAGTATCGAACGCAGCACTAAGGTCATTCCACTTAGTTCTCACTTTTGAAGTTGTCCATGCTTTTAGTTAGTTACTTTTGAGTGTTCCTAATTTTATTTAGTTATTTAATTGTACAGCAGAGGTTTGGTAATGATTCCACGTCGTTTCTTATCTCGGTTCACAACAACACATCAAACGCAGAAAAGAGAAAACATCCTTGGCTTTATTTTTCTTTAAGCCAAAAAGAAATTGTGAGCAGATCAGCCTTAATCATTCACGCTGACAGAGAGCGAAAGAGCAAATTACACACATGAAAAAGACAGACTACTTAACTTTAACATGACTCCTCAGGTACAGGTGTAAAGGCGAACAAGGATAATGTGTGCAGCATCACTCTTCATTAACCTCAAAATGCATACACGCAATGAAAAGGGTGTCACTAGACTTTACACAGTTATGTGAACAAGAAAGTTTTCACAAGACTATGTAGTCCTGTGAAAAACTAAGTGCATCCATAGGAATTACAAGTGTAATAAGCAGCCAGGTGCTGCTAATCAAATCCAGTTGATTAACTGATCATCATCAAGAGTGAGCGCCTTTATAAAAGCAGAAGCTCTGGCAGTTTGTTGGCCTGGAGGATTCAGGTGTGTGTTAACACAATCCCAAGGAGGAAAGACATCAACAATAATCTTAGAGAAACAATTGCTGCTGCCCACCAATCTGGTTAGACGTATAAGGCCATTTCCAAAAATGTGAAGTCCATCATTCTACAGTGAAAACAACAGGGAAACATGTGAGAGAGCTGCCAGTCTTCCCTGGGACAGATGTTCCAAGCAAATTTTACTAAGGGGTCAGACCATGCAAACATCACAGAAGTAGCTGAAACAAGAACTACAACTTAGTACAGTCCATCACATTAGAAAAAGACATAACAATTATAGCCATAATGCACAGCACCGTGTTAAGTGAAAACCAAACATATTAGCACAGACAAACCAGCAGTCAAGCACGGTGGTGGAGGGATGTGCTGCTGTAGTCCAGATATCAGTAGGCCTTTACGTGAGCTGTGAATAAATGCATGGCCTCCAGTCTCAATGAACTGCAGCTATGCTCTAAAAACAACTAGCCAAAATTCCTCCCCAATGATATGAAAGACTGATGAAGTCATACAGAAAATTACTTCAAGTTATTGCTGCTAACAGTGGTTCTTCAAGCAACTGAATGAAAGGACTGAATGAAATGTTTTTGATGACTGTATTATTTCTATAGGAAATGGTAACCCTTTTTAAGCCCTAAGGCTTTAAACAAGAAGGAAGCAGCTCTTATCTCATAAACACAGGTTAGTTATTTTACATCAAAAGAGTCATCTACACTTCTTATATATGTTTAACTTTCTTCATAGTAAATCATTTACTCCAGATATGGGGAAGTTGGGGATTATAAATGTTAAATGAGGAATGCAGCTGTATTTACAGCACAAATGTGTCACATTTTTAATATACTGGATACAGGTTTATGTTCACATTATTGCTTTTACTGAGAATGCAATGTCCATTTATGGTCTACATAACCATAAGTTTCTTGCAACTGATATACCAGTAACAGTGCTGTAATTGGTGCAGTTTTCAGCTACTTATAGTTAGTCTGTCAACAGATCATTTACAATTTGCCCTTTACATTGCTGTAGTTGATGACATGCTTAAAGACAGTCTATAAAATTAAGTTCAGTTTAAGCACATTTTGCTTATCTTTCTGTGTCATTCAACAGTCAGTTAATTTGTTCCATTTTTTTCTGGCACAACTGACAGGAACAGAAGGAGCAAGTCATAGCAAAAGCTACCACAGGAGTGATGGATACCTATGAATCTACTGCAACAGTGGGCTAACTAGTTGCATGCTGAGATGCACGTGAAGATGAAGGCTGAAAGTGTTTTTGGTTTGTTTGTTTTTTGCCTGTCCAAACAGGACAGTTTAGCCATCAGAATTGTTGTCTGAAGGCCAAGAAAGATGCCAAGCGGATTTACTTTACCAACTGGATTATCATGGCCTTGCCATATTGGTCCATTTGATTGACCTTTATTATAATTATGTATTTATTTGATTTGATTTTCGGTTGTTACAGACGGGACAGACATGACTGGGGGATAGGACAGGGAGAAAGAATGAAAGAAAGAGGAAGAGAAAAAAATAGAGGGGGGAAGAGATGGTGAGAAAGAGGGGAAGAAAAAAAAGAAAAACAAACAAAGAAAGAGCAACATAATAAATACAACACCATCACAATAAACTAGCTAACAGGAGAGATAAAAGTAGATACTAAATATTACATGTTACTGTGCAGCACGCAAGATCGACAGGGCACAATGTGCTTTGAGGCAGCAGCCAAGAAAGCTGTAGTTTGTGTCTGTGAACACCTGTGTGGATCAGCACACTTGTATTCAAAAGGTTTCTCCATGTAATGATCTGCTAGTGAGTGTGGGGAGCCATAGCCCCGTCCCCTAGGACATGAAGCAGGTATGGAGGAGATCCAGGTCCCAGACATCCAGAGGGCCCAGAGTACGAGGACCCAAGGAGGACCACCAGGGGGGCAAAAAGTGTTGTTTTAATCCAACTAGTGCAGGGCTCATTTACTATGACAAATAATAAATAGTCACCAGAGCACTGCATTTAGGATTTGAGTGGGGGATTGTGACTGCTATTTTCATACAATGGAAGACAGGTGCACACTGTGAGGTGTGAAATTCCCCTGCTGCTAAAAATGAGTGTGTGTATGGCTGGTATGCAGTAACTCCTGTATAAATCCACCAAACTTTGTGTCTTTGACCTTTAAATGCACAGTTGCTGCTTGCAGGTTTGAATGCATGTGAAACAATCCCTCTGGCTGTTGTTCAATTATGAGCTCAAGTGTTTCTAGTGAAATCACAGACAGCCAATTACATTTCTGGTATTTCAGGTTCTATGCTCACATAGAAATCAGACACCCAAGCAACAAACAGCAGCATGAGTTTCAAGACACAGTGAAAGGCCATTGTACATCTACTGATGTTCTCTTATTAATCACTTTAGCTAAAGCCACCGAGCCTCCCAGTAAAGTGGTGCTTTGTTACTTTCTGATAGAATAACCAGACAATTATATGAACACAAGGCTTTAAAGAATATATTTACATTTTGGTGTAAATCGAATGCTCACATGAACCACGTTCTCTGTACATATAATTACCAGCACAGAGAGAGAAGTGCTTAAAAGATGTTAATATTGAGCTGCAAAAATAAATCTGGAATAAAAATCACTATTTCATTGTTGGTTAATCCACAATTTGAAGAGTAAATAAATCCTCTTGTGCAGGACATTGAGCTACTCGTTCTGCTTGAGATGGCCTTCATACATTTAACATCACTCATCTCCGTTGACTAAAGGCATTCCTGTCAGCTCACCTCTTAGCTTCCGTGCCTGAGGATGAATGATCTTCAATGCAGCGCTTTGGGTATTGTATTACAGGCATTTCATAAGGACAGTTTCACATGCTTGTGGAACAAAGCTTTTCTCTTCTTAAAGTTATCAGGTTTCTTATGACGTTAATCACATCTTCCCCACTTTTCTTTAATTCTTAAACTCTGATTGTAAAAAAAAAAAAAAAAATTCAGTAAATGCCATAATGTAAGAACAACGAGGCACATGATCCTGGAGGGGAAAAAGCTTTGCTACTGATATGTCGACATGAAGAAAAAACAGACACCATTTAGTGCACAGCGGAGTTTTTTTTGTTTGTTTGTTTTTTTCCATAGCTTCATTTTATTATTAGAATTACATTTACTTTTACATTTTGGACAAATCCACACTCTATATTTGATAAAATTCAGGGTAAAATTCACCAGATGTCAGGCTCACCTTATTTTTGGGATGAAGAGGAGTTTAGATAACATACAACGCGTCTCTGTGTGGAATGATTTAAGAATGAAAATGACCCAAAATGACTTTTTTGACATCTCAACAAATGAAGCTTTTTATAATCACCTCTAATGGCAGCATGATAAGACCATCACTGCATATTCATTAATAAGCCATGATTGGACACAGAAACGTACAACAAATATCTGAAGAAAGTTTTTCAAACTGAGACCAAAACATAAAGAAGTCCCCCCCCTCATTTTCATAAAAAATATTAAGCATGATTAAACCTTCAGCTGTGCATTCAAAACTCAAGGAGAGTCTACAACAGCAGTGAGTCACTCAGGCATCACTCTGATGAGTCAGAGTGCCTGCAGCTCCTTGCAGGTCCCAGATTTTGTCATGCTCAAGCATATTTGGCACTCATTCAATTCATAAATTCATATAATAGTCACAAAGTTAGCCCAAACTGTATGTAAATACACAAATCAGTCACAAAAAAAATGTACAGCTCAGACCCGTACATGTACATCACCCCCGGTGGCAATTACACCCGGACGAAAACAAACCAGATTTAAAATAAAAATAAAAATACACAATAATAATAATAATAACAATAATGATATTACAGTTTTCTGATGCTTTTCTATATTTTTGACAAAGATCTTGTAGCATGAACGAGAAGTTGAGGTGTTACAATATGCCATTTTTATGAATATTCATGGAAAGCACTGATGAAGACGATGTGATGTATAACTGCTGGCCTTTCTGTTCCCACTGTATTCTTTAAACCCAACACATGATTCATATACAACCCCCCCCCCAAAAAAAAAAAATTAAAAAACAAACAAACAACAAAAATGATGTTTTATTTCCTCATTCAGCTATACCTACAGAAGCTGCAGCTGATGGGAAATCAGTCACCTGACGGTTAGATGACAAAGACAATAATCTTTACTTATAATCGACGATGCATGCTGCACAACACACTAGTCATGATTCACACCTTTCCAGTCATACTGAGTTTGGCTTTTTCACTGCTCAGACTTTTACAAATCACTGTGCGTCTCAAGTTGGCTCAAATAAAAACTGAAATATTCAGATTCAATTTCAACAACTTAAAAGAATGGTCCCACATTTTTAGGAAAAATGCTTTATCTGCCTTCAAGAGTTGGATGAGAACACCACCAATCTCATGTCTTTACAGTAAATATAAAGCTGCCACTTGCAGACTGCTAGTTCAGCGTGAAGATTGTCAGCTACTTGAAGCAGCTGCCCTGTTTAAGTCCAAAGGTAGTGGAATCTGCCAAGCAACACCTCTGAGCCTCGGCAATTTCTATTTTAACTACAGTGCTTAACAAATAAAATAATCAAATTTAAATAAAATAAAAAAATTTAACAATGCTGTTAATAATGTGAATTCACATTTTAATACCCAAACTTGAGCTGGCAAACTGGATTTCTCCGAGAAGTCTCAGAAATTAATCAAGCGTATGTCTCTTTTCTTCAACTATAATGACACCTTCAGAAAAGATTAAAAATAGACATTTTATCCACGTGTTTCAAACTTAAACATTTTGTCAGACAGAAACGATTCATAATACTACCACAGTATGCTTCTTATGTACAGTAGTCATTCTAGATAGCTTAACTTCACTGACAGTACTCCTCTTTGCTCCTGAACGTCCATTTTTATATTCATTTGGCTTTAAAAACACAAAATCAGCTGAGCAGGACTTTGACAAGCAGAGCGCCTGCAAATAAAGATAGGATGCTTTTCAGTCTCTAAGTCAAGTTGAGCTAAGCTAGGTGGGAGCATGATAAACCTTATCATTTTAACACATATAAAGCTGCTGAACTGGCAAGTCATTCAGGATAAATAAGCATTTTTAAACCGTGTAAACTAAAATAAAATAAAAATGAATCAATTTATCACTTCATAACAACTCTAAAGTGGTGAGTTATGAATATTTTTATAACAGCATTTTAAAAGGTAGTTAGCCTACCAACACAAGTGGCTGCTAGCATTAGCTGTCTACTAGCCTTCCCCTATGCTTTTTCAAATAATTAAACAGTAAAATAGTATTTAAAAAAAACAAAAACAAAATGAAATTCTATTTTTTTTTTTTAATTTTCTTTTAGTATTTTAGTGTTATGTTACTTAACACCAATGTGCTCTCCAAGTTACCCAAGATTGCCAGCGTTAGCTGATAAATTAGCATGTCACCCTCTGTTCAAAATGTGCCAAATAAAAAAACCCATCATGGCAGCAGATGACATGCTAAAATTGAGGCTTCAAACCAGGGCTTCACAAACCTATGTCTACATCTTTCACATCACATAAGTGTCTGTGGCATCAATCTAACTCTTAGTAAGAAAGCAAATATTCATTTTTCCGAAAATGCCAAACTTCTCTTTTAACAAACTTCATTTAAGAAAAATAAAGAGGGAAAAAAAATACAGTGATTGACCATCAGGATTGACTACAAAGTACAACACAAAAGACTAAAAGGCTATTTTGCTTTCTGTCTCCAAACCTTCAAGAGGTGCTGACTTTCTTTTCTCCATCAGGATGCTACAATCAATGGCAGTAAAGATATTTCTTCAGCTTGAAAATGCAAGGCACAACAAGATTTTATTTTTTAATGGATAAGGTATGCAATTACGCTTTCACAGTAAACACAAAGAATATATATTATTTTTATTTTGACTTTTATTTTAAAACAACCCCTTCAAATAAATGCTGTTTTGGGGAACCTAATGGGAGGACTCGTTGCCACTTGCCCTGCAGATTGCACAAGCAGAAACAACCACACCACACTGACAACCTCATAGACACCTGTGTGAATCATGCCTTAGGCATAAATACTAAAGTTTATGAAAAGTAAATGCTTGAGATAGCATCGGCACCAGGCCAATCACAGTGAGTAATGAGGTGGGTGCCGTTATCTTATGGCCCCCGAGTTCGTTTGACCTCAGCAGCGAGTATTTTGAAGCTGAATGATTTGAAAAACAATTACTTAAACGTCATTGATTATTAATCAATAAACAGTGGCAATCACGGTAATGGTGCAGAATTTTATAACACCTATAAAACCACACGTAACATTATTCTGAGAAAATGAATGATTGACTTACGGAGTCGTTTATGATACATCACCACAGCTTTGAAAAATGTAATGCAATAAACTCTGAAGTATTGGCAATGGTAACATAATATATGGCACTGTTCATGTTGAGCTAACTGACAGTCAAGAAAACATTTTTCTTTTTAAAGTTAAATTCACTCTACTGAGGCTGACAAATGAACATTGTATCTCAAATAATAAGATTCATAGACAAACATGATTAAATACATTAAGACCACACTTCTTTAGACTATACATTTCAATAATCTTCAAATATTGGTCCAATTTGGATTGGCAAAACAATGAATTACATATTATTGCAAAAAATGTAAACATCCCTCTGATGTATCACAACAATGTCCTCACAAATCTAGCAAAAACGGCAGCTACAAGTTGGTCTTTTTTTTTTTTTTTCCCTTTATAAATAGGAGAGTTAACGTGTTTTTTTGTCAAAGAACAAAATCAAAAACAACAAGCAACTTTTATGTAAAGTTAGGAAGCTAAGTTACACTTATTTTACTACAATGAAAGCTGATTAACTGCTTTGTCAATCATTTGAGAGTTTCACAGTTTCAGGTTTAATGTTTGTAGTTTTAAATGGATTGTTAAAAAAATGATAGATAACATTTGTTGTTGTAAAATCCTTTTGATCACTTAAAATAAAACATTAGTAGCAGATTTTTTTTAATATTGGTAGCCATCTTTTAACTAATTATCTGAAGATTTTAAATAAGTAATTAGGGCAAAAATATTTTTATAAAAAAAAAAAAAAAAAAAACTTGCTGGTTACATATTATCAAATTTTAGAAAATCTGAACATTTACTACTTTATCTTGAAAGTAACAGTAGTACAACAATATTTGAGCAATAATTCAAAATTTTACATCTATAATGGTTCACACAGTTTTGTTTTTCTATTTGAGGAAAATATCTGAAGTGGGAATTGAAATATGATAATATATAGTTTCAGGGAACAGAAGAATTTAGGTTTTAGGTTTCAGCTTCACGTAAGCACATAAGAGTCCTTACAAATTTTTAAGATACTAATATCCAATACTGCAATATAAACATTTATTTTGTTTTCTCTCTTTCAGGCACATTAAACAAAAAGAATTACCCAGCATTTTTTTTTCTTGTTATTTATTTATGACTTTACACTCTGGCCAACTCTGTTTGGATCAGCTGGTTGTTTTGTTGCTGTTGAGTGCCCTCTGTTGGACAAACCATGCAACATCAACAGCATGGTTGAAGGGTGGTTTTTTTTTGTCTCTTCTCTACCTTTTTAATTTTTATTTATTGAAAATTATAAACCCTAACACTAATATATCAGCAAACAGCTAATATCGTCCGATAACATCTGCACACCAATAAATTGGTTTATTCTTAACACATTTTAAAAGGTTGTTTCCACTCAGCTTGAATACTTCAATTCATGCACAGATGTTAAAAAAATACATTTTTGTCTCATTTAATGGAAATGCTTAGAAAAATGCGTGAAAAAAAAAAAAAAAAAAAAAAGACCAACTTCAGCTTAATGCCACAATACATCTGCATCTGAAGGCCCGCACATGTGTAAACATAGAACATCTGGCCTTCCTTTATAGGCTGAAAACATCACCCTGATGTGAACGCTCATTTAAAAAAAAAAAAAAAAAAAAAAAAAAAAAAAAAAGAACAAAGAAAGAGATCTGTGTGCTTCCATTAACTCTCCCCATACCAGACAGTTAGTTAATCAGAAAACAATCTCGATTACATGAAATATTGGTCAAATAAAACATTCAATTAAATGGTACGTGACATTTCTACAGCTCTGAGAAAACAAAACAAAACAAAAAATCTCAGGAGAACACAACAATGCTACTTCTATCAACGATATGATAAGGATCTGACATCACATTTTTTTTCATGTAGCTTACATGGGCTACTGTCAGTATGTACAAGTAGCAGCATAAAAACCACCCTAACAGTGATTATCAGACCACAAGATTACCATTCTTATATGCCCCTTCGAAATGGCTGTCGATGTGGATGAGGTGGAATGTGCAGATTTTATTATTTTAGCTTGTGTTATCCTTAAAAAGCAGGATTTTCTTTTTTCCTTTTTGTCTTCTGACTGTTCTCCTCTTATGCCTTTCTGTCCTATAGATTTCTACCAACCCAAATGGCACATTTGATTTTATTCATCGTACAGTTTGGAATTAAGTTTTGGCACTTAAAATATAAATACAGTCTTTCTTTTGTTTAAAATATAATTAAGCACAGTTATAACAGTAATACATCAGTGTCCAGTGGTAATCTGAGGTGAAACTTTGGTCTCCATATTACCAACTGGACTACAAAACGCTGGTCGTCACGTGGAAAACAAAACAAAACAAAAAAAGAGAGAGAGAGAATAAATTAAAGTGAAATAAATAAATAAATAAATAAATATCTGTTAATTGGTTGACAATTTCTCTCACAAAAATCTTCAGTGGATGATTTTGCGACAACCCTTTTCAAACAGAACATCCGTACCTGATAACTGACAACATTTTGTGTGAGGTTATAGCTTAATGCCACGATTTGAGGTTATCAGCATCTCTTTCAAGAACATTTAAATAAACTATCTACATTATTATCTCTGGGAAATATTTGAACCCCTGTTTTTGGTAAAAGGACACAACCTGTGGCTCCAGTGGCGCGGGAGTGGTGACAAAGAGCGTTTCAGCGGCCCAGGGTCAAAAGTGCAACGTGACAAGCGTGAACCTCCTGCAGGTTTGAGATGATAAGCAGGAGGTGTGATCAAAGTTGATATGCTACTTTTTCAATTGCTGCATGTTGACAGGAGGGAGCTAAAGCTCATTTAATGCATGTGTGCTACTTTCACCATCATTTAGTTTAGTATATTTCTTCAAATATCACATTCTCTTCGATTTGTTTAAGCCATCATTTTTTTTAAGCTAGGACTGAACTAAATAACTCCTTAAAAAAGGAAAAAAAAAAAAAAAAAAAAAGATGAAATACAATTCCATAGGATTGTGTGCAAAATGCTCTATAGGCATACAGTAACAAATAATGGTCTCTTCTACTAGCCACAACATTAGATTTAAGTGCTTTTGATGAGGTATGAACATTGACCAGTATCTGGGAGGAACCATTACCATCCTTCATGCTAACAACATAATTTCGGAGATGAGGTTCATAACTCTGACACTCAAAGTGTTTGGCAAACTATATGATAGGAGCAACAACATTTATGAGTGTGGATGGTTTTAAAAGATTTGCACTAAAACATTATGGCAACGACTGCTTCTACGTATAACTCTCTGCTAAACTCTCGGCCAAACTAAGCCAAAAGTCAAATATACATATATTTTACATACACATATGTGACTTTATGGTTAGATATAATAATATTCAAATATCCAGCAATTATCTGCAACAAAAAAAATGCAGATTTCTCCAGAGAGCTTTACACCAAATATCTGACAACACAAAATAAAATGGCAAATTCTCCTCAGAGATTTCTCTTTTGCTTGTATATGCACAGTTAGGTTTCAGTAAGTTTCTAATTAGGTACCTGTACTGTACTGATCAGCCCGACAGTTGAATGGATGGATGACAGTGAAGGGTCCAGTGTGCTAAGATGAGGATAAGCCTTCATCTGTCTTCATTGCTCCTTCTCAGTTCGAACACCATTTACAGAGGCAGGTCTGTGCTGTTGTGGCGAGTCTTTCTGGAAGTCCCATCATCCCTGGGCAGAGCTTTCTGCAGGTTGGACATGGCAGCGGTCTTCTTTAGGTCAATGACTGCGTAGCATTCGCTGCGCCGGGGTGCCTGCGGACCACATTTTTTGGGTGGTAGGCGCTGGTGCTGTGGCTGGGTCTGGGCACCCCCGCTGCTGAGGGCTTGGCAGGGAGGCTCTCCTTCCAGGTCCACCTGGATGTAATTCAGCTGCCGCGAAGGAGGCATGTGGCTGTGCTCACAACCTCCAACCCCTGACCTCGATCGTCTGCGGAAATCAAAGCTAAATATTCGCCCCCCTCTGTCTGGGTGACACGGCCGTGGATGCGGGGGGCAGGCGTGTCGAAGCCGGGGAGGCTGAACCTGCTCTGTGTTGACATAGTTCTGCAGGGCGTCTCTGTGTATGCCCCGGCCGTCTTGATGGTAACCATTGGGTGTCCCGGGGCCTTCTGAGAATTCGTACTCATCAAAATCTTCCTCTTCTTCTTCATATTCCTCATCATCCTGATCATCGTCTTCCTCTTCCTGCTCATCATCCCGCTGGAGAGCGCTGTACTCCCACACCGGCGGCAGAGAAGGTAAGTTCTCGTAGTTAAGCAGAGCTGTCCGACGATGAGCTCCACCCATGCCCCTCTCACAGGAGTACCCCTGCGGGGGTAGCGATGTCGGCCCGTGACCGTGTAAGAGGGAGTGAGAATGACTGTCCCCGGTGCTGCTACTGCTGCTTGAACCTACGGATTGCGACACGCTGCTGGGACTCAGACGCTGCTTACGGCCACTTCGCAGGCCGTTGATATTCTCGTACGTGAGCTCGCCACTCTGGCAGCCCTCCTGGTGCTCATGGCCCAGGTGCCGGTGCATGTGATGATGGAAATGGTGGTAGGAGTGAGAGTTGCACAGGTGCATAGAGGGCTCGTCTCCTTCCGTCTCTGAGCTTGCTGCGCCCTCTACTGGCTGAAGGTTGTGAGGATTGTGCCCGTGCCTCTCCCTCTCTCTCTCCAGCAGATGCCGTTGCGCTGGAGTGGGACCCAGCATGAATTTGACCTCCTGCGAGGACGTCTGTAGGAACACCTGAGGATCTTTATGCTCCTCGAGGGGACAGCACCGCAGGTTGGACTGCGGATTTCCTTGGCCCCCTACAGGCATGGCTCCCCGTGTTGTTTCAGGAAAAGTGCTAGGCCGTACCTCAGGTAGAGAGTGCACACAATGACGCATGGAAAGATCCCCCTCCATGCTCACAGTATTTACATAGGTGTGGGTCTGTAAGAGAAAATAAAGACTTTGTTACATTGGCGAAACAGCACAGCTAAAGTCCAGTTAAAAGCGCACTCAGAGGTCTCACCTGGTCTTCCAAACCCATGAGGCTATGTCCATGATCATCAGCAATCGATGGTTGAGAGGAATCTCCTCTGATTGGATAACCAGGGTATCCATTGGGAAAAGCCTGGATAGGAAATGCTGGAGCTGGTACAGGTAAAGAAAAATAAATAAATAAATCAAGTGAGGCTGTTACGTAAAGTATTAAATGTTAAAGTGTTATTTAAAATCCTTTTTGCAGTAAATCAGTGGATACATAAAAAAACAAACAAACAAAAAACAAAAAAAACCCACAACATTA
This sequence comes from Rhamphochromis sp. 'chilingali', assembly GCF_963969265.1. Lineage (NCBI taxonomy): Eukaryota > Metazoa > Chordata > Actinopteri > Cichliformes > Cichlidae > Rhamphochromis > Rhamphochromis sp. 'chilingali'. The sequence continues at coordinate 21,598,068 of NC_137936.1, forward strand.
AAAAGGGATTATATCAACAAGAATAACAAATCACCAAAGAAGAAGGAACTTCACCAAAGCAAACCTTTTAAGACCAGCAGCACTTTCACAATCAAAAATAAAATATGACAATGTTTTGATTTTTCATGTTTTGTTTTTTTTGTTTTATCCTCCAGCCAAAGAGGATAACAGTGATATCCATTTTTAGGACCATTTGAAGTGCTTGAAGGAATGCTTGAAGTGCATTTACAGAGGTTCAGTTAGCTGACATGGTAGTGTCTTTTCCTAATACAGTAATGTAAATGTAATAATGAAAGCAAGTCTTTCTGGCTGTGTTACGCTTCAAAGTGTGAAATGAGATGAGATGTCACTACGCATTTGTTGGTTAAACCTGAAGCAATTGATGTTGTCGCCACTTGGGGGCAGTAGAAACTATTTTACCTTCAAATAGTGAACCTGTTGCCAAACTGTTGTCTTCTTTAACACATGCAACCGTTAATGAGCAACATGACTGCTCAACACTGACTCTCTTCTGGCTCTGTTTTGGTGTTCACTGATTTTGAATGGAAATCTTGGGCTCTTTAACCTAAAGGCTCCTCAGTAAGCGTTCCACTTTGCTATTAGGCCCTGGACAGGCTACCTGCCTCTCACTAAAGTAGCAGAGACTGTAAACAAATATGACAAAACTGGGGCAAACTTCATAACCTGAAAGGCGTCTCATAAAACTCCTAATGGGGAAAAGAGGCTCATTTGTTTTTCCTCCAGAAACTGACAACTTTTCTTCAATTATGAGTTCAAGATTAAGCATTTCAAGAATGAAAAGGTCTAATATGTCATTTAGAAGAATGTGACATGGAAACCTCCATTTCTCACACACTGATTAGGCATTTAACTTATCAGGCAGCCGTTTCATCTCATTTTGATGCCAGGAACTGTTTAAACAGTGGCAACCAAAGACTCAAAGAAACCGTTTAATAGGTTAACTGGCAACAGCTCGGTAGCATGACTTGGTATAAAAAGAGTTTCCTAAAGAGGCTGAGTCATTCAGAAGTAAAGATGGTGATAGACTCATCACTCTGAGAAAGTGTGTGGGAAAATAGTTCATCAGCTTAAGAAAAACACTCCAAAATAAAGTTGCAAAGCCTTTTTTGTAGAAGTTCTGCTAAATTTAGCGACGGATTACTGCATCTAACATCTGCAATTAGTCTCAAAGTGCATCCTTTTGTTTGTGTGCGCGTTTGGTGTTGTGTGACTCACTGTTGGGTGTCTGTGGTGTGCGAGACATGTCCATCTCTGGTGTGTGACCGCTCCGACTCATCATCATCGACTCTTCCACCACGTTGATGCTGTTGCACTGCATCAGCTCCTGGAGCAGATTAAAGATCTCTTCTGCCCGAGAACACTTGAATGCAAAGATTCCTATTTTTAAAAAAAAAAAACAAAAAAAAAAAACCCAGAGCACAATGACAACACGTTTAGGACGTACAAAGGTCTCTTCTTACTTGAAAGAGACATCGGCCATATTACAGAGGTGGTCGGTTCCTTTTTTCTCGATCACTGAGAGAGAAGTCTGGTTTGTTTTGGGACTTGAACAACTGCATTAAAGTCAGGTTCAGTGCCTCAGGTGGAAATGGCCACAGAGAGGTTCTGTATATGGATTTGTTTAACTTCCTCACTGAGAATGTTTGTTCACATATGAAGGTAGATCCAAAGAGAGCCAACATCTTCTGAGCATGTTTCATCATGTGGGTAAACTTCTCCTCTTTGAGAGGAGAATAAAAAAAACCCAGCAGGGACTTGAAGTGCTCGACCAGCAGTGAAGCCAAAGTCCGACCAAGTTAATTATTTTAGTTACATCAACTACAGTTAATATTTAGCACCGACTTACATGACACCACATGATTTGTGGTGCAATGCAAAAATACCAGTTTCACTTCTGGATTAATTTCGGTCACTTCATCTATCACTTGCTTCAAAAGACTGACATTTTTTTCCTGTCGGGTGGACATCGACGGATAGCCGTCGGTTAACAGTTTATGTCCCATTTGAGTTCCTGTGTCGCAGATCATCACAGCTCTTGTCCAGAGCTGAGGAGAAAAAGTCAAAACTCCCTGCTTTGTTTTTCACCTGAAGCTCCAGATTTTCTTCAAACTAATTCTTGAACACAGTAATCTGCTCTCCACAAATGTAAGCACGCAAGCTCACCTCTGACTGCCTTTAAAATAAGAGTTGTATTTAATTTCACAAACACCCCCCCCCCCCACACACACACACACACACACACACACCAAGTCATCCTTTGATGAGTGTTCAATGAATTGGAGCAGATTGCATGACTTACATTTGAATCCTTTCAAATTACCCAAAGTGGCCCACACCTAAAGATACTACAAGGACAACCTAGGTTAGTACAAAAAGACGTACAAAACAACAACAACTCCCACAGCGACTCTACAGGCGTGTAACCAAAGCAGAAAATCAGAGAAAATGTTACTCACCCTGCCCGGTCTGACAGCGGCGGCCGCTCTCAAAAGAAAACAGGTTGGAGTCATAGCCGTAGCGACGCAGGCAGAGATATGGCCACCGGATGGCGTCCCTCTTACGTGTGTGAAGAATGAGCTCAGTTTGGGTGAGCTCCATGATCCCAGAGCCCAGCTCGTTGCCCTCATCGTCTACATTTGTGACCTAGCAGAGGCGGAAACAGCATGACGTGAAGTGAAGGGGAAGGCACGTCAGTTTACTACAGTTTAAATGGACACAAATGGACAGTTGTTATGTAAGGAGGAAAAAAAAAAAAAAAAAAAAAAAAAAACATATACAAGATTTTGGGGGATTCCTGACCTTAAATTTGGTGAGATGGTTGTCTCGGATGGGGTCTCTGTATAGACAGCTCCAACAGCTCCCCATAGCTTCAGCAGGCCAGCTGAAACCTGTCACGGATGAAGCAAACACTATCACACACAGCGCTCATATAAAAATAAATAAACAAACACTGAATGACTTACTCAGTCCAGGCCATCAGTGTAAAGGGATCCGCGTCTCAGTCCCAGGATCTTCTGCTGGGCATTGGCATCACAAGCCAGTTAGTCTGCTGGATTGACATCTTCCAAAGAGGATTAATGTTCTTCCCCCTGAAACCATGAGGGACGGAGGAGTAGAAGAGTTGGAAATCATTGCAGGAACCTTGTCTTCAACCATATGGAAAGCATGAGTTTGGTCATTGTGAACATCCCAGAGTTTTAAAACTCTGAACCTGTTGCATGTCATCTCCTCCTCCGCACGTTTCCCATCACCTTTCAATTACATGCTGACAAATTTAATTACAAAAAGCAATAAATTCAGAACTTCATGTAGCTATTTTATAATCTTTGAGGACCAAAAACTGTAATAAGACTATTTATTCTTAAGGTTATTTAAAAATAATAATAATAACATGACTGTTTAGAGATGACGGTGTAATGGCTGGATGTCAGTAGTGTTTCTAGATATATAATGGAGTAAATACCCTAATTAGTCAAATTATAGCCTAAGAATGCAACACAGTATCTTGCAGTTATATTTCTACTCATCATGCCAGCTTTCTAGAACCAAAGCATCCAATCAAATGCGGGAAATAGAGGAATTGAGGAAATAGACAGCTCCGGTAATGCCAATGTGGAAGTTTGGGATTTAAAGAAAAAAGGGGGGCGTTTAAAGGAAGTAAGTACACCAATGAATCGTTGCAATAATCCAAACAAACCCCGCAGAACACTTAAGAATACTACAGTCAGTCAAAAAAAAAGTACAGGGAGTTCCTTGCACTGAAGTACATCCCAGATCACAAGCGAATAACGAGACCTCCTGCATGATCCCCTGCGTCCCCGTGCACGCATCTGCATCAGCTTTGTAGTTCCAGCTCAGTTTGTGCTCCTCAGAGGGGCCAAAAACACATTTCACATCAACACCGCCGCATTATGTGCGCTCTAACCTGGGCCTCCGCATCTGACTGGAAACACCAGGCTGGTTTTGTCTCCACACCAAATCCACGGCTACCTTGGAAGGGGGGGGGGATGAGTGCAAGCGGGCTAAAGAGCTAATAGCTACATCACACACACTTATCACACGGCCACTGAATGAATGGGTCTCCCTCCCACTGAGCTATTTACAGCCGAAAAATCACAGCCTCGTTGCTCAATTAGCCAAGCCGACGCAGAGCCCAAAACAAGCCGCCAGCGAGGCTGCCGCCTGCCCCGCAAACGCGATCGTGCAGCCACGAAAACAGCACAGTGACACCAAAAGCACAACGACACAGTTCAATGACCATCTGTTCTCGTTGGTGTGAGGATACAATAGCGAGAGCGCACAGCAATCACCGGGTAAGTGGAGAGCGACAAGCGATGGTTTGCTACTCACATGTCTGGCACGGATTTTTTCTTTTCTTTTCTTTTTTTTTTTAAAATATCAGTCCTAATGCGAGGTGAGCATTGAGACTGCGGTTAGTTATCGGCGGCTGCTGCTGCTGGTGGTGGTGTTGGTAGCGGGGATGTGGCACTTGCACCTCAGAGACGCGAATAAAAAAAGATGCAGTGAGAGCAGTGAAAATGTTATTTTTTCCTCCTATTACGCCCCCCTACTGCAGCACGGGCCTCTGCCTGTATGACATTTCCCAAGCAGCTGGGGTGAGAGTTCACAGCCAGACAACGAGGCTCAAAGCAGCGACAAGAAGGTAAGAAACGCTGGAGGACCACGGAGGGAAAGGTGTGCCTGCTTTGGCCGAAGGAGAGGAGGGGCAAGGGAAAAAAGGGGGGGGGGGGGGGGGGACCTTTTAAATGAGGGCCACGTAAGAAAAAAAACATAATTTAGTGTATCAAAGTTTTATTGTCATATGCAGAGTAAAGATATTTGTTTCCCTGTGCAATGACATTCTTCCTTTGCTGTGAAAAAATCCACTTAAAATGCATAAATAGGATAAATGATTATTTAAAAGCAATAGAAACAACTATAAAGAACTACAATGGGTACAATAGAAGAAATACAATAGAGATATAAGATGTTCAAAATATTTACAGATGAAATAGAAAGAATGTAAGCAGCAGAAGGCTGTGTATGTATACAGTTTACAAATATATGTGTACTTAAAATTGTTGAAAAGGAGAGTCACACCTGTTTCTTCAAGTTGTTTTATTTAAGCATTTACAATCACAAAGGATGAAGTGCTGAAGTCTGCTTTAATTTAAAAAAAAAAAGACAGGACGTCTAAGCGAGATGACAAAAAGGTAAAGAAACTACAAAGCACCACAGAGCAGAAGAATTTAGCAGCCTGGATGAATGTGAGAAGAAAGCATGTTTTCAAGGCATGACTGTTTCAGCTGCATGTGGGGAAAACTTTAATTTCTTTATAATCATCCATCAGACTTTTAAGACAATATATGAGGGAAAGTTGAAATATAAAACAATTAGACTGTAGCCATCAAAAATCATCAATGTGCAACTGATTTTGAGAATAAAGTCATAATTACGAGATTTAACTCTAAATTATTTTGACAATAAAGTTGAAACATGGAGATTGAAGTTGTCAGTTCAAGTCAGCTCCCATGGCTGCGATACAAAATGTCTTGTGTAGATGAGTTAGTGAAACAACTCGATCAGCTGGCTTATTGTATCTTGTAATACAACATCCTCTTTACTGCACAAGGTTGTAACCATCGAAACCTTGAATCTGTCCATTGGCAGCTATACTATATGGCAGGGGTCTCAAACTCCAGTCCTCGAGGGCCGCTGTCCTGCAACTTTTCCATGTGTCCCTGTTGCAACACACCTAGTAGGTCATTAGCAAGACTATAGAACAGGGGTCCCCAATCCCAGTCCACGAGGGCCGCTGTCCCTGCAGGTTTTAGATCTCACCCTGGGTCAACACACCTGAATCACATGATTAGTTCATTACCAGGCCTCTGGAGAACTTCAAGACATGTTGAGAAGGTAATTTATCCATTTAAATCAGCTGTGATGGATCAAGGACACATCTAAAACCTGCAGGGACACCGGCCCACATGGACTGGGATTGGGGACCCCTGCTTTAAGTGGACAGAAACCAGATTTGGATATCTGTGGGTTTTTATTTCTTCTTCTATACCTAAAATGATGAGGGAGAATTTTCTATCCCTATTAGAAAACGTTGGGAAAGACTGTGACCATTGGACTTCACTACCATTGTCAGAGTTAATCTGATAAAGATGAATGTCCTCCCCAAATTCTTGTATCTTTTTCAACATGTCCCTTCTTCTTACTAAAGCATTCTTCAATAAGTTAGAAAAGATTCTGTCACATTTCATGTGGGGTGGGAAACAAGCTAGAGTTTGTAAATCTATTCAATGACGGTGGTCTTCGCCTGCCCAATTTTAGACACTACTATTGGGCAGCTAACATACAAAAACTCTTACATTGGGTTCACAATGACCTCCCCGTACCGGCCCGGGTACAAATGGAAACAGCATCTAGGTGTTACTTACTATCATCAATACTCAGCTCCAGTGTTGGGCAAGTTACTTTGAAAAAGTAATTAATTATAGTTACTAGTTACTTCTTCAAAAAAGTAACTGAGTTAGTAACTGAGTTACAATATTCTAAAAGTAATTAATTACTCGAAAACTAACTAATCTGTTATTTAAAAAAAAAATAATTTAACCCTCCAGGGTATAATTGGCCATTTTTAACTACTTTTGATTTTCCCTCCACATTTTACCTTTAAAAACGATTTACTTTGCCTTGTTTGGTATCATTCTTTTCAACACAACCTCACGTGTCTGAATTTACAGTTACATTTTCATTTTGACATACTGTATTAACCCAATTGATCTAAAATCACACAAACAACATAAAATCAGAGTAGAAAAGTTATATTTTTTACTGTAACAACCACAAACATGTTTAATGAATCATATTTCAGAACTTTAAATGCAAATATAACTTGTCAATTTTAAAATCCTATGCACAAGTTTTGCAAACAACAAAGTTATTTGCATCCATTTACCTTTTACCTTGATTTTTTTAAATAACCATTTCAAACTATTTACAGAACAATCAGCTGTTCTGCATTCAATAAGATGCCACACAAATTATTTGTGCCACTCCAAAACAATAATTTCTGTCCACTATAAAGGAGAACATCACAGCCTGATACCTGCAGGTCTGACAGCAGCAGGTGTATCACTCCTTTTTCCTACCTGGAGACAGCAGTCGCCTCATTGTTCTGACACACGACACAAAACTATCCACAACACTACACACTACAGTAACTACACAAAACAACACATTAATTACACAGCCCAAACACGCTAAACGTCACAAATCTCTCACATCTCAAAACTCGCTCTCTCTCTTTTTCTGCTTTCTCGCTCTCTCTCTCTGTCACTCCTAAAACTTCCCAGTTTTTTTTTTTTTTTGTTTTTTGGCTCATAAGCAGAGAGTGCTTGCTAGCGCTGTCCTTAGACAGTAAACGTGACAAAACTATTGATGAAAAAATGCTGCGTATATATTGTTTATCATGACTCTGGTTTTACGTGGCCTATAAACACAATTTAAAAACTGGTATATATCACCTTGTTGCTTTGTCTTTAAGTGGTCATGTGATTGGCTTACCACGACTACTTTATTCTTCCTGAGTGAAACAGCAGCACTCATGCCATTGTTTTGCCCCCTTAGCTCCAGGTGTTGTGCTAGACTAGCTTTCCCAAACTTTTTTTGCTGGGCCCTCCTTTGTTTTACAAGAAAAATGTTCGCGTCCCCCCAACCCCTCCCGCGCGTGCGTGCGCGCGCGCACCACACGCACGCACACATACTCCAACCACACACACCCTTATTTTGCTCCATTGCGGTTTATTTCACACCTCAAACATTTAGTAAACAATTAAGCAAATACAAGTAATCTGCAATAAATTACAGGTAGTAAGAAAATAAACTACTAATACGCAGCTGTTTCGTCCACACGTAAATGGTGTTTCGAATCACCGAAAACTGAGATTTTTTAAAACTCCTTTTTTGCGTTTTCCTGTGGACAAGGAATACAGAGTTCGTCACACAACGTCAAAGGTGAGTGCCTTTTTTCACGTCACGCTGTGCGCCACGTTATTCTTTCCATGAGATGAATTGCAGAATAGCAGATAGAGACGAAATGCTGTTAATCTGACTTTCTGCAGGTATTACACGCTTACATATACACATGGAGTTACTGTCCCTCCATTTACAAAGGCAAAGGCGTCACGGTGTGATTATTTTACCTGTATGCTTTGTGTTTCTGTGGCCGCCCTGTGCTAGCGTTTTGTTCCCCCCCCCCCTGCAATGGCTCTGCGCCCCCCCTAGGCGGGCCCCACACTTTGGGAAGGTATGTGCTAGACGGTGATTGTGATTACCGTCCGCGGGAGTGCGCGTAGCTGCTTAAAGCTGTCCGGTTGTTCAGTGATGACGCGACGAATCCTACTTCCGGGTCTAAAGTAGTCTGCGTTTAATATGGCTTTTGTGTTGTTAACATGTTTAATGTTATGTATTTTCTTCTATTTAATCTCAAAAAGCTCCTAAAACAGTCAGTAATCCCTGTTGACCTCCCTCGGCTTTTATTACCGCTAATCATTTATTTAAGCTTCGTTTTTAAAACCTTAGGATGTAACTACAGCCCAGCCATGCAGCAGTATATGAATGACTAACCTCATATTGTGGATGGATTATCTCAGTTGTTCTCCTGGCTGAAGTTTGGTCCTTTTACAGCATCCTGCCATGCGATTACATTTGTTCCTGACCACCGAGAACACTCACGTTAACTTTTATCGAGTGGAAAAAAAGTTAGCTTGTTTATATTATGCTAACATAGCTGTGTCGCTAGCGGTCACGTAGCACATCATTATATACCAGTTAGCCCAACTTCAGTAACCCTACAACCGTCACTGCTGTTTAGTTTTCTGTCTTCATTTATGCTGGAAGTGATAGCAGAGCTGTACGTTTTAATTTGTTTCCAAAACCCCGCAGTCAGGACATGCTATATTGTATTTAGATAGAAGCTAGCGAGCTAACTCCCTGCTAACTTCTAACTCCGTTAAATGTCATAAATTCCGTTTTCATGGATGCCTGGATGTTAAACTCAATTGTTACACCTGGTAGAGCAGAACGCTGATCATTTTATTAAAGATGAAAGACTTTAGACAGTTTTTCAACTCTCAGTAATGCCATAGTGATCGTTTGATATATGGACCTGCAGCGGAGTTTAGGCCCAGACATGGCTAGTGACGTCAGACTGAACAACCGGGTAGTGTCCAGATTACTTACGTAGTCAGCTACTTCCGTGCAACTGATATAAGATGTGGTAAGCTGAACACAGCTTCAACCGTCTGTTTGTTGAACGGACCGCGTTTTCTTGTTAGTAACTGTAACGGCATTGTAACGATAGGAATAGTAATTAGTTAGATTACTCGTTACTGAAAAAAGTAACGCTGTTATTCCCATCACTGCTCAGCTCACCACTCCCCATCTCTCCAACCCTTGTTTGGGAGAATCAAATAGCTAAGGAACGGCAACTATTGGCAACAGTTCAGAAAATACTTTGGGCTACTTGGGCCGTCTTTGCGAACACCTTTACTAAAGAATTGCAATCTTGTACCTTCAAACACTGACGCGGCCTTTAGAATTTGGAAAGATAAAGGACTTAGGACTGTTAAGGACTTGTACAGTCATGACACCTTTCTATCCTTTTCTGACCTATCATCTAAATACGACCTGCCTAATTCCAATTTTTTCGTCATCTTCAGGCTAGAGATTTTGTAAAAGAACAGTTCCCTGATTTTCCCAATCGGCCTCCAGAAAAAAATCTGGATATCATCCTGCAGACGAACCCTCATGAAAACAGACTTATATCAGCCTTGTATAAAATACTAGATACATTTGTTTCCAAATCTATTTCTCCTACTAAGCTGAGATGGGAGGAAGAGTTACAGACAACCCTGCCAGAACAGCAGTGGGATTCTGCTTTAAAATTGATTCACTCGTCCTTAATTTGTGCCCATCATGCTTTGATTCAGTGCAAGGTGGTCTATAAAGTACATTATACAAACGCAAAATTATCTAAAATCTATGGAACCATTAGTGATGCCTGTAACAGATGTGGACTATCACCTGCAAACCATGTCCACATGTTTTGGTCTTGTTCTAAACTAAGTGCATTTTGGAGGGATATTTTCGACACACTTAGTCAAGCATATGGCCAGACTGTCCCTCCTAACCAACTCTCTGCAATTTTTGGCATTCCCCCCCAATTTAAACGTATTTAGCCCCATCAAACAGGCCTTAGCCTTTACCACTCTACTAGCTCGGAGGCTTATTCTGTTGAAGTGGAAGCTTCCCCACCCCCCAACTGATGACCATTGGGTGAAGGAAGTACTCTTTAACTAACTTAAAGTTAGAAAAACTTAGATTCTCACTAAAAGGTTCTATTAGGAAATTTAACAAAACCTGGAAATCATTTCTCGTATTGGTTGACACCACTACTTTACTTCCTGAGAGTGAAGTGAACTGAGAGAGGCAACATTATAAAGTTGTTTTTTTGTTTTTGTTATGCTTGTTACTCATTTTCTTTTGTGTGTGCGGTATGTGTGTACGGGTGTGTGACTGGATGATGTGGCTTAGATATTTTTATGTGCGGCGACTGGATCTTCGCGGTGTCTTGTCTAGTGTGGACCTGGAAGAGGGAGAATTCGGGATGGGGGGGTTGGAGGGTGTGATGGACATACAATTGTTCTGAAATCAAAATTGACTTTGCTGTTGCTAACTTTGTATGTCATGGTTGAAATCAACAAAACAAAGTTGGAAAAAAAAATAAAGAAAGTGAGATAGATCTATTCTTTTTGAAAGACTGGATCGCTCCCAGGAGCTCAGTGAATTCCAGCATGATACTGTGATAAGATGCCACCTCTGCAACAAGTCCAGTCATGGAATTTCCTCACAACTGAATATTCCACACTGTTAGTAGTATTATAACAAAGTAGAAGTGATTGGGAACATCAAGCATGAAGTGGTAGGCCATCTAAAATTACAGAGTGGGGTCAGGGAATGCTGAGACACATAGTGCACAGAGGTCGCCAACTTTCCACAATCAGTCATCCAAACTTCATGTGGCCTTCCGATTAACTCAAGAACAGTGCGTAGAGAGCTTCATGGAATGGGTTTCCACAGATGAAAATCATCAAGTGCATTGCAAACTGCAGGATGTAGTGGTGTATCCCCAACAGTGTCACCAGCAAAGCACCCTTACACCATCACACCTCCTCTTCCATGCTTCACGCTGGCAACCATACGTGTAGAGACCATCCGTTCAAGCACAAAGACACGGTGGGTGGAAGCAAAGATCTCAAATTTGGACTCATCAGACCAAAGCACAGGTCTCCAAGAAGGCAAGAAATTCCACAAATAAACTCTGACAAGGCACACCTGTGAAGTGAAAACCATTTCAGGTGACAATAACATGAAGCTCATTGAGAGATGGCCAAGGGTTTGTAGCACGTTATTTATCAAATTTGTCTTTGCTACACATTTCCATATATCTTGCTTCATATATTTGATGTCTTCTGTATGTGTGTAGAAAGTTGGAAAAATAAAGAAAAACCATCAAATGAGAAGGTGTCCAAACTTTTGACTGTTAGTATGTACGTGTGTGTTTGTATTTGGGTTTTTTTTCTTTCTCTCCTCCTCCATAAGAAAAAAAAATTCTTAACCTATGCTGACGACTAAGCGGCTGTTTTAGTCTCTAAATTTGCTGTTATTTTAAGGAATAATTCAACAACAACAAAAATGTTTTAAAAAATCTATTAGAATAGTTAAAACTTTCATGCAGCAGGTTGTAGTTGCTTATAAAACTGGTTGACCACTGCTCTCTGTTCAAAGATGACAAAATCAACTTATCAGCATCTCTGAAGTAGTTTTCTGAAGGTCTTCAAAGTTTTTGGGGGATTTTGTCTGCTTTTTCACTCATATGCAGTCCAGTCCTTTTACCTCACCACTTTAATAATAATGGTAACAATAATAATCATAACTTTGGTTTGTATAGCACTTTTTAAAAACACACAGTAACAAAGTGATTGACAGTTTGAATAAAACCACACATTAACAATAAATATAGACGTTACGTTTATGTATAGAATACAGAAAGTCAAACATTTATTCATGCATTAGGTCGAACTCAGGCCACAAGTAATTAGACAATGTTGCTTCTTTGTCTTATCTGTGCCAAATTACACAAGAACTTGGCTCTGTGACCTCAGTAAATTCTTTTCTGATGACTGTATTGGCTCAGTCACCAGTTTCAACTCATTTTGCATGAATGGGGAGTGCGAGTCAGAATTTCGGAGTATCCAGGACAGTCACAGACTAATGACTTTTCAGTAAAGCCATCTATATCATAAGCCATGGAAAAACAGATTTTCAGAAATAATTACTTTACATGTTTACACATCTACAACTTACAGCACACAATCTCACGTCTGCTTTGCTCACAGGAAACTACATGCCAATTTTTGAAATGTATTAATAATCAAACTCACTCAAATGCCAAAATAAAAATACCCAGGGGTGTACAACTCATGATTTCTGCTCATTAAGTTCCCTTTTCATAAAAATCAGATTTATGTGTATCTTCTTACCCAAAGAATGCGGTCTGAGTCATTTTAACAGTACAACTTTTTAAAGACAGTGTGCTAAACTGGGCTATAAATACCAGAGAATGAAGCTTTGAGCCACGAGCCAAACATGAAATAAATAATCATGCAGATGCATTTGTACACACTGTAAGTTTTAAGTTACTATTGCACACACTTTGTCTGTGAAAACACTGTTTATGCATGCAGTTAGTGTATGCACAGTTAACTTGTTGGGTTGTGTCTTGAAGATGGTGTGTGCAGTGATGCAGTACTCTTCTACTGTTTCTATAGTTAAAGCCCTGTTTAAGTCATTATTGGTATGATTATGATGTGTGCGGTTTTCATGTAAAGAAATTCAGGCATTCTTTTTAAATACAACCTCAATTTCAGAGAAGCTGGGATATCTGTATTTATAAATGACACACTAAGGAGTAATTATAATACGCTAATGATATGATAATTAGCTAATACCTTACCTTACTAATGCTTAATAGTGTGACATTATTATGAAGTGCTACCTAGTCCAATAAGGCCTTTAGAGGAGGTATTTAAGTTTAAAAAAAAAATGAGTGGGCCAAGAATGGACCCCTGAAGGACTCCACCTGAGAGTGCAGTATGTCAGGATGATGTGTCTCCCAGCTTAATTGTAAAGTGTCTATTGATTAAATAAGATTTAAATGGATATGAGCTACAACATCAAAGCAGTACTGATGTCTAAAAGGACTAAAACTGAAAAAAGTCCGTAAAAGGTTTATTTGATTGGATGATTTAAGTCTTAAGAAACAAGACATGTTGGCAATTTAACGATTTATTTATTTAACAATCAGGGTAGCATGTGGAACAACCATACACAGACACAGACAGCCAGACCCCTTTCCTCATGCTGGTCAACAGCTCGGTCACACACTGCTGTGGGATGATATCCCATTCTTCCACCAGTATTTATTGCAAGTCAGCTTCTATTCTCTCCACTCCCAAATTCTGGCGATAGTCTCTCAGATTGTGGTAATATGGGTTTACCACTGGTTGCAGAATCTTATCTTGATATCTCTGTATCAAGATTGCCTCCAATAATTTTCCAGTAGAGGAGATCAAAAGCTGCTACCTTATCGGGGGAGCAACCAGCATAGTGTTTTTTGCATCTTCCTCACACTTTGACCATACAATCCAGCTGCCGTAGGCAGAATCTGGACTCATCACTGAACGTAATGTTCCTCTACTTGTTTAGGTTCTACTGCACATGTTGCAAGACCAATGCAAACAGGCCTGAGGATGAAGAGCAGTCATGACAGGCCTCCTGGCAGCCCTTTGAGAATGGCGATTGGCTGTGTGCAGTTCAGTCCAAATAATGCAGCAACTTGGTTTCTTCAACTTCAAGTTGCCCCATGGCACAGGCCCTATCCAGATCAGTCAAACGTGGCATGCTTGAAGCTACTTTACTTTATTGATTTATATAGCACTCTTCACAGGATAAAAACCACAAAGTGCTTCACAATAATATAAAACAGATAAACATAAAACAGTACAATTAAACACGCAGCACACATCTAATTAAAAGCTAGTCTAAATAAATTAGTCTTAAGATGATGTTTAAAAGAATAAATACAACCCAAGCAACGTAAGCAGATGCCAACTGAGTGATGTAGCACATATTCAGATCTGCTGCTCAACCCACAAATATAGTTATTTACAAATAAATAAACTCCTTACATCTGGAACCATTTAAGGGGAAATAAACAGGCTTTCCAAAAATATGGAATTTATTGCCAAGAACCATTGTTACAACTAAGAAATAATCAACTAAACAAATGTACTTTTTTTTTTAATTTGATGGCAGCAACGTGTCCCAAAAAAGTTGACAAAGGGGCAATAAGGGCCTGAAAAGTAAGTGGTTCTTTTTATTTTGGTTTATTTTACAAATAATTAGGTTAGTTGACAACAGTTTAGTAATATAAAACAGGCATCTTAGAGATTCAGAGCTTCTTAGTCAATTGCAAAAGGTTTAAATAGCTCATCACCACACAACATAATTTCCTCACAAGATTCAGAGAATCTGGAGAATTCTCTTTGTGCAAAATCAATATTGGATGGCTGTGATCTTCAGACAGCACTGCATTTAAACAAATCATGATTGTGTCATGGAAATCACTGCATTGGCTCAAGAACACTTTAAGAAATCACTGACTGAACACAGTTCACCGTGCTTCAACGTGCCATCCACAAACTGTATTTTAAAGCCATATGATGCAATGAAAAAGCCATGTGTGAGCATAATCCAGAAATGCTTCTGTCTTCTGTGAGGCAACATTTTATGTTTGTTTGTTTGTTTGTTTGTTTTAATAACTGAAGCATTAAAGTGGAGAACTGTTCTGTTGGGAGACAAATTGAAATGTGAAATGTTTTGACAAAAATGGGCAAAAATTGCCTCTGGACCATCCAGCCTGTTATCAACACTCAGTTCAAAAGCCTGCATCTCTTTTGGTTCCTATAGAATTAGCAGCTTGCACATCTGGAAAGGCAGCTTAAATGCTGAAGGGTATATAGAGTTTTGAGAGCAATATATGCTCCCATGCAGAGGACATTTTTTTAGCAAGGCTTCACAGTAGAAGAATCTGGGTGCTGTACTGGTCTGACTGCAGTCCAGACCTTTCACCAACTTTGGCACATCATGAAAGTAAAAGCTACAACAAAGAAGACCCAGGACTGCTGAGCAGCTAAAATCCTCTATCAGAAAAGAACAAGACAACATTCCTCTCCCAAAAGTCCAGCAGCTGGTTTCCTCTGTTCCCAGATGTTTACAGACTGTTGTCACCGCAGTGTAAACATGGCCCAGTCCCAAGTTTTTTCAGATGTGTTGCTACCATCAGATGCAAAATGACCATTTTGTCTTAGAATTGTACATGTTCTCAGTTTAAAAATGTTTTGTGTTTTCTATGTTCTATTGTGAATAAGATATGGATTTATGAAGTTTTCAAATCATTGCATTCTGTTTACATTTTACACAGCCTTCCAGCTTGTCTGAAACTGGGGTAGTTAAAGAGAATGACTGAGTTTCTTTAAATGAAATAGCAAACATCACAATCATACTAATGATCACATAAATAGGACTTTCAATATAGGGACAGTTTTACACCTTCCACTATAAAGTAGAAGAGTACTCAATCACTGCACACTCCACCCTCAAGACTATTTGACACAAACCAACAAGTTAACTGTGCATATGTTGCAACTGTGTTTAACAGTGTTTTTGACTGACAAAGTATGTGCAGACGCAAGTGTGTCCGGGAAAAGTGAGGTAACAAGTGAAAATGTTTGAATGAGTCTCACAGGCCTGAATATGCACTTGAAGCCATTTATAATCCTAAACTTTTTTGATCTGCTGCTCACCACAAACAAGCATAAGTAGAAATGTTGGACTTTTAACTGTATCTACACAAGTTTCACAGCTTTTCATTATGTTTTCTACAGTCATTGCTTCAAACATAAAGAGGAAGTTCTCTGCACTCTCTCAGAAATCTGCTCATGCAACTGGATCTCAACACTGGCATCTGTTTCCTTACCTGACACACGCGGTTTGAAGACAGACAAGTAGTGTTGCAAGAACTGCACAGATAAAGAAATAACTGTATTTGGCTACTGAACAGTATTGTGATGTGAATAAGGGCGCTGGTAGAGGTATTCCCTCAACCCCACTCTTGTTATTTCTCATGCATACTCCACCAGTAAGTATTAGAAATATAAAGTCTGCTCTGTATTGCTGTGTGACAGGTGGACAAATTCAAGCTTAAATAGATAAAAAAATAAAAATAAATAGACTGACTGTAGTGTGCATGGTAACTTGAATCTATGAGTTAGGCCTGGCTCTAACCTGTGACAGCTGGAACAGGCTATGACTATCCTCCAAGCCTAAACTGTACAAAAAAAAAAAAAGGTAAGAAAATTAATAGAAATAAGTTTGTATAGTTCATAAAGCAGGGATGTAAAACTCATTTTACACTGTGCCACATCCAGCTCACTTTGATCTTATATGGGCAGGATTGGTGAAATTCCTATTTCTGTCAGTGTAAAATAGTTTAACTACATAATTAATCTCTGCAACATTTTAACATAAAACAAAGAAGCACCATTTTAACGGTATTTTTCGTTTTTTCTACATTACAAAGAAATTATGCCATAGTAAATGAAACAAGTCTGTCATGTCAGCACGACTGGGCTTAAATTGTAAATAAAGTAAATGTGTAAAATTACAGAAATCTATAATTGATTACTTCAGTGCAATGTGAATTGCCATCGGGCAGAACACGAGGGAAAACAGTAAAATGTTTCAAATGTTTCCAAAGCCATTCAGTGGGCTGGATTGGATCCTGGCTGATTCTAGCCCCCGGGCCGTATGTTTGACACCCCTGCAAATAGATGACATTTTAAGTTGTCTAAACATTTTCACTTAATAACTAGAAATGTGAACTTATTTTCCCATTATGACTTACCCATAAGTCATAATTTTGGGGAAGTTTTTTCGGTGGCGGAAACAATTGTTAGCTTAAACTGTTGGAACAGGAAAGGAAAGCACTGTAACGCCTGCCAGACGACACGGAGGGTAACTATCTTGACGTTTTTGTAATCTTTGCTGTCACATAACAAGCTTCGTGCGCTTCCTCTGCAAAAAGGACACGAGACAACAAACAAAGCAGTGAGCGAATACGTTTTTCGCGTTTTTTTTTAACATTTGTGTCACCGAGGTCTTGTGCAACACATTTATTTAGCTAACAACCGGTTTTTTCGACCGTTAAGTAACTCCTGATGTTATCCTCGTGACCAATCGTTGGTAACCACGCTCCGACGTCACATTGTTTGGCTCAGTAGCGCAAGTAGCACTCGTTATCCAGGGAGTGTCAGGGGAGTGTTTCTGACTGCTCCGATAAAGTGGCCCTGCCCACTCAACAAACAATATCACAGCACAACAGTGTGCTTAAAGATTTGGCTGTAAGTTTGTAGGTTCAGTCCTCGATACGACATTCATACTGTACGCTGCTGTTAACTGAGTGAGGTAAGAAGTTAAGCTATGTCTGCTAGTGACCTGACATCAATATTAGCTTTAATGCAACTTTGCGCCGCCAAACCTTGACCTAGAGTCACTGAAGTGCGGCGTGACTTCAGAAAGTCAGCGCACGTAATGTTTGGGAGCACGAACACGTAAAAGAAAAATTAATTAGCGTTAACTTAGCATGTTTCACTGCTGCGCTAGAACAACAGCAAACGTGCTCAAATTTATTGTAAAAGTATAGTTTTTGTAACGTTGCTGTAAGAAAGAAAATGAAAGCGACATTAGACTCATGCGGGTATTGTTCTTTTCCTGCTTATTAAAATAAAAAGGGTTTGGGATTATGTTAAGGGAAAGGAATACGTTTACTTGTATATTTAAGCTTGAGTACATACATTTTTAATTCTTAAATGATGGTTAAAAATAGCAGTAAAGGTAACACAGACTATTAACCTTAACTGTATCAAGGTAAATCTTGTTTACATGTATCCCCCTGTTATTTCTGGCCAGCAAGTACTCTGTAACAGTGCACAAACTGTTTGAGCCATTTCCATGCATTGATAACTGATTAAAAACTGGAATGCTACTTAAAAAAACAAACAAACCCACAGCTTGTATTTCTGAGGCTAATGAGTGCAAAGAGGCCAATCAGTGTGAATATGGAGTATGTTTGGTTAACTCTCTGGGGTGTAATTAAGCTGAAATGGTTCAACCTTGTAATGTTAGCTGATAGTTGCTTTGGCTAAGGATTTAAAGTGGTCTTTACAGGAGTGATATTTTGATTTAACGTCGGTTGTGTAATGATGTATTGAGCATGCCTTTAATGTGTTTTAGCCATTCTGGTTGGTTATGAAGTATAAGCTTTTATTTATGTGGTGTGAGTTTTTATTATTGTGCTGAACTGTAACAGGGCTGGCCATTTGGTCTGCACAAATTGAATGATGCCATGCTTCTGTTAGTTGTTAAATGTAATTTTTAACAGAGAAATTGACATATGCCCGATGCCTGCCTTGAAATGTAAAAAAATGGTTTAAAAAGAAGTCTAAAACTAAACTGATTGGGGATGTCCGCATAGCAAAATCCTCACGTTTTCTGTTACTGCGAATTCTGTTTAGTCAGTCATGGGACAGCAGACGCATTAGGCAGAAAAATTTGCTACTTATACCTATGAATATCCACCCTTAGTGGAAGTTAAACGGCTGTCTTTTTCTTATCTCAGAAAATGTGGCTGCAAATAGCTGGGTTCACTGCCCTGCCACACCTGGGAGGGCTCTACGGTGGTTACCTCACACGCAAAGAGGTAGATACCTGGTACCCAACCCTGAAGAAACCATCATGGCGCCCACCAAACAAAGCATTCCCCGTAGTGTGGACGTGTCTGTACACAGGCATGGGGTAAGCACATTGTGACTGATTTCTGCATTATCTGTGAAGCAGCCTCCTTATCTTAATGATCTCGTGTGAATTGTTTTTGTCGTTCACTTCCAGCTATGGTTCATACCTGGTGTGGAAGGAGCTTGGAGGTTTCACTGACGATGCACTAGTTCCACTCGGGCTTTATGGGACACAGCTAGCTCTGAATTGGGCCTGGACTCCCATTTTCTTTGGTGCACACAAGCTGAAATGGGTAAATTTAACTTAAAACTGTACTTTTTTTTTTTTTTTTTTTTTGGACACCAATAATTAGGGGTGTGGTAAGTGTGGCAGCATAGTTGTATACATCGCTGTCACTGACATGCCCTCTTTCTGTTCTTTTTAGTCCCTCGTTGAGATTGTGCTTCTCACGGGGACTGTCGGAGCCACCATGATGTCCTGGTATCCCATCAGCCGCACCGCCACGATGCTCTTGGCACCCTATCTGGGCTGGCTGTGCCTTGCAACCAGCCTCAACTACTGCATATGGAGAGACAACCCAGAGGAAAAAGAAGAGTAGGGATCATGACTGTGTGTTTTGAGGAACATACTTACATTCTGAATCACGTACACAATGTTATTAAAAAAAAAATAATACTAATAAAAAAACCGGTCAGTCTCACTTTTGACTTTACCAGCTGCTTTATGATCTTGTTGGCTGGTCACAGACTTACTAATACTTGCGTATATGTTGCCCAAAATAAAAAGAAGAAAAATAAATAAAGACGACATTTCTAAATAGTGGTATCCTCTTTAACATCTGCAGTACTTTAGATCTGAGCAGGCATTATTTTATCTGCTTAGATACTGTATAACAGCCTGCTTCTAATACATTTACTTTGTTCCTTTAAAAAAAAAAATCCCTTAAGAATTTTAGAAATGTCATTACTAATAGGAAAAACTGTAATATGAACAGAATATGTGATTACATTGAAATTAGTTAAGTCACCCCATCACGTGGAGTTTTGGTTGTTCAGTTTAAAACTGAAAGTTTTTGCCTTTTTTTTTTTTTTTTTTTTTTTTTTTTCTTAAATAAGAAAACTGTGTAAACTAGTCCATGAAACATTTTTGCTTTGCAAGTAAATAATTTGAATTAATGGTCAGGTGCATTTCTCAAACAGACACAAGCTTAACTGATTAAATCCTGCCTGGTAAGCCAACTCACGGCCGTGATGTAGACCAAAATGTTTTTCAACATTGTTTCTATAGACTTGTTTAAATGTAAAATTTCTTATATGTAAAAAATTCAAGTCTGACCAAATAGAAAAACTCCAGGAAATTGAGTTCTGTAATCTGTTAAGACTGTAAAATAACACTAGTGTTACAAACTGATGACTGTGGGTTATTTCCACCACACAGCCAGTGAAGGCTTATAAAAATATTTAGTTTGATTCAACAACATCCAACCAGCGAATATTCACAAAA
Organism: Rhamphochromis sp. 'chilingali'; assembly: GCF_963969265.1. NCBI lineage: Eukaryota > Metazoa > Chordata > Actinopteri > Cichliformes > Cichlidae > Rhamphochromis > Rhamphochromis sp. 'chilingali'. The sequence goes on from NC_137936.1 coordinate 21,618,579, forward strand.
CTTGCAGCAGCTGACCTACAACAGCAGAAGACCACATTGCTTGCTGCTTCTGTCAACTAAGAACAGCAAACTGAGGCTACAGTTCACTAAAACTGAACAAGACTGGAAAAATGTTGCCTCTCTGATAGGCCTCAATTTCTGCTGCAATATTCAGATGATGGTCAGACTTTGGTGTGAATGGCATGAAAGCATGTCTCCATCCTGCCTTGTATCAACAGTTCAGGCTGGTCTCAGGAGGATGATGTATCTCATCGCAAATGAAAATCATCTCAAACTGGATTCTTGGATATGGAAGTGAGTTCACTGAACTCAAATGGCCTCCATAGTCACCAGATCTCAGTCTAATATGGCATCTTTGGGATGTGATGGAACAGGAGACTCAAAGATGTGCAGTCAACAAATTTGTGATGCTTTCATGTCAATATGGACCAAAATATATCCAAAAATATTTCTAAAGCTACAATTTAAATAAATATATATATATATATATATATATATATATATATATATATATATATATATATATATATATATATATATATATATATATATATATATATATATATATATATATAGAAAAATGAGTCCAAAATGGTAACAATAAGATTTATTTCTATACATATAGGAAAAGAAGATTGGGAGAAAAAGTTATTTTTCTGCAGGTTTCTCTGGGACGTCTTCTGGTGATTTCGAAGAGAATCTCTGCATTAGCGACTTCCACAGACCCTTTTTTTCCTCGTCCGTATTTTGCATAGTTCCTGTAAAATTTAAAAGTCGGGTCTAAGTTACAGCAAGTTCCCGGGGCCTCATAACAACATTATGTTTATTAAATAACCGAGAATTGACAGCACATGCGAGTCCATACCTGACAAAAGCAATCTACACTCTTCCACTGTGACTCCAGTGAAGCTCGTGTCTCTCACACGAGGAAACTGAAGAGAGAAAGAAAAAATTCTTGTAGCCTTCGACAAGTTTTCACACAGAAATTTCTTTCCAAATGAAAAAAGTCAAATATTATATACAAGTTCATTTATGTACTCAAATAATTTGGAGTGTGCACAGTATTTGAAGAAGTCAGCTTCCATTTTCTGCATTTCACATGCACAAGGAAAATATCCCCTTACAGCAATGTGACAAATTAATAGTCTTCCTACTAAAATCTTTTTTTATATTAAGTAAAACTTCCCTATTTACAGTTGAGTAATTCAGAGGAGCAAAACAGACATCTGCTGATCTCTGGATCTTTATGGTTCAAATTTAAAGCTTAACAATTTTTAACCATTAACCTCGTGTGTTTGTTTAGACCTTTGTACTAACTGTAAACACACTTTATCTCCACACAGGTAAAAAAAAAAAAAAAAGGTAACTACACCTTTGCAATCTTAAAGAATGGAGAAGTCATTCGCTAGGTGACAGACCTCAGGTTAACGACAGCAGTGGAGGGCAATGTGTTTTTTGTATGATGATATAATGAAGTTGAAATGCACCTCACATATGCGCATGTGTACTTACCCGCTGTCTGTATATGTTGCCGTTAATCTGTGCCAGACTTTCGTACATCTGATCACATTTCTCAGGATCTGAGATCTAATGGGGAAACATTGAAGTGGTTAAGATTTGATTTTACTCACTTAACATGTTTTAACCCTTGTGTGGTGTTCGTATTTTTGTTACTCAGCCAGTGTTCATGGGTCTGGTGGACCCGCTAGAGTTTTGGCTTTCCAAATTAACACTATCAAACAATTTTATGTTAAATTACTCAACAGATGTTTACTTCATCCCAATTACAAGACATATGAACAGCAAACATGGTTAATTTTTTTCCCTTTACCTTTGTTAGATCATATTTATGAATTAATGTGCTTCTCGTTTTTCTTTTATATAAAATGTTATAAATAAATCAGTTATAATCAAGTGGAGTGAGTGGAAAGACACAACACATTTACACGTGGAAAAAATAATTAATTGTTTAATTTTTCTTTTGAAAAAAAACTGAACACGGGTCTCACAGACCCGAACACCATACAAGGGTTAAATGGAAAAAAATAATCTTCTCATTATTTTAATTATTAACTTTAAATTCCAAACAGGTCATTTTGGTTTCCGTGAAAAAGACACGAGGATGTGCGATGCACTGCCATGCTATGTGCACTTGTGCTCTACTATGCCATCATAAAAATAAATAATCACTATGCCACCGTATCTCTGGTGTCTGTGGGTTACATTTTTTAAATCTGATTCTTACTGGTCAGATAACACACAGTACAGAATCAATAGGCAAAATAATGCTTGTACTGTGTTTAAGAGATGGCAGGTGAAATTCAACTAGAGCCAGGGTAAAACGTCAGTGTAATGCCAATTTGTACCACAAGATGGGGCAGCGAGTCAGTGTAACCTTTATTTATAAACTAGTGTTTTATTGGCACCTCAGATTCTGCTGGCATCAAACACCTATGATTATCAAAAACCATCTTTTTCCATTCCTTTTCGTTACTACTTATCCAGTTCAGAGTTGGTAGTGGGCTGGAGCCTATCCCAGCTGTTTTGGCAAGATATTTTTTACATGTTATGGTTTACAGTGCTCAAATGGTTGGCTTCTCAGAAACTTCATGTTTTAGAAACAGATTAAAGGCTGTTTACTTGGTTGCAAACGCTGATAGTTATTTTATTTTCAAGATTTATTAAAAAAGCGCATCAAAGCTGGGTCGTTCCATCTCAAATCATTGTGGATCTTCTGTTCGACCATCACTCATTTACCCCAAATATTTTTACGGCTTGAAGTCTCGGCCATTTATGACTGCTGTGAAATTTTAGCTTTATACATCAAATACCTTTCAAGATATATTTGTGAAAGGTGTTCCACTGACCCCATTCCAGCAAGTTTATATATCTGTTGATATATGAAGCTAAAATTTCACAGCAATGATTATAAATGTCCAAATTGTAAATCAGAGGCGGATGAGTAGAAAATTTTCTAAACATTGGATGATTTCAGATGGACCCAGCTGCAAAAACCAGCGGTGGACTGATGGACATTAGTGCCTCAAACATCTCAATACTAGTCTTGAAGTTCGCAGAAATCTGCTTTGGATTAGGTTGTCAGCTGCTTGCTCTTCTAACTAAGCTGTCCTCTTAGCTTCTTTCGGTTGTTTACAGCAGACAGGAGTCCGTGTGTTGCTACCAGCTAAAATTCATTACCTGAGTATTTTCACCCTCTCGGAAGGCAGAGGCGACTCTCTGCCGCAGAAAGGTCCCCAAGTCGCGGCCTTTCTTGGTCTCGTCTCTGGGCCATTCCTCACACAGCTTCAGAAACCGACGGTACCTGGTCGCCGACATCTTTGGTCATGTAACAGCACGTCCTGAGTGGAGCGAGGAGGACGTATGTTTGGGTTTGAGCTTTATCGCACGCCGTAGTTGTGTAACATCTAAAAACCTTCCCCCTTGACTCTTCGCCCTCGTTGCCGTTGTCTTTTTCTACCCCCAGCACACACGTTAGCAACATGAGTGGGGCAAACGCTAAAAAGGGCTCTTCCTCCGGTGTGGTGGAGTGGATCAGCTCGGCCTGTCGGTTTGCAACAGATAGAAACGACTTCAGAAGGTAAGACAGAGCAGACAGCAGTGATAGTAAGAGGGTTTTTGGGGCGGTTAGCTGTGTTGCTAGCGTTAGCACTGGTGTGCCAGTGAAGGAATCTGTCCTTGTCCTCTCACTCACTAGGCTACACTATAAGTACAGAAACAGACAATAAAATTACAATTATGATCATCAGTTTAATGGAGTTGTATGATAATATTACCAGCGTAATAGTTGTTTTTAGTTTGTTTATCAATGAACAGAAGAAATGGGCTAATCTCATCGATTAACCACTTTGTCAAACTTTAGGGAGAGTCTAGTCTCTACTCTAAAGGCCCTCAGGAAGCTTAATGTATACAGTATGACGGGTAGCTAGTTAATCAATGTTTAATGGCCAATATGTTCAGACAGTTGGATCCCAGCAGCACATTGTAAGCTATGTAGGATTACCTGGACACCAGAATTCTCAACAACTGTGTACCAAATATGCCAAAATACTGGCTCCCCAAGGATTAAGGTAAATGTCACACACCGGATATACTAGGTATGATGTTAAGCCTATAAGATATATTTATATATTCATATATTTATTTAAAAAAAATAGCCAGCCTCTGTAGCTGTGGGGTAGACCCAAGACATGCTGGAGAGGTTATATTGCTCAGCTGACCTGGGAAAGCCTTGGCATCTCACCCGGAGCAGGTGGCTGGGAAGGGAGCTCTGAGGGAAGGCTGAGCTTCTCTGCTTAGGCTGTTCTCTCCAGGACCTAGCTCTGGATAAAGAGAAGAATATAAATTAATAGATGGGTGAGGTTATAGATACCTGTTGTCTTATAAATTTATGTTTGATCAGTTTCCCCGCACAGCACAACCTGTAGCCACAGGTTGAACAGGGTATTGTTGCTGTTGATGGCATCACTGATTGTTTAAACCTTTTTTCTTTTCTTTTTTAAGGAATCTTCTGGTGAATTTGGGCTTGTTTGCAGCTGGTGTTTGGGTTGCAAGAAATCTCTCCGATTTTGACCTGATGTCTCCTCAGCCAGTGACATAGCGTGACCCAAATACATCACAACCAGGATGATGGTGAGGTCATCTTCTTTACTAGAGCTGGAGAGAGGTGTGATCTGTTTGCACACCTCTAATGAACAAAAGCAGAATTTATCACGGAATAACTGCTGTTTTTCTACAGATTATTCTGACTGACACGTTTCTTCTCCTTTAGGCATCTTGGACCAACAAAGAAGAAACAGTGGACACAAATAAACTCATGAAACAGTTTTTATGACGTGTTTTAGTTTGAAAACTTTTGTCTTGTTTACTTGTGTTAGATCCATTGACCTTTTGACCATTTGTTAGTTTTTTTAAACCTTTCTTGTAAGTGTAGATTACCTTTAAAAAAAACATTTAATTTTTGTGCTTGATTCCCAGCTAAGCAGTTACTTTAAATAGAAATATCTCTAGTCCTGCTGCTTGACTCCTCAGTCTCGTGTGACGTGATTTTTATGCAGTCATGTCTGTTTCAGAGCTCTTTGTTGCTGCTGCTCGTAAATATCTGTCTGCTGGTAGAAAGTCCCTCTCTGCTCCTCAGAGTCTGGACCTGGCTTCACAGGTGTCAGCTGTAGATTTGGGGTTGAAGCCTGCTGTTCTGTACGATATTAATGGTGCCTGTGCAGAGCAAGTGAAGCACTATCTGAGCTCTTTACAGTCTCTCCAGCTTGTGTCTAAATCGCTTCTCACGCTGGATTTAAATGGAAATGGTCTCATTGTTAATCCGGTCACAGTCAAGTCAAATCTAGAGCAGGTTCTTCATGACGGGAGCAGCGTCGCTGTGATTGATGTCTGCCACTCACAGGAAACTCCCACCGTCGCTGACCCACTGAGGGGAGACCTGAAGCGCATGATACAAGATTTACTACTTCTACTGGGAGGGGTGCAGCAGCTTGAAGGGGTTGAGAGGCTTCTCAGTGGCGGAGAGAAATGTGAGGAGTGGAACCTGTGCACTGTGTTTGGGCTCTTACTGGGTTACCCCGTCACTTACTGGTTTGATCACACTAAGAGTTTCGACAACTGTCTGTCCATGACTCCCCTCACGGTGCTTACGGCTTCAGCAACATGGCAGCCGGATACTGCAGCTCACAGATGTTGTCTGTATTCCTTCAGTGTCCCGGCTGCTCTCCAAGAGGAGATAAAGTCTGACCTGGAAACCTGGAAGCTCCGTCTGCAGCAGAGATTTGAGCAGCAAAACCTCCTAAAAGATCTCACGATTAATCAATCTATAGTCACACTGCCCTCAGTTTGTCTGTGAACATGATGTAAGTTTGTCTTTAAAGCAAATGCTGTGGATTATTTATGACCGTAATAAACACTGTCAAAACAGCTGTTGGGTCATTGATGTGGGCGACAGGTTCCACAAGATGGATCAGAGTTAACACCTGGTTTTCAGAACACGTGCATTAATGTCGTTCTTCAGCGTGTGTGTTTGTGTCCTTGTATAGATAATGCTGTTTCAAGTGTTTAAATTCATGAGGAAAAATGTTCTCATCAGAACGTTTTAACTGATAAACTATATTGTCATTGACCTCACTCATGAAAATAGCGACTATAATGCAACATGACCTGACAATATATAACTCAGGTTAAGACTAGTGTGAGAGAAAGCTGTTTTGTTAGAGTGGGATGTCAAACTACAGTGGGGCAAAAAAGTATTTAGTCAGCCACCGATTGTGCAAGTTCCCCCACTTAAAATGATGACAGAGGTCAGTAATTTGCACCAGAGGTACACTTCAACTGTGAGAGACAGAATGTGAAAAAAAAATCCATGAATCCACATGGTAGGATTTGTAAAGAATTTATTCGTAAATCAGGGTGGAAAATAAGTATTTGGTCACCTCAAACAAGGAAAATCTCTGGCTCTCACAGACCTGTAACGTCTTCTGTAAGAAGCTTTTCTGTCCCCCACTCGTTACCTGTATGAATGGCACCTGTTTGAACTCATCATCTGTATAAAAGACACCTGTCCACAGCCTCAAACAGTCAGACTCCAAACTCCGCCATGGCCAAGACCAAAGAGCTTTCGAAGGACACCAGGAAAAGTATTGTAGACCTGCACCAGACTGGGAAGAGTGAATCTACAATAGGCAAGCAGCTTGGTGTGAAAAAATCAACTGTGGGAGCAATCATCAGAAAATGGAAGACATACAAGACCACTGATAATCTCCCTCGATCTGGGGCTCCACGCAAGATCTCATCCCGTGGGGTCAAAATGATCATGAGAACGGTGAGCAAAGATCCCAGAACCACACGGGGGGACCTGGTGAATGACCTGCAGAGAGCTGGGACCAAAGTAACAAAGGTCACCATCAGTAACACACTACAACGGCAGGGAATCAAATCCCGCAGTGCCAGACGTGTTCCGCTGCTGAAGCCAGTGCATGTCCAGGCCCGTCTGAAGTTTGCCAGAGAGCACATGGATGATACAGCAGAGGATTGGGAGAATGTCATGTGGTCAGATGAAACCAAAGTAGAACTTTTTGGTATAAACTCAACTCGTCGTGTTTGGAGGAAGAAGAATACTGAGTTGCATCCCAAGAACACCATACCTACTGTGAAGCATGGGGGTGGAAACATCATGCTATGGGGCTGTTTTTCTGCCAAGGGGACAGGACGACTGATCCGTGTTAAGGACAGAATGAATGGGGCCATGTATCGTGAGATTTTGAGCCAAAACCTCCTTCCATCAGTGAGAACTTTGAAGATGAAACGAGGCTGGGTCTTCCAACATGACAATGATCCAAAACACACCGCCCGGGCAACAAAGGAGTGGCTCCGTAAGAAGCATTTGAAAGTCCTGGAGTGGCCTGGCCAGTCTCCAGACCTCAACCCCATAGAAAATCTGTGGCGGGAGTTGAAAGTCCGTGTTGCTCGGCAACAGCCCCAAAACATCACTGCTCTCGAGAAGATCTGCATGGAGGAATGGGCCAAAATACCAGCTACTGTGTGTGCAAACCTGGTAAAGACCTATAGTAAACGTTTGACCTCTGTTATTGCCAACAAAGGTTATGTTACAAAGTATTGAGTTGTATTTTTGTTATTGACCAAATACTTATTTTCCACCCTGATTTACGAATAAATTCTTTACAAATCCTACCATGTGGATTCATGGATTTTTTTTCACATTCTGTCTCTCACAGTTGACGTGTACCTCTGGTGCAAATTACTGACCTCTGTCATCATTTTAAGTGGGGGAACTTGCACAATCGGTGGCTGACTAAATACTTTTTTGCCCCACTGTACATGCATCACCCTCTGAGCTTCAGCAGACCGCAACAGTGAAACTCCGCTTTCTGTCAAGTGTAAAGTTTAACTACACATTTAATCTCTGAGACATGTTAATATCAGAAAAAGCAGTGAGAGTTCTACAGCATATCTCGGTTTTTCCACAGATACAGAAATGCTGCTGTAGTTAATGGAAGAATCTGTCAGCACATCTCTTCAGGCTTAATTTGAGAGAGAAATGTTACAGAAAAAGCTCTAGTAGCCCATTACTCAGACTACCTTGTAATTAGAAAAGAGTGTTTTTTAAATTCAGATGTTTTTTTTCTTACTATGCACACATAAAATAGACATTTCTGTAATTTCATTGTTATCTACGACTTAATTACTTTGGTGTAGTATGAATAGCCATGAGGGAGCTCTTTATTAGCATGAAAACTTATGAAAATACATTCAGTCCAAAATTTTACACCCTTTGTGTTTTCAAAAGTCATGCAGTGGGCCGGATCGGAATCTTTGTTATCTGATTCTGGCCCTCATGTTTGATACACCAAGGTTCGAAACTTCTTTAATGATGAATATTTCCGGCTTGCAAGTGTGATAATAAATTCCAAAACCTCTTATTTTCTGAATATTTTATTACAGAAAGTTTCCACTGCATAACTTTAAAACGACAGCATAATGCCACTTTAAAATCCAGCCTGAAAAAGTTTAATTCAACCTACTTTAAGCAGTTTAATTCACAAAAAATGGAAATGCTGCCAAATTGAATACGGCAGCATTTAAAATCAATCAAAATACTAACCATCTGAGTATTGCGTAATAAAAAAAAGGAAGAAGAACAAATTGCACCTTTTAAAACAGATCTGGTGGCAGAACATGAAAATAAACATTTATATTGCATCTTCCCATCTACATCAGAGCAGCCACCCTGTGTCTTTTTGTCTTATCAGAATAAGAGCGTTTGAATCCAAAGGTGTCGTCAGTATATAGTGATGGTGCTTTGTGTGTTTGATAAGACTTGAAAAGACATTGTACATGAATGCAGTCCATCTATAAAGTGAAAAGAGCTTGAGGAAGGAAACGGGGTACCTCTGTTTTCCTTCAAGCCTGCAAATTATTATTTCACTTCACACATTTGACCTGCACACCATTATTGTGCCAACCTAAAACCAGCAATCACACAACAAAGCACAGCCTTTCTGTTTTCCTGGTAGGTTGACATTTGATTGCAGAGACAGGATTTCAGCTCCCTGACACCAACCTGCTGTATGAAGATCAGCTGGATTCAAGTCTTACACATTTATAGCTCACAATTATTAACATTCATTCACCTGCATACAGCGTGTAACAACAAAGAGCAACTGTTTCCATAAATCTGAGGTAGTTTTAACCTAACCAGCAGAGCACTTCAAGCTATTTAGGCTGCGGTCAGTCAGAGCGGCTGAATGACTGACAGCACTTCCCCGCAGCGGCCGCTGACTTTCAGCTCTGCCAGGTGGTCTGCTCGGGTGGGCCCTATGTTCAGGATGGCGACCGGCATCTCCCTGTCCCTTGCTGCCAGTAAAAACCTGTATCCTGAGTACACCTGAGAAACATCAACAAGGAACAACGTATTCAGTTAAGGAACAGTGTTGCTGAAAGCTAACAAACTGGTTTACTAGTTAATCCAAGACCTACCTGTAAAGATGACCCCATGACGAGCACCGCGTCCGACTCTGCCAGCCTTTCGTGCACAAACTGCACAGTTGCTTTGTTCACGGAGTCTCCAAAAAACGTGACCTCAGGCTTCAGTATCCCACCACAGTCATCACAGGAGGGAACTCTGAAATGGAGGACCTGCTCATCCTCCAAGAAGACGTCTCCGTCTGGGGCCACAGTGCCTGCCTGAGCTTGCCACTCTGGGTTTAAAGATATAAATCGCCTCTGGAGCTCCTCCCGTGCTGAGATGGCACCACAGCCAAGGCACGTGACCCTGAGGACGCCCAGATTTCATCCTCAAAATGTCTTCTAGTCAGTTAACATGCAAACAGACAGAATTTCCTAATAACTCCTGGTGATGCAGAGGGTGTGTGTTTTAATTACTGTCACCAAACCAATGTCTTTACAGACTGATGGATGTCAGTGACTGTTTCTCAGCTGTTCGTGAGTTTCTTTGGATCGTGGCATGATATATTGACTCGATTAGTGGCAGTGAAGTCCATTTTTCAGGAAGGGGGTAAATGCTTTCACAGAACTGTAGAATATAGTGGTGATTGCACATGAAAACATCACTAAAGTAATCAACATTTTGCCAATGAAACCTGGAAACTTTTACCTACGTGGCATTCTCAGTGCATGGCTTTTACTCATAAATAAGTAGTGTTTATACAGTACATTGTATTGTATTGTTGTAAGACTGCCATAACTTCTTAATTGACGCTTATTGTCTATGATGCATATGTGAGTTTATGCGTTCTCACCTGTGGGCACAGCCGTGGAGCTCTGTGAGTCTCTTCTGACCTGCCTTTGAGTGAAGAGCATCTACATTCTGCGTAACCAGCCAGTGCAGCTTGCCCCTCTCCTCCCACCGCTGCAGGGCCTTGTGTGCAGAGTTCGGCCAGTGGGAGGAAAACTGCGGCCATCCGACGAAGTTTCTGGCCCAGTAGCGCTGACGGGACTTTGCGCTGCGGACAAACTCTGCGTACTGCATGGGTCGTCTGTCAGTGCGGGCGTACAGCCCGACGCCCTCCGATCGGTAATCGGGGATGCCCGACTCCGTGGACAGACCCGCTCCGGTGATGACAAACAGGCGTCTGGCTCGGGTCACAAAGTCCTGCAGCAGCTCCAGTGAGTGGGCGTCGGTGGTGCTGCAGGCGGGGACAAAGTTCATCAGCCCTGCAGGGACTGAGGAGGCTCTCCTTACAGGTGCTGTGTGTGGAGCCAGGACCCGCCATGGCAGCCTCATCATCTGCAAGCAGACGTTAAATAAACACACTTTTTGACACGATGGTTTTTTGTTTGTTTGTTTGTTTGTTTTTCCACGACAAATAAAAGATAGCGAGAAAACTACCCGCTTACTATCTTATAATACACTTTTATTGTTATACTTTTATTATACAGTTTTTAAGTTTTAATTTCGAAAGAAACCTCGAATATGTAAGAAGCATTAACAACACTTTCTTTTTACACACGTTTAAACATTTAGCTTGACAGTTAGTTTACCTTATTAGGGACTTACAGCGGTAGTTACAGTCAGTGAAGTCAGCAGCAGCAGAAAGTGACAGCAGCTAAAACGAGTTGTTGAATAACACAGCAAATCACTTATGAGATAACATTGGCAGTAACAGGAAATACCTATTTGATGGTAGCACCAAACACAGCCGCCTTGTAGTCTGGGAGTTGTAGTCTTAGTTGTATCTTAAGCTCAAGACATTTTTATTTGATGACACAGTCACATTGAATCATTTTTAGTTTTTGTGACAATCTCAAATAAGTAAATAATAATAACAATAATCATTATTTTCCCTCCACTGTCCTGGACTGTTTCATTTATCTTGTGGTTTGGCCTAATTTACACTTTTGCCTAGTGGAGCACTGACTGTTGCTGATTCTAGGATGTTTTCGCTTTCATTTGCAGTATCATTTGTTTATCTGTTTGTTAGGTGAATTTTGCATAACTGTCATTCTGTCCTTTTTGACCAGCCCACAACCCCCCCACCCTCACCCTCACCTTCACTACAGAGTCCTCTCCCCACTCTCCTGCCTCCCTCGCTTCCCCCCCTTCCTGACACCATGACACCCCCCTCCTCCAATCCCTCTCTCAGCAGCAAGACATCTCCCCCCCTCCCCTCCTCCCAAACATCTCCCAGTGTCACAGTGGATCAGGTCAGGAGGCAACTGAGGAAGCTTCGCCCCAGAAAGGCAGCAGGCCCAGACAAGGTGTGTCCTAGGATGCTAAAGGCGTGTGCTGCTGAACTTGGGGAGCCGCTACAACGAGTCTTCAACCTCAGTCTGCGACTGGGGAGAGTGCCCGCCCTATGGAAGACATCCTGCATCGTCCCAGTCCCCAAAAAGAACCGGCCCAATGAGCTGAATGACTTCCGACCGGTGGCACTGACGTCACATCTTATGAAGACTCTAGAGCGGCTCTTCCTCAACCTCCTCCGACCACAGGTACAACATGCCCAGGACCCACTACAGTTTGCATACAAGGCGGGTGTCGGAGTGGAGGATGCCATCCTGTACCTCCTACACAGAGCCCACTCACACCTGGATGGGGGAAAAGGCACGGTCAGGATACTGTTTCTTGACTTTTCCAGTGCCTTTAATACCATCCGGCCCTGTATGCTTCAGGAAAAACTGAACAGGATGGAGGTGGACCCCTGCCTGGTGGCTTGGATCTCCGACTACCTCACCGACAGACCACAGTACGTCAGGCTGAAGGACATCACGTCTGACACTGTGGTCAGCAGCACAGGAGCACCACAGGGAACTGTGCTGTCCCCTCTTCTCTTCACCCTGTACACCTCTGACTTCTGCTACAACTCTGAATTATGCCATATTCAGAAGTTTGCAGATGACACGGCCATCATGGGGTGTATCTGGGATGATCAGGAAGAGGAGTACAGAAGTCTGGTGAGGAACTTTGTCGCATGGAGTCACACAAACCACCTGCAACTCAACACCTCAAAGACTAAGGAACTGGTTGTGGACTTCGGGAGGTCTAGAGCAGGTCCACTGCCGGTTCAGATAGAGGGGGAGGAGGTGGAGGTGGTCAACAAGTACAAGTACCTCGGGCTGTGGGTGGACAATAAACTGGACTGGTCATGCAACACAGAGCACCTGTATAAAAAAGCCCAAAGCCGACTGTACTTCCTCAGGAGGCTGAGGTCTTTTAACATCTGCAGGAAGCTCCTGAGGATGTTTTACCAGTCGGTGGTTGCTGGAGTACTTTTCTATGCTGTGGTGTGCTGGGGGAGCAGCACAGCAAAGAAGGACTCATCCAGGCTGGAGAAACTGATCAGGAGGGCTAGCTCTGTGGTCGGCATGAAGCTGGACACTCTGGTGACAGTGGCAGAGAAAAGGACATTAAAGAAACTGATGGACATTATGAACAATGCTGGGCATCCTCTGCACACGGCCATAAACAATCAGAAGAGTCTGTTCAGTGACAGGTTGCTTCTCCCCAAGACAAGAACTAACAGACTTAAAAACTCCTTTGTCCCACACGCCATCAGACTGTTTAACTCCTCTCTGGAGGGGAGAGGGAGGGGAAACAGGAGGACAAAGGAGGGGGGAACAACTAAGCTGTAGTGCCTCTTCACCTCACTGTACAATACCTTGTGCAATACTTTTTGTAAATAGTCAACAGTGCAATAGACTCAATACTTGAAATGTGCAATTCACTTGTATTTTTATTTTTTATTCCTATTTATTCTATTTATCCCCTTTGTATATTTTATTTATATTTGTCTCTGTATTTATATATATATATATATATATATATATATATATATATATATATATATATATATATATATATATATATATATATATATATATATGTGTGTGTGTGTGTGTGTGTGTGTGTGTGTGTGTGTGTGTGTGTGTGTGTGTGTGTGTGTGTGTGTGTGTGTGTATATATATATATATCTATATATATATATAACAATTCTGTAACTGTAACTTCGGTCGTTGCTGTGCTTTTTGGAAGTCGAATTTCCCAGAGGAACCCACCCGAGGGATTAATAAAGTTCTATCTTATCTTATCTTATCTTATCTTTTTGTTTCTAGTCCTGCAGCGAGTGCATGGCTGGCCTCTGGCCACAGGTTTGGTGGATATACTGGGAGTTCTCTCAATATTTGCATTAACATAATTTGTTAGTATGTTCATTTAGTGCGGTATTTGTGGTAGCTTTCATAGTTTGTTTGCTAACAGAATACTCCTAGTGTCCCAGGAGAGGTTGGTTTGCTGCCAGCAGCTGAAGTTATGACTTCTTCCTTTTTTTCATAGTTTCAGTAAATCTTAATCAAGTTGTGGAGCCTGACCTACACTGACTCTTGTGGTCTCTTAACTGAAGCCTCTATATCCTTTTACTTAAACAGTAACATAAAGTCAGCTATGATGTCTACAAAACGGGAACAAAAGAGAGAAGTCTGTTAAACACACATCCTCACAAACTGACTAAAATCCATCCATTTATCCATTCTCTTCTTTGTGACTAATTCAGGGTAGCCGGAGGGTAGCCGGGGGAGGCTGGAGCCTGTCCCAGATGACTAAAATCCCATTTAATATGCTGCTGCACCAACAAACTACTTGCAAGGCAACAAGATTTATTGCAAAGAAGCATTGTTACAACAAAGAAATAATCAAACAAACCCAAGCTATGTGTAGTAAAAAATGTACGGGACCTTAGGACCTGCTGCTCAACGTCAGCGAGACACATTGGACTGTCCGGCCTGGGTATTTTAGGTGTGCAAATTTTGTGAGTTCTTTCAAATTTCTTCTTCTCTACATATTTGAATTGTTTGCCTTTTTATCACTGCTAATGCCTTTTTCAGTTTGAGTGGTTTTTAATTTTCAATGTACTTATTTTGACCTACATCAGTTTTAGTTAAAATAATATATTTAAACAGAATAATATCAGTTTTATGTTTTTAAAAAACGTTTTACATTTGCTTTAAAAAAGTGCTTCAGAAATAAAGCAGATAAAGCAAAGTCAGTCCTGTTGGACTGTCACACACACTGTCCCAGGAGTCCAGATAATCTAAAATGTATTATTTTTATTATATGACTGAGCATCCCCAAATCACACAAAAGTGTGTGGGAGGAATAATCATGGAAACAAGAAGATTTCGCGCTCTCTCTCTGACTGTGATGATGAACAACAAGCAAAGGAATAAGTCTTCAGACAAGAAAAGGATTAATGTAGGTATCTGCCTTACAATATAAAGCCTAAAGGCGACTGCTGTTGTGATTTTGCGCAAAATAAATTGAATTGATTTCCTGGTTTCTAGGTAGTTTCGTAAAAGCAAGTCACCATCACTGCTTACTTTGAAACACCGGAGACTTTTTTTTTTAATAAGCTGCTTTGTTTTGTTGAAACTCACTTGATCCTGTTCTTTGCATCCGTAAAAGTTAATTAACACAAAACAAAACACTAGCACCAAATTTATTAACGGTCGCCAGCGCAAAATCCTTTCTTCGCGTCAAAAAGCTACCTGGATTTATTAAAAAGGGTCAGAGTCGGTTATACAACTAAAAGACTTGAATACATGTATTGTAACAGCTGGACATTTAAATGAATCATACAAACGCGACTGCCTGCTGAAATTTATGAGAAAACGCAAAAACAAAAAATAAAAAACAAAAATCAAATAAAAAAAAGCTTCTGAATTTGTTTGTGGGATTTGTGATAGTTGGGAATTTCTTGGGAATGAGATTATGCTTTTTCTTTTCAGAGTGAGTGCGTAACTGTGAGTGAATGGCTCGAAATTGTGAGCACAGTGCTGAAAGTTTGGCTCTGTCCTGTATCTTCCCTGAGTCATCATCCTGCATGTGTTATGTGTCAAATGACTTACTTACTTACTCTGTATTATTATAATAATAAATTTGGCGTTAAATATTATCATGACAGGCATGTCCACTCAGCTCGTCTTATTTGGTTTTCTTGCATGGCAAATTCTAAAAGTGCTGATGAACTGAAACCGATTAACTTACTGTTAATATTTTAGTTCCTCACTTGAAAACGAAAATGCATGCCGCTCCTGCGTGGTCCCATAAGGTCTTTTCAAAGTAAAAGTCATCTAGAGCGTCACACATGCATCCGAGTCTCATTTTTAATCACATAAATAAATAAAATACCTGGTTGACCTCGTAGCTGTGATACAAAGCTCGTATAATGACGTACTTATACAGTTATGATCACAAACAGTGAATGGAAAGGGATGAAAAATTCTGGCAGTGAGGTGTCGTTGTGTATAGACGATCTTCGCAGCAGTAGTTTCGCGTTTAGGGGTTCAGGTCAGACCCCTTCCTCTAAAACGCGTTGGCTCTATGAACAGATCCTGTCCATTTGTGTATCCGGTAAGTTTGATTATTTAAACATATAAACTGCCGTTGTTCTTGTCAGCATCAGCTATCTGACCGTCTGCGATGTTGGCTTCAAACCGAAAATAAAACAGACCCCTGAGTGCGATGTCAGTGAGGTTATTTTTTAAGCTACGGTTTTGTGTTTTTAGCCTTTAAGTGACACTGTAACATTAGTTTGTTTTAGCGTCCTTTTTCTCTACTAATAAAGTTCACGAGTACCCAGAGCCACAGCCGCTGAACAATGATTTTTTTAACTAATAATATTTTATCAGAAACATTTTCCTGTAACTAGAAGTAACGTCTTACCAATATAATGGCTGAAGTGTAATCCAATATTTCAAAGTATCCTGTAGTACAGGGGTGGGCAATTCCAGGCCCCGAGGGCCGGTGTCCTGCAGGTTTTAGATCTCACCTTGGGTCAACGCACCTGAATCACATGATTAGTTTGTTACCAGACCTCTGGAGAACTTCAGGACATGTTGAGGTGCTAATTTAGCCATTTAAATCAGCTGTGTTGGTTCAAGGACACATCTAAAACCTGCAGGGACACCGGCCCTCGGGGCCTGGAGTTGCCCACCCCTGCTGTAGTAGTTGAGAGAAACCTATGCCAAAAACAGCCAGACATGCAGGTGAAGAATCAAAACAAAAGTAAAGAAGTGCAGCAAAAGACAACATTCTGGACATTAATCAGATACATCATTGGAATGAAGACACACAGCACATAATTCTATAACCCATAATTGTGATTCTAATCAGATATTACAAGGTCCTGAATTTAATTCAACAATAAAGCGAACATTTTTTGTTTAATGTTTTTTTTTTTTTAAATAATTACTTCTTTGTTTCTTTCCCAGGTTGAAAGCTGTTTACATACATTTTAAGCTGCCATGGCTGTCACGAATGACATAAAAATCCCCCTATATGTAATCGGATTTATCTTGTCAGTCCTTTTCTGTATATGTAAATACATGTGCAAAAGCCCTGACAATACTCCACAGCTGCTACTTTCATTTGTTTGTGTGTGTGTGTGTGTGTGTGTGTGTGTGTGTGTGTGTGTGTGTGTGTGTGTGTGTGTGTGTGTGTATGGGTGGAGTGGGTGGGTCGATGGGTGTGGGAGGAGGGTGTGGCAGGGAGGGATCAGTTAAGACTTGATGATATACTTTGGTGCTCACTATTGTGGACATTTACACATCAATTTTTATATTTTCTAATTAGTTTTTTATTTTGTTTTGACTTTTTGTTTTTAATTCAGTTAAGCTTCTGCTATTCTGAGTGTATTTTCTTTTTTCAAAAAGCATGTTGATTAATGTCTCATAGTGTGCCTGTAGGTGTAACTAGACGGCAGAGTGCGAATGTACTGTTTATAAGATTGGGGAAACCTGCAGTCAGCTGAGACTGAAGAAGTCACTTGGATGAGTGATAAAACGTTTCTCCCAATGAAAACACTACGTCCAGATGAACAGAATCAACCTTTGGAGATTACACAACATTGAAAACTGTGAACACTAGACTACTAACAAACAGACAGGCAGACAGAACTGATTACATACTCTCTCTCTTTGGGGGAACAAAATTAAAACCTTGGATTACATAATTATAATGCCAGTTACAATGAAATGTAACATTGCTGAGATGCTGTTTCAATTAGAAAAACACAATTTTCTGTGCATCTTCTCCTAGAGGTCAAAAAGACTACTAAGACAATGACATGATAATCATCAGTCACTGATACCAAGTTTGATATGTATGAATGTGTAAAAACAAGCATACATGTTAAAAAAAATTATACCCCCTAAAACATTTGCATCTGAGTTTTTACGTTTTGTTTTTTGTATCTTTGTTCCAGATGAATACTAACTTAACAACATATCCATATCTCCTGCACGTGGTAGTATTGTGATTTGATCACTACTTTGCACACCTGCTACTTAATGATCAACTGAATGTTAGATGAGTTTAGGTCAACCAGGTAGTTCATCTGGACAGGGAATATCTGGCAGATCAGGGATATCTTTGAGTTCTAACAACAGCATTCCAGTTGAGGTTCTCCTGACAAGTGCAGGCAGGTTAAGGGGAGTGCAGTTCTGGCAGCAGCTGAAGCAAAAACCCAGGTCATGCTCCACGGTCTTTGACCCAGTTTTTGAGTTTATTATGGTCTTGTGAATCATTCGTTTGGATAAGAGATTTTCTAGTTCTGTATTGGTTTAGTAGTAGTAGTTTTATATCAGTTAGTCTTGAGTTTTGTTTCTCTAGTGCATCTGAGTTTTTTATTTCTAGTTCATGGTTCTTTGTTTTGTTATGTTAGTTCCCATTAGTGTCTAGTCTGTTCCTGGTCTCATATCTATATTGTCATCAGTGACTCCTGTTCTAGTCTGTTTAGTCTCCATGTTTCGTTATCCTTTGTTTTCCCGATCATGTTCCCATGTCTATCTGGTCTCTCTGTCCTTCCATATTAATTCATCTGTGGTCCAGTCCAGTGTCAAGTTCACGTGTCTCAGTCTAGAGCTGAGTGTGTGCTGTTTGCTTTATTTTGATAGTCTCCTGCCTCGTGTGTATTGTTTTTTACTTCCCTTGTCTCCTTAGCGAGTGATTAGCGTCAGCTGCGTACCCACCTGGGGCCTGTCCCGTCACGATCCTCTGTGTGTATATTGTCTGAGTCTTCCTCTGTTCCTCATCATGTTCCCCCTCATTGTGTCCAAGTTTGTGATACATACTTCAGTAACATTTAAGAATCTTCTAAGAACTGATGGAATTAAACTTGTTTAAATACCTGTTGAAGTAACTTTTTTTTTGTTGCCCTCACTACTCGTTTTACATTCCTAGAAAAGGGACCAACCTCACAGGTGTAAACATACTGTGGGGTGTGTTTGCTCATCGTTTCTGCTGTTTCCTTTCTGAATTTTCCTGTAAATGACTTGTGAGTACAAAGAAAGTGCAGATCTGCCTCTGAGCAGCAGACATTTAGGATTGTGTTCTTGTTTCCTGACTGTGACCGGCTGCACTGTTAAGCTGTTGCTTTGCATTTTTCAAGACAACATGTGAGAATCAATTTCAGTCTACATTTATGTGTAAATGTTCTCCATCAGTGGACACGTCTATTCAAAAATCTTCTAAAATAAACCTCAGATAGTAGAGTGTGCAATAAATCTCAGATCCAGAGCTTAACTACATGTAATCAGTTTGTCTTTGTATTGTGTGAAATGTTAGGTTCATAAGTAACTAATAGGCCTCACACGTTACTGTTGTTGGTACCTTGAACCTGTTTGTTAACTAGACAATGCCACATAAATGTTCTTCACGGGAAGTGGTTTTGTTGACTACCACTCTGTTCACACCTTGTCTTCCCACAGTTCTTTTTCTTCCGTTCCATTTTCAACTGTACTCACACAGTGAAGTCTAAGTACAGTGGAAAAACAACGTAAACCTCTATATTTAACAGAGGAAATTACATCATATTTATTAAATTGAGAGAATGACAGTGTGTGAAAATCAGTTTAGAACTAAATAAAAAAGTAGTTTAACATTCATGACATGGTAAACAGTCTTCTATTATCACTGTTTGTACACGTGTTGGATATAAGTGAAACTAATTAAACACTTTTCCCCACACTTGAATAACTCAGCTGCTTCATGTAAAACAACCAAAGCTATAGATACCTCATGAATACAACATTTTTGTTGCTTCTTTGCTTACAGCTGTGATGGCTACCGCTGGCCACACCATAAATGTCAACAGCACTTCTCAGCAGTACACTCAGCAACCGACTGCAGCACCTGGGCCCTCTCAGTCCCACCAGAGAGCGTCCTACCAGCCAGCACCAGCTCAGCCTGATGACCCAGCTGAGCTCATGACCACATCACCCAGACATGAACAGCCATTCCTAAGACCACCACCATCATACGAGGAAACAAGTTAGTTTGGATTTTGATCAACCCTGTATTTTACAAAAACTATGAGAACAATATATTTTTTAGACTAAACAGGTCAAAACAGGCCTTGAAAACCAAAACCGTGGCTCTCTGGAAATCCTCTGCTGTTAAGGTTCCAATTGCTGCTGTATAATATTTATTTTTACACTACAGAACTGCATTTGTTGGTAATATTAAGTTTTTTGGTATGATCGTGGTCTCATGCTAAGTTGTCTTTCTGTTTCCAGCTGGTCCTGCCTACCCTCTACAACTGATGCCTTCCAGTGAGACAGTGTTCATCCCACTGTACCTATCAGAGGGTACTGTGCATGAGCACAACGGTCTACAGGACAGCACAGACTTCCTAACCAGCACTGCATGCGACCCTGAATTTGTTATACGCTAGGCTTAATAGTCATAGCGCCCCAAGCAGACACAAACATGATGCAAAATATTTGGCTCAAATGGAAGTATGTACTTTGAATGAAGATGAGACACAGCAGTGTAACTTGATGTATTTTCAATTTTATTCTTTAAACCAGTTTTTAGTGGCTCAAGTTATTTAGAAAAATTGAAACATAAGGTCACTGTTTCTCACTAATTGTCTTTGGCCTTATTCCTCAAGATCTCTCCCTCTTGTCTTTACTCTCTATCGGGGAAAGTACTTGACAGTCAGATTCAGTTGTCAGCAGTTAGAAGGTGTTTCAGTGTTCATTAGAAATGCATCGATGGATGCACATGCAAGATAAATATGAACACGTTAAAGAAGCTGACGTTAAAGTCAGGCGGTTGTACAGAAAATCATTGTGAAGTTAATAACTTTTGTTATTATTTTATTATAGTCTCTTATTATATTTTTTTTACATTGGATACGGTTTGAGTTATAGATTTTAGAAAAACAATCAGTTGTTAAACAGTGCGTCTCTAGTATCTGTGGATATCGTCTCATCGCTATCTATGAATTTACTGCAGACCTGCAAAGTGCTGTTAACCCTTTTTCTCTGTGTATTTGTGTGCATTGCCTTGTAAGTCATGCCCCATGTGAATGAATTCAAAGAGTGCAAACATTTATTACTGAGGGTTTTTTCTCCATTCATGTCAGGTAAGCTGATCACTCACACTTCCTGAACACATACAGTTCCACTTTTTTAATGCATGTTGTTTTCAGTGTGTAAAAGATGCGTTTACACTGTATTATTTTTGTTAGGACATCACACGCTCCCCCATTGAGTGAGCTGAATTCTGGATCTGTAATTTATGCTCTAGGTAATTATTGAAATGAACTGACTGCTCCTTTGTATATACATTTTCTCACGGATAGATCGATGTGCAGCGGCCCTTCGGTCTCCCTTTACAGGGAGTGCAGAATTATTAGGCAAATGAGTATTTTGTCCACATCATCCTCTTCATGCATGTTGTCTTACTCCAAGCTGTATAGGCTCGAAAGCCTACTACCAATTAAGCATATTAGGTGATGTGCATCTCTGTAATGAGAAGGGGTGTGGTCTAATGACATCAACACCCTATATCAGGTGTGCATAATTATTAGGCAACTTCCTTTCCTTTGGCAAAATGGGTCAAAAGAAGGACTTGACAGGCACAGAAAAGTCAAAAATAGTGAGATATCTTGCAGAGGGATGCAGCAGTCTCAAAATTGCAAAGCTTCTGAAGCGTGATCATCGAACAATCAAGCGTTTCATTCAAAATAGTCAACAGGGTCGCAAGAAGCGTGTGGAAAAACCAAGACGCCAAATAACTGCCCATGAACTGAGAAAAGTCAAGCGTGCAGCTGCCAAGATGCCACTTGCCACCAGTTTGGCCATATTTCAGAGCTGCAACATCACTGGAGTGCCCAAAAGCACAAGGTGTGCAATACTCAGAGACATGGCCAAGGTAAGAAAGGCTGAAAGACAACCACCACTGAACAAGACACACAAGCTGAAACGTCAAGACTGGGCCAAGAAATATCTCAAGACTGGTTTTTCTAAGGTTTTATGGACTGATGAAATGAGAGTGAGTCTTGATGGGCCAGATGGATGGGCCCGTGGCTGGATTGGTAAAGGGCAGAGAGCTCCAGTCCGACTCAGACGCCAGCAAGGTGGAGGTGGAGTACTGGTTTGGGCTGGTATCATCAAAGATGAGCTTGTGGGGCCTTTTCGGGTTGAGGATGGAGTCAAGCTCAACTCCCAGTCCTACTGCCAGTTCCTGGAAGACACCTTCTTCAAGCAGTGGTACAGGAAGAAGTCTGCATCCTTCAAGAAAAACATGATTTTCATGCAGGACAATGCTCCATCACACGCGTCCAAGTACTCCACAGCGTGGCTGGCAAGAAAGGGTATAAAAGAAGAAAAACTAATGACATGGCCACCTTGTTCACCTGATCTGAACCCCATTGAGAACCTGTGGTCCATCATCAAATGTGAGATTTACAAGGAGGGAAAACAGTACACCTCTCTGAACAGTGTCTGGGAGGCTGTGGTTGCTGCTGCACGCAATGTTGATGGTGAACAGATCAAAACACTGACAGAATCCATGGATGGCAGGCTTTTGAGTGTCCTTGCAAAGAAAGGTGGCTATATTGGTCGCTGATTTGTTTTTGTTTTGTTTTTGAATGTCAGAAATGTATATTTGTGAATGTGGAGATGTTATATTGGTTTCACTGGTAAAAATAAATTATTGAAATGGGTATATATTTGTTTTTGTTAAGTTGCCTAATAATTATGCACAGTAATAGTCACCTGCACACACAGATATCCCCCTAAAATAGCTAAAACTAAAAACAAACTAAAAACTACTTCCAAAAACATTCAGCTTTGATATTAATGAGTTTTTTGGGTTCATTGAGAACATGGTTGTTGTTCAATAATAAAATTATTCCTCAAAAATACAACTTGCCTAATAATTCTGCACTCCCTGTACTGTACATCCTGTACCTTAGCCTGTGTAGTGATATTGACAACAAAAATAATTAAAAATACACTTACCCATCGGGGCGCCGGAAACTGGTAGATTGCAGGTATGCCAGTTTGCCAGTCCAGCTCTGGCTGGTAAACCAAACCAGATTAATTAATCTGGCCTAAATATTGTTATGAGAGTTGTGAAAACTCATTTTGTCGTTATTGATTTTCTGGCACGGAATACCTTTGAAGTAGCAAATAAATTACGATCGATTAAACTTACTATCAATATGTTTTTTTCCTCTTATGAAATAAAAGTGTCGGAGTTTCGAGCCTGTGCGGTTTCGCCAAACTTGCAGTCGAGAATTTTCAAAGTAAAAGCCATCTAAAGCGTCAAAAATTAATTGTTAACATGCCAATTTTTACTGTCTTGATTTTAATTCGACAATAAATAAACAAACAGACTTCTGTGACCTCACTGTTATGGCCATGTTCATAAGAAAAGATGTGCTTATAGATCATGATTGTAAATTGTCTGTGAATGGAAGAAGGCTGTCAGTGGGCTGGAATATGCATTCAGTGTGGAGGCCACGTGTGTGGAAGATCTACAGCAAGTAGTTTCGCGTTAAGGGGTTCAGATCAGACCCCTTCCTCTAAGACGTGTTGGCTCTGGGTGTGCTCCCGTCCCATCGTGTATCCGGTGAGTTTAAATATTTAACTCTGTGTAGGTGTTCTTATCAGCATCACATATCGGACTGCGTGTTTCGGCATGCAGTCTGTGATTTTGGCTTCAAACCGAAAATAAAATTTAATTAAAAACAAAAAAAAAAACCCTGACGGCTATAGGACGATATCAATAAGGTTACTTAAAAAAACAAAAACCTTCCATTAACTCTCTAACATTAGTTTGTTTCAGTCACCCTTTACGTACAGTTAAACAGCACCCAGAACCACAGCCTCTGAAACGAAACTCGAGCTTAATTAACAACTCCATAAAGCCAACGTGCTTCTGCTCTGATCTGAATTAAACAACTGCTTATTATTTTATCTGAAATAATCTGAAATTTCGAGGGTGGAAAAATGCGCCTTGTAGGAGTCAAAATCGAAAGTGAGAAAAACTATGCTACAGTCAGCGAGGCAGGTGAAGATCAGAACAAAAGGAGTAGGCTACAGCAAAAGACTTCAACAACTGGGACATTAAGCAGATGCTGTCAGAACTGCCTAAAGGATTACGCACACCCCTATATAAACTGTTACTTGATTTAAATATGACTGCTGAATTTTTGTGTATTCTCTTACTGGTTTTTAATCATACTCTGGTCGCTATGCTTTGCCTCAATTTGATTTGGTGAACAATAAATCCCAACATTTTCTTCAGTTTTGTTTTTGCATTAGATAATTATTTCTTTGTTGCCTATTCAGACTGAACACTGTTCCTACACATCCATTTCCTGCTACCACTGCTGTCATGAGTGAAATGTACTACGTCTTTCTCGTTGGTATCTTGTCATTCTTTATCAGCTTCTGCAGCTACTTGTGCAAGATTGCTGCCAATGAAGAAGAGTGTAAGTACTCCATCACCACTAACAGGTGATACTTATAGCTGCACTCCTTCATTTCATATACAACGGCCAAAGCTGTAACATTTCTTATCTCTTGTTACTTGTATGCTTACAGCTGAGGTGGCTACCGCTACTCATACCTCTCATTCCCACCAGAGAGCCTCCTACCAGCCAACACCAGCAGAGCTCATGACCACATCACCAAACCATGAACAACCATTCCCACAAAAACCACCACCATCGTATGAGGAAACAAGTTAGTGTGTCCAAAATATATTAGTATGGATAAGTGAAATATTGATGTCAGCTTTTCTACAGGCATCCAGACTCTGTTGACTCATGCAGAGCAGAGAAACTTGGGTGCAACGCAGTGTAATCAGTGTCCTGCCGAACACCAGAGACACAGAAATGATGAAAAAGAAACATGACACAAATTAGAGCAAAATTCAACATGTTTTTGAATTTGACTGAATCTAAATTAGGACAACTTTTCTTTCAATTAAAGATAATAACTTTTAAAATGAATGCATAATCTGATATTGAAGCTAATTTGTTACTTTAAGAGTGGTGCATTCTCAAATAGATCTGCAAATTATTGAACAAAGATTAAGAGTTGCACAAAACCACACTGACCTACAGTGACAACACATTATATTAAGTTTGCAGATTAAGACACAATATTGTAGTTTCTTTCTCTTCAGAATATTTGTCATCTAATGCTAAGGTTCAAATTGCTGCTGTGTAATATTTTACTTATTCTTGCTGTTAAATTTATTTTTAGTGTGACTGTGGTCTCACGCTAAGTTCTCTTTCTTTTTCCAGTTAGTACACTCCACCTGATGCCTTCCAGCCAGACTGTGTTCATCCCCAGCGATCCACTGTACCCTTCAGAGGGTATTGTGCATGAGTACAACGGTCTACTGGATAGCACCGACTTCCTAACGAGCTCTGCATGCGACCCTGAGTTTGTTCTACCCTAGACTTAATAGTCACAGTGCCACAACCAGACACATAAATGATTCAACATATTTGGCACAAATGGCAGAATTGGAATGAAGATGAGAAACTGCAGAGTAACTTGGTTCATGTATTTTAGTGGCTAAAGGTAGAAATGCTGGGACAGTAAAGCTGCATCAGTGAGAACAATAACACTTGTTTTTGTTTGTTAAGGTAAAGTATCTCAGTTGGTTTTACAGGAACTTCTTTTCAATCTCTTTCTAGTAGCAGAGCACTTTATTTTCAGTTGTTTAAGTGAGAAAAAAAGAACTTACTGCAGTTTGGGCATGATTGTGAAGTTTAATAACTTCTTTTATTATTTTGTTATATTCTTTTATTATGAAAATTATTTTTTTCATTGAAGAAAAGTTTATTTGTTTTCTTGTGGTGTCACCTATAGTTCCTAGAAAAACCTTTGAAGTGCCTTGAACCTTTTCCCCTCTGTATTTGTGTGGATTACCTTCTAAGTCTGTTGGAAACAAAGAGTGAAACATTCATCACTGAGGGTTTATTCTGGATTCATTTTCCTTAAAACCTCAAGTTGTTTTTCGCCTACCAGCACATATAAAAACAGTTTGACAAAATAAGCCTCCTCTCGTTTATCTTAAATTGGGTGCTGATTACACTGTATTATTGCTGTTAGGACATCACTCGCTCCCTTATTGGATGTGTTCAATTCTGTAATTTACCCCCTGTTGTGTGTTGTGTGATAATTATTGAAATCAACTGACTGCGTCTTTCACTTACACCCCCCCAAATAAATAAATAAATAAATAATTCTCCCCCAAATATTTTCCGCTCACGTTTAGCATTTTTGAGAATTTACCCTGAGGCTCTTTGGTTAACCCAGAGGGCTTTGCACTAATAAATCGACTGTGACAACTCATTTTGTGTTTGTCTTGACTTTCTTTCGTGGAATATCCTTAAAGTGAAAATTTAATCGACCTGTTAAGCTTACTATGATTTCTTTCTTTCTGTCTTTCTTTCTTTCTTTCTTTCTTTCTTTCCTCACTGAAATGGCCCAGTCGCTCCGGTGCGGTTCCGCAAACCGCGCTGAAGAGTAAAAGCCGATTAGTAATCGATTAGCAGCCTACCAATTCTTACTGTCTTGTTTTCAGTAATAATAATAATAATCTTTATTATTACTAATATTATTATATTAAAGATGAAAATGAAATAAATACCGACGTCCGGTCCCCAGTGACTTCATTGTTGTTCATAAAGACCGTGTATAAAGACGTACTTATAGATCATGAATATAAATAGTCTGTGAATGAAAAAAGTGGGTTGGGACATGAACTGAGCAAGGTGGCACATTTAGAAGATCTTTGCAGCAGTAGTTCCTGACCAGACTTCCCTAAAACTGTCATTGCTGGCTTTGTGTGTGATCCTGTCCCCTTGTGTATCCGGTAAGTTTGATCATTTAAATTTGTAAACACTTGTTGTTCTTGTCAGCATCAGCTCATCTGTCTCATGCAGTCTGTGATGTTGGCTTCAAACCGAAAATAAAAGCAGTCCGTTATTGGTGCGATGCCAGTGAGGTTATTTTTTTTAACGTTACCGTTTGTGTTTTAAACCTTTCACTAACACTATAACATTGGGGGGGGGGGTTCCACCTTATTTTTCTGTACGTGCAGTTCAGCAGCGCTCAGAACCACAGCCTCTGAAACGGAACTCAAGTTTAATCAACAACCTCTTACAACCAACGGTGAGCAGTGAATCGTCATAACTAATAACTAATTCTTTTATATGATATTTCCATCTCCTGTCCTTTAAATGTATGTTTTTTTTGTTTTTGTTTTTTTTAACGAGGAGCACTTTGTCAAGTCGAACAAGAAAAAAAATAGCAACTTTGTTTATTTTTCTATTTTATCCTGCAATCTATAATAAATCACCCTTAAGACAGTCGTGTAAGGTAAATCATTTCTCTTTTAAATGGTTCCCTTTTCCCCTTTTTCTCTATGTGCAATTACAGCAGAGGAACAGAGAGGTGTGTGTGTGCATGCGTGTTGTAAACTCCGATTGGTGTTGAGAAACAGGACGTGAAACCTGAAGTCCACCTAAAGGTTGAGCCACAGTTGTTGTTTTTGTTGTTGGTGGTGGGGGTTTGTTGTTTGTTCGATTGTTTCCCACATTATCGCTAACTTTCCTAAACTATGTGTCTCTACATGCCTGCTGGAGGATTGACAGTGTTAGCAGAGCTGCTCTGGGCAGCGTTATGGCACGATAATCTTAAGGGAGAATAAAAAGTCGACACACATATCTCATTCCTGACGGAGGACTCTACCACTACACTTCTCCAGTGCATTCACAGAGTCGTTGCATGGTAAGACCTGGATGGGAAGTGGGCGGAGCCTTTTACCGTCATTTTATTACGGCGCAAAGTACAAACACCTGTGGACACACAATCCAACACCCCCACTTGTACACAGGTTGGGGAAAAACAATCCTCCGGAAAAAACATCTTACATTCCAAACACAAATACAGAGAATTTTTCTAACTTAGACTTTGAAACTGGTTTCGTCATCATATCTGCTACCATTGACTCAGTTGGACAGTAATCAATGAGCACTTTCCTTTCATGTACAGCTGACCTTATAAAATGATATTTCACATCAATGTGTTTACATCTTTGTCTGTTCACTGGATTTTTTGACAAAGCGATTGTTCCCTGATTGTCCTCCAATATCATAGGTATTTCATACTCAAACTCATCAAGATCTTGAATCAAATAAGTCAAATACATACATTCCTGAACTGTTGCTGCTAATGCCATGTATTCGGCTTCACAAGTTGATAGTGCTGTAGTTGACTGCTTTTTGGTTTTCCATGATATCAAAGGACCATTTTCATTTAGGCTTACACAATAACCTGTCATACTGCGTCTATCAGAAACATCGGATGCCCAATCTGCATCACTGTATGCTTGTAGACCTAGTTTTCCACTTGAACATTTCCTAAAGCACAGTTCTTTATCTCGACTACCTTTTAGATACCTCAGAACATGTTTCACTGCTGTCCAATCATCAACAGTTGGGGCATTGAAATGTTGTGACAGTTTGCTGACAACATAGCTTAAATCAGGTCGCGTACAATAGCTCAGATAAATAAGACATCCTACCGCTTCACGATATCTCCTCACATCTGGTAATGTCTCGAATTTATCAGAATGAGTCCATTTCTGTTCACAGGGTGTTAACCTTGGCTTACAGTTTTGCATGTTAAATCTCTTTAAAATGTTCTCAATATATATTTTCTGTGACATTCTGACACATTCTTTTTCTTGAAGAAAATCTATTCCTAGAAAATGGTTAAGTTTCCCCAGATCTTTCATTTGGAATTTAGAAGAGAGCATTTCTTTCACGCCTGAAAGCACATTTTCATTGTTAGCTGCAATGAGTAAATCATCCACCCACACTATGATGATTACTTTTTCACTTTCAGTTTCTTTTGAATACACACAATGATCAGCAATATTTTGTCTAAATCCACAACTGCTTAAATAGTCATGTAAGGTTTGGTTCCAGTTACGACCCGATTGCTTCAGCCCATAAAGTGATTTCTTTAGTCTGTACACCAGTTTATTAGTCTCACTTGATTCTGTCTCAAAACCTTCTGGTTGTTGTATATATATTTCTTCATTTATTGGTGCGTGTAGATAGGCGGTTTTTACATCCATCTGGTGAACCAACATATCATCCTGAACCACTTTCTGCATCAAAACTCTCACACTCGATAAGTTAGCAGTCGGTGAAAAAGTCTCCTCATAATCAACTCCTTTTGTTTGACTAAAACCTTTAGCCACAAATCGAGCTTTATATCTGTCTGATCCGTCTGAGTTCTTTTTAACGGCATAAACCCATTTACCCCCCACTGCTTTCTTACCCTCTGGTAAAGTGGTTAAAGTAAATGTGTCATTCTCCTTAAGGGATTGAATTTCTTCATTCATCGCTTTTTCCCCATTCTTTTGACTCACTTGACACAATAGCTTCGCTAAATGATGTGGGTATTTCACACAACAATCTGTAGCAATAATCAACACTGGTTTGCATCTGTTCATTTTCACACTCTTTCACATCCGTGATATAATCACTCAAATAATCAGGTCTCTTTCTGATTCTGGATGGATAACGTGTAGCTCCAGCATCTACTTTATCATCGGTTTTAACCTCGGACTCAGTTGACTGCTTTCACTACCATCTGGAATATCCTCATCCTTCGTCTGTTTGGGTTCACCATCTTTTCTGGATTCATAAACCTCATCTTCATACATCTGATCACTCTGTGTTTGTTGATCCATTGTCGCGGGATTTAGTATTTTTTATCAATCTGTGCTTTTCAACTTTCCCGGTTTTTGGGAAATAGATCAAATATGCTGGACTATTTTTGTCATATCCCAAGAAAACACCTTTGTCGCATCTTGGATCCAGCTTTCCCCTATTTTGTTTATAAGCATAGCACAATGATCCGAATTTTTTCATTCTAGAAAGATCAGGTCTTTTTCCAGTTAACATCTTATACGCTGTCTGACCTGTGCGTTTGTTAAAACATCGGTTCCGAATCACTCCCGCGGTTTGTACTGCATATGGCCATAAAGACTTTGGCAATTCGCTCTCAACTAACATGCATCTCGCCATGTCAAAAAGTGTACGCCAGTTCCTCTCTGCTGTTGCGTTTTGATGAGGCGAATATGGCGCCGAAGTTTCCTGCCTAATGCCGTGTCTACTTAATAAATCTCTGAACTGTCTGCTTGTAAATTCAGTTCCATTATCAGAACGAAAGCACTTGATTTTCCCATATGACGCCACCTCTGCAATAAATCTTTCAGTTGCTTGAGTTGTATCACTTTTGCTTTTCAGATTATATACAAATGTTGCACCTGAATAATCATCAACAAACGACAAAACATACTTAAACCCTTCTTTAGAGTTTGGCGTAATCGGACCAGCTAAATCCGTATGTACCAACTCTAATGCTGCCCTGGCCTTTTCATCTGGTTCTCGGTTCCTAGTTTGAGTAAACTTCCCTTGTATACAGGCTTCACATTGCATATTTTTGTTGATTTTACCCTTAATTTCCATTCCATCAACGACATTTTGCAGATTTTGAACATCCTCATAATTACAGTGTCCTAGAATTTCATGCCACGTTTGCATATCAAAATATCCATTACATTTCTCTTCAAACTCTTGCATAGTGTTTATAAAGAACAGTCTCTTGTGTTCATATATAGGGAATTTTGTTCCATCAACATGTTTAAGAAAACTGTCCCCGTGTTTGAAAACCACAGTGGCTCCGTTACTAGTAGCTGCTTTTACTGACAAAATGTCCTGTGGAAACGATGGAATGTAGAGTGCTTGTTTCAATGTTACCTTGTGACTGCATCCTTTACTGTCAATCATACTTATCTCAGCATCTCCTCGCCGCTTTGCAGCTCCTCTGCTCCGCCTTCCGTCAGCCAACTCTACACAATGAGCCTCGGGTCGAAATGTGTCATCAAAAGTCTTAAAACTCTCGATCTTCGTAAAGATATGTGACGTCGCTCCCGTATCCACCAGTAGCTGGTTATTCAGCATCTCTTGGCCGCCGTCCGGGACCCTCTGGGGTTCGGAGCCCGTCCTGAACGCGTAGTCCTTCTCCACAACCCCTCTCGCTTCATCCCGTCTTAGCTTCCTTCTACAGATCGCATCTTTGTGTGTACTACTCCGGCAAAAACTGCACCATACTCTGGATCGGCACGTTCTTGCAGTGTGTCCCTTTAGTCCACATTTAAAACACACAATCTCATTATTCTTTGATCTTCGGTCATCTGCTCGCCATGAAGTAGAATCCTGGTCTAATTGCACTTTTGTCCTCATTACGTTGTCATCAGTTACAGCCGCACGCATTCTCTCGGTTTCTTCATAACTTCTGAGTTTTACTTTAAACTCTGAGAATGTGATTTTTGCTTCGCTCTGTGTAACGTGCACAATCAGGGGTTTAAACCTCTCTGGTAGACCTTTCATTATCATTGCGATCAGAAGTCCATCAGTTAATGACTCACCCGCATTTTTTTAACGCTGTGATAATTGCTTCTGCTCGGATAATATAGTCCGTCACACTTTCATTCTTTTCATTTGTGAGAGAAGTAAGTTCGGTGTACAGACTTATGATCCTTGGCTTGCCCACTCCTGCATAATGACCTCTCAAAATTTTTAGGGCTTTCCGTCCGTCATCAACTGCATCTCTCATAACTAACGATAAACTTTTGTCATCCAGAAATTGTATCAACTCTGCATATGCTTCTGCATTTTTGTCATCTTCACCATCGGCTTCTTCATCACCCTCAGCCTTTAAGATGACATCTTTCAAACCTTGTAGTCTGAGATGACCAAGGAACTTCGTTTCCCATATCTCATATTTCCTTTCATCTCCATCAAACTGCAAACGGGAATATCGACTGCCCGACTCTGCCGTGCGTCTGCTCATGATGCACAAAAACGCTTACTCACTCAATCGTGCCAAACTTTTAACACCTGCCGGTAACCTGCGGCTTTCCAGGAAACGCTGCCCTTCCTTTGGCAGTTACAGGATCTCTAGGATCTCTTTCCTGCTGCTCTGGGCCCATAACCTGTTAGCAGAGCTGCTCTGGGCAGCGTTATGGCACGATAATCTTAAGGGAGAATAAAAAGTCGACACACATATCTCATTCCTGACGGAGGACTCTACCACTACACTTCTCCAGTGCATTCACAGAGTCGTTGCTAAGACCTGGATGCCTTTTACCGTCATTTTATTACGGCGCAAAGTACAAACACCTGTGGACACACAATCCAACAGACAGGGTTCCTCCTGGCCTTGATATGACTTAAAATACATTGAATTTAGTTTTTTGTTTGCATGTAGCAACCTCTATCTAGTGCAGGTTGTGCTATTTCAACTATTGTCATTTCATTGTGCTTGGAAGTACTGAAAATTGCACACTGTTATTCTCCAGGCTACTAAAGAGGGCCTCCATAAAAGTCAGGGGGGGAAAGTGCCTTTCCCAGTAATATTTAAAGGTATCTTGTAGGAGTCAAAATGAAAAGTGAGAACAAACTATGCGACAGTCAGCCAGGCAAGAATCAAAACAAAAGTATAAGGAGTACAAGACTTCAACTTTCAGGATATTAAGCAGCTCTTGTCAGAAGATCATACAGGACTGGACTGAGGAAGGAGCACACACTGACACCACCCCTATACAAACTGTTAGCTGGTTAAAATATGACTCTTTTCAATGTAACAATTTCTTCTTCTGTTTAATGTTTTGCACAATAATTTCTTTGTTCTCTTTTCAGGTTGAACTCCCATCATACACTTCCACTTCTCCCTGTTATTGCTGTCATGAATGACTTTAACTTACTCTATGTTATACTCGGCATTGTCTTCTGGTGCTGTTTCTTCACCTGCAGCTGTCTGTGCAGGAGCGCTGCCAATCCAAACTGTAAGTACTCCATGGCCAACAGCTGATACTTTCTTTTGTGTGGACGTGTATGTGTGGTAGGGAATTTGTTAAGCATTGATTACGCTCTGCTGTGGATGTTAACATGGATGGCTGGAGATGCATTGAGCATTGTGATGTAAAGTCTCTGCGAACAGGTCTGCGCTGTCATAAAAACAAAGGTAGGCATGCCAGTGTACGCATGAACCATCGCACCCAATTGCATCAGAGAGCAACTTGGGGTCTTTCCAAACCCCCCCCCCCCCCCCCCCAACCATCCATAAGGTTGAGTCCCTCAAATTTTCCTTTAGGAAATCTGCTCATATAATTCAGGACCAGACTAAGTCGAGAACTATTTCAAACCACGTCAGTTATGATCTGAAACATGTAAGGAGTCACTCAATTTTATGTTAAAGAACAGTATTTAAGCACAACAAGTGACAAGTAGTAAAGAAACCAGTACTAGTTGTATAAAAATGGCAGCCCAGTTCCTTTGAATGGAGGAATGTTCTCAGTTAGTGAATAGCACCATGTCAGAAAAAACGAGTCAAACACTGAAAAATAAAAGAGATACTGGATTTTACATCCTGTCTGCATGATAAAATATACACAAAACTGAAATATCAGTCACACTCAAACAGATGAAGTATGTCTGCAAACTCTGAGAACAAGCTCACCCTGACCCACATCACTCCTAATAGTTATCGACAGCTTGTACGCAGGTGAAGATGTTGAGCAACGTGCTGTTGCACATTTGTAGGTCACCTGCATGAGAACAGGGTTGAAACGCTACCCTTGAAGTCTGTTGGCTCACCCACCACATGACTTTCATTACTGCAGAGGTTTGCTCTGACAAGAAACACAAGAACTGAGACACAGAGCACAAACTGATCTAACGTGTCAAAATCACAGCATCATACAGAGGGTAATAACATACATACAGAGGATTTGCTAACTTTGCTGAGCTGTGAAGTTCCTCATTTGACATTAAGGTTCTTTTTGACTAAACCTTTGCTTTTTCAGTGACCTCTTATGGTGCTTCAAAACAGCTGTGTGGGTGCAGCAGTCGTTTGTTGTGCGTGTCTATTTTTTTCCCTTCTTCTGTTAAATGTCATCAAAATACCACAACCAATAATTCAGTTCATCATACACTTATTTTATACCTATGGGAACTATGGAAACTGCCGTTTATATCTGTTCATCCTGTATTCACCACACTCAGTAATTACTGAAAGTCATCCTGAAAAATTCACTATTTTCTCTCAAATTCTGAAAAATTCTGAATAAAATTCAGATGTGAACTAACAGATGAAATTTTAAAAAAAAGAAAAGAAATGGAAATTTGTGATTTGTGGCTGTTTTTTTTTAAGGAAGTAAATTGCCAGAGACTGTGTGGGGAAATTGGAACCAATGTTGACTTCAGTATTTCCACTGAAAGCAACAAAACGATAGAACATTTTCACTTTGGTTTATTAAAACACCCACTGAGCTAGCATTGATGCTGCATTCACTATAAACCCTCCATAGTGAGCTTTATTTATTTTTCCCAGAATATAAATAGAAATGACAGGTGTGAACATACTGTGTGCTATGCTTAGTTGTGGTTTCTGCTGTTTCTTTTTTAATGCTCCTGCAAATGAATTGTGGTCAGTGCAAAGGATGAACAGCTCTGCCTCTGAGCAGCAGACGTTCCAGTTTGTCTTGAGCATCTTGTTTCTTCTGCCCCGCTGTTAAACTTTTGCTGTTCATTCTTTAAGATAACACATAAGAGTTGATCTTAGTCGATATTTATGTGTAGATGTCCATCAGCAAACAAGGCTATTTAAAAATCTTCACAGCTTTAGAACATAACAAAATGTGATGAATTCTTCTTTGTTATGAGCTTTTCGAAATGTTTGCCTCATACATTAATATATTTGTAACCTTGAAACTCTTAACTTTCTTAACTAGGCAATATCAGATAAATGTTATTTACAGGAAGTGGTTGTGATGACTGATGTTGTGTTGAAAACAACCTCTTTTCCCACCAGTTTTGTTTTCTTGGTTCATGCTTTCATTTTCACTGTACTTAAACACAGATGAATTCATATTTTGAGTATGATAATAAAGAATCCCCAGTGTTTCTCTGATTCTCTACACACTTAACCCTTACATGATGTTCTTATTGTATGTCTTCATAATATGAATTCCCTCCTAATAAGAGTATACAATACATTTTGAACTGTAGATCAATTCATAAGGTCTAAATAGCCTATTTGATGTGAATATATAAATGATAAATCCTTAATTTATGTTTCAGAGAGCTTATTTAGATTGTGAAAATTCAAATGGGTTTGTTTTGTCTGTAAGCGTCAGGAACTGATATTCCATGTTAACTAACATATTCTTCTTTCTATTAATCAAACAATCGGCTTTAAATTAAAATATGCAATCCTATACCAGTCTACATACTTCAAAACTACATAATCATAAAGACAAAAACACGTTTGGTTGTGCAGGATCTCAGTCATCCTGGTCACAGTAGTCCAAGGGGCTTGGAAAGAAAGTTTTCCAAACTGTTTTGTGAAGATGTTTCCGCTCTCATCCAAGAGGATTCTTCAGTTCTAAAACCAAAAGGTGGAGCAGGTAACTCTGGTGGGGGTGCCCCTCAGGACGGTTGTTGACCCACTATTAATCATGTGCATCATCACATGAGCAAAGGTGTAAAAAAGGTTTCCGTCGTTATCACCAGAGGTTTCGGGTGAAAGCACTATGAGACCTTGCCTCATCCTGTCATGTGGTTTACTGAGGTCACCTGATGCAAGATGTCAGGGTTGAAGCGCGTTGAAGGGATGTCAAAACTGCATTGCGGGTGGCAGAGTTTGGTTTTGTAAGCCACCCACTCTGTTCAAAGATGGTCGCTCACAGCGGACGTAGATGGCCTCTTTCACTCATCTTTCAAACCATCTGTCTTCTCTGTGCAGCATGTCAACACTGGCATCCTCAAAAGAGTGACCTTTGACCTTTAGATGCAGAGTCTTGTACTGTTGAGGTGTCTCTTTTATTTTGTGCCATGCATTTATGCAGTGGCTGTTTGGTTTCTCCACTCCTCGCTGCACTGCACAGCATACACTATGTTGTTTAGCTTGTGTTTTGGAGTCTTGCCCTTGGGATCAATCTGTTTTTGTCTGAGGGTGAGGCTTGATTTGAAGTGCACTGGGATGTCATGCTTGCAGTTTCTCTGATAAACCTGCTACATAAGGAATGACAGTGTTGTTCCGTATGTAATGTGATTATTTCTGTTGTTATAACCACATGTTTTAAGAACTTTCTGTACCCATGTTACGGCCGGGACCGTTTCAGACGAGTGACAGGACTCAAACGCAAGACGCCGAACAGCTCATAAATATATTTTAAGAATAATGTTTAATGTGCACACAAAATATTCATAAACAAAAGGTGAGCGTAGACGTTAACTAAATAATGATCTGGTCCGGGTCCGGGGATTGGACTGGAAAGCAAGTCACAAAAGATCCAGGGAAAGGTCGGGGTCACTGTAACAGAATGCAAATGTTCAAAACATAGATAAAGGAGGCATATGAATATGTTGTTTGGCTCAAAATCCTCCTTCGTACTGTGTACTTGCCAACGGAGGTCGGAGATAACATAGAGGGGGAGTAATCCGGGTGTGTAAATCCAAAAACTCCTGGCGTGGAGGCAGAGAGGCAGGTAGGTAGTTTTGGTGGTAGCCTGAGGGACTGCCAGAAGGTCCAGCATCCAAGTAGAAGCTCTTCGCCAGGGGTTTAACAGTTCGGTGTAGCTGAAAAAGGGAGGCGCACAAAAAACAAACATACAGTGAAGCAAAAGTGATTCACAAAAAAACACGTAAGGAAATTATGGTGGTGGCCTGCACTGACTGATGTTTAGCAGAGAATCTGGCGAAGAGAGATTGAGAACGCTGGCCTTATGAGTCCCCCGGCTAATTACCCACAGATGTCAACGATCAGCAAAAACACTGAGGCCCCTCCCAGGGGTGGAGACGCCGGCTCGGAGGGAGACACACTGGCACACACCCGGACCATGACAACCCATGTGTTTCTTTTCTTTCCCTTCTGGCTCAGAGGGAATCTTTTCTGCCCGGTGTTGCAGGGTCCTGATTACCCTGAGTTTGTGTTTCAGAGGGTGGTGCGAATCAAAAAAGAAGGTTCTGAGTTGGTTTAGAACATATAACAAAGTAAATACTGCCGGGTCATTAAACATCTATCCATAAGTTATCTCTTTCACTTCCAAGTTTTTTAGGAAGTCCAAAAAGATTCCCAGGCCTTTTTAAAGTTATTTACTCCAGTGGGAGAAGTGGTATCATTTGTCTCATTAAGTGCATAACACTTGATCTGTGAGTGCTTTTTCCTAAACAATGCTGTTGTCTTTCTGACATTAAACAACTGGAGTTTCTTTATGTTTGTTGATTTTTCATATATTTGTGTCCTCCTGGATACAAAAAGAAAGAATAGCGGAATTTCTTTTGAGATAATTTTGACCCATTACAGCAGCCTTTTCCCCAAATTTTTCAATCTTTGACGCTGCCAAACATAGTAAAGCTAGCATGTATTTGCTGTGTATGTCTGATATTATTATATTATGAGGATTTAACCTGACATGAGTTGCATATGTTTACATTAATCATTTATAATTTATTAATTTGAGGTCTGTATTCATAGTCAGAACAAAAGCTGAGATTTCTGTTTCCTTGACCTTTGTTCCATGCATTTAACTCCTAATGTGTACAAGAAGAACTGGATATAAACAGATTTTAAAAACATAAACAGGATATAAAATTAGTAGAATTTTAAACAGTCTTTCATCATCTTTATTTCTGTGAGTGTTGAAGAATGTTTATGGAAGCAATTTTTCCCCCTCACACCTGAATAATTCAGATCATAGCTGTATTATTCAATACACATAAAACAACCCAAGCTATAAATAACTTAGAAGTACCACATTTCTCATGTATTGTTATTTGTTTGCTTACAGCTGAGGTGGCTGCTGCTACCCACACCTTGGTCACTGCCACACCTCAGCAGTATCCACAGCAGTACCCTCAGTACCCAGTACCCCCTCAGTCCTATCAGAGAGTGCCCTACCAGCCAGTACCAGGGCACCCTGGTTACCCAGCTATGCCTGGCAATCAAGCTGTGCTCATGACCATACCACTCAGCCATGAACAGCCATTTACGCCACCACCATCGTATCAGGATGCAAGTGAGTGTGGATTTGAACACTATCTATCGATCGATCGATCGATCGATCTAAAATATATTTTTTAATGATTTATTATTATTCTAAGCAATCAGTTTGTTGAATGCTGCAAGGCTTACACAGAGTTCTTGCAGAAATGCACTGCACACCAACCTTGAGTAAATGGTGTCAAAGGTCTGCAGAGTTATTTTGCATTTTCTGCTCTTCTGAGTAACTGTAATCAGACACTAGAGTGGACATTGCTGCTAGATAATATTGATTCTTACATTACAGATCTTATGGCATTTTCAATCTCATGCCAACTTCTCTTTTTCCAGTTGGTCCCACCTATCCTCTGCAACCAATCAACCAATCTTCCAGCCAGCCAGAGTGCCCTTCAAAGCCTCCAGCCCAGCCACAGTCCAATGCTCTAACTGACAGCTCAGACTTCCTCGCCAGCTCGGCAAACAACCAGGAATTTGTTCTGCCATATAGGCTGGATACTTAGTGTATCAATCAGACAGAAAAATTTTACCACCTGTTGTTAATTCATTATTTAATTCAATTTGACAAACTAAGCCTTGTACACAGGGAAAGTTGTTGTTTGTTATGTTTTTTGTGTTCACATGGACAGAAGACTTCCCTGCTAAGGCGTTTATTTTTTTCCCCATCTTATAGCCTCATTTCCAAAATGGTTGGAAACGCTGTACAAAATGTAAACAATTACTGAATGCAGTGATGTGCAAATGACATAAAGATCACATTTAAAACAATACAAAGACTTTGAGACTTTTTTCAAGAGAAATATCAAAGTGCTAACAAAAAAATAATTTGTAGTGATTACACAGGACACAGTCTCTGTATCATTGAAGCTTGATTTTTTTTAACCTAAATTTAATTTTTAGTCATAGAAGTGCTTCACTAAACACGTGACGTGGCTATAGAGCCAGCTACAAATAAAGACAGGTCATTTTCAAACTCCCAAAATATATTGAGGTTGAACATGCAGTTTGGGGGTCCTCTAGTGGCTGTGGCAGCTCTATTCATCTGCATAGTCCCCATATAAAGACAAGAATGATCCTGGAGTTTTGTGTATTTATATGGTCTCCACAGTCACCAGATCTCCACCCAACAGAAGACCTTTGGGATGAATTTGTAGCAACTGTGTGACGCCATTGTGTTAATATGGGCCAAAGTCTCAGAGGAATGCAGCACCTTGCCAAGTCTGTTCAAAAATGGGCGGTGAGTGTGTGATCACCAGTTTCTGTTTGTGTTTCTGTGATGTTACTGAACACAGATTTAACAGATGTTGTACTGTAGCCTAACAGTCTTGGGGATATTCTACAGTACCTAAGTGATACATGAAAACATTTTAGAGAAAGTGCATGGTGTGCTGTCTGGTAAATGGCCTGTATTTGTATAGCGCTTTACTAGTCCCTAAGGACCCCAAAGCGCTTTACACAACCAGTCATCCACACACTGGTGATGGTAAGCTACGTCGTAGCCACAGCCATCCTGGGGCGCACTAACAGAGGTGAGGCTGCCAGACACTGGCGGCACGGGCCCTCTGACCACCACCAGTAGGTAACGGGTGAAGTGTCTTGCCCAAGGATACAACGACCGAGACTGTCCAAGCCAGGGCTCGAACCGGCAACCTTCCGATTACAAGGCGAACTCCCAACTCTTGAGCCACGATCGCCCCGGATGGTGTTTCATCTGAAATTGTAAAAGCAAAATCTATGCAAAATAAAGGCATTCTTATAAATGACTACCTACAAACGCTTTTTCTCAGTAAGAGCTATTTTGTGCTAATGATTTTTCAAGTCATTTTCTTTTTTTCCCCTCTTTTTACACAAAATTAGAAATGAAACAGCACATAAACAAAAGTCCACTTGTATACATTTTAATAAGTTCAAACAACATCAAAGATAAAAGAGTTCGTGTTGTGAGAATGTCAAAAATAAGGTTCAATGGCAGCATTTATTTTTTTAAAAAGGCACCCCAAACCATTTTGGATCATTTGAGTCAACAGCATTCACGATGACAGTTATTTACAGTTAGAAAGCAGAAACGTATATTTGGAGGCAATGTAAATTACACACATGCTTTCGCAGGTAATGTGCCTGGAAGGCACAATGGTTTCTTCTATTTAATGTGTGCAACATACTTGTATTATTATAAAAAACAATATTGTTGATGTTAATTAAGTTGATTTTGATTTTTTTTAAACTATGAGTGGTTGACTTTCCAGCATAAATCCTCCAGTGATAAAACTCACACACTTTCATTTTGTTCCCATGAACTTACACAGTACAGTAAAAAACTCATTTTAATTCTTTTACTTAGAAACTATTAAAATGCACCATAACATTCCTACAAATACACAAACCAAGTTAGTCTAGATCTTGATTCGAAGTACATACTTCCAATTCAGCCGAGTTCACAAACGCTGATTGAGGCACTTATATGTGCACTATCCAGCCTAGGGTGGTGGTGCAGTCTGAGGTTGGAAGGCTGTGCTAGCAGGTGGTGCATCAGGCTGCTGCTGGTCCAGAGGTTTCAGAGGGTATGTCGGCTGTGCATGGGTGAATTCAACCTGGCCGTAAGGCATCAGCTGTGAACTGTAGGCAGAACCAACTGGAAACAGAAAGTGAACTAAGCATGAGAACAAACATACTGAAAATGATTTGACACACCTGCACAAACAACAACTGCAATTCTGCAACACAACAATAAATATGACGCAGCAGCATTTCCACCCTATTATCTTATTACAAATATTTTGAAAAAAATAAAATATACAAAATGTATTTGTGATATCTGCAAATAAAATGTTTTTTTATTTCTAGAGAGTGGCATGTGTAATAAGTTATCTTATCCTAAAACCCCTGTTTCCTAAAGAAATCTACAACCCTAAAATATCTTTTTATTTTGGACATTTATGCTAAGACATTTATGAGATCTTTGAATTCAAAATCTGATTTTTTTTCTTTTTTCTTCATTTTTGGTGTTTGTCAGGGTGTTTCCATTAGTATTTACACAGATGCAAAGTTTTCTCACTTGCTTCCAGGTGGTCCCAGTGGGAATGGCTGTCCATGATAGGGCGATGTGGACATGGCTCTGAGCTGGGTAATCATACTGAGCTGCAAAGCAAGGGCTGAAGAGTTGCTGACTGGTAGGGCACTCCCTGGGAGGGTCCAGGTAATGCAATCGGCTGCTGGGGGTACTGCTGAGGAGTGGTGGTGACCACTGTAGTGTGGGTATTGTCGGCTACCACAAGTACAAGAAAACAGAAAATGTAGAAACATGTCACCTGTTGTCCAAAAAGCTTTCAATGTGGATTATTATTTATAAGTAATTTTCTCAGGAAGAAAGACTGAATACCAATGAAAGAAAATACAGCAGCAAATGGTGCGATTTTGACTTATTGCATCAGTTGAGTCATTTATCATCATCTCCTTGAGGTTTGCATCAAAGAAACTAACAATGACATGATTTGTTCATGAGATACACAGAGATTCATACTTTTTGAAGAAAATCATCCATTAACCATCATTATAATCAGAGTGTAAACCCATCTCTGTGAAAGTACAGTGCAAATTATCAACCCAACCACACTAGATTTGAAATAACAGTAACAATCGTCTGGGAAGACAGACAGTACTCAACAGGATCAGTTTATTGCTGGCTGTGGTCTTGAGATTTGAGAGAAGAAGAAAAAAAAAATACATAAGCACACTGTTGTGGTTTAATAGAAAAACTGATAACAACCAAAAACACCCACACAGCTGTTTCGAAGCACCTTGAAGCACTGAAAGCAGACCCAGATGTCAAGTAACGACATGGCCCTTAAAGTGAAACGAACAAAGCAGCATCAGCGCGCGTATCCCACAGGCTGATGGCACGCTCAGTCGTCAACCTGTGGGTTACGCTCTCACAAAAAGAAAATTACTGAAA
This sequence comes from Rhamphochromis sp. 'chilingali', assembly GCF_963969265.1. Taxonomy (NCBI): domain Eukaryota; kingdom Metazoa; phylum Chordata; class Actinopteri; order Cichliformes; family Cichlidae; genus Rhamphochromis; species Rhamphochromis sp. 'chilingali'. The sequence goes on from NC_137936.1 coordinate 21,660,487, forward strand.
ATCAAAATGTTGTTTAATAAGCCAAACCAGGACAAATGTCAAATGAGCTTGACAACTCACTGTATATTGTAGTTTGAAACATTAGAACAGGTTGTGTTCGGTGTCTCAATTCCTTTATTACAAAATCATTGGTAAAACATTGCTGTTGCTTCATGCTGGCAGTCATTGCTGAAATGTTTCAAACAATGCAACTTGTCACCATAAAATTAGAAGTTTCTCCCAATGCTGTGATAAGGTTTATGAGTAGTAATAAATGTATGAAATAATGAATGTAGCAGAGATGAGTTTAGATGCTGTTATGGATCTGTAGCTCAGGGTATCTACTAACTGGAAGGTTGGGGGATCAATCCATGGATGCTGCATGGCAAAGTATCCTTAGCAAAGATACTCAACTCCACTTGCTTATTTTTATATGAACCAGCAGCAGTTCAAGTTGATTCAGGAGGTAAACAAAACAATCAGTGTGCTGAAATGTCTCCTGATAAATGAACATGAAACTTTCTATCAGTGAATGATGATTATAATGCTGTTGTCTTAGTTGTCTTTTTAATCTCTGATAGACGATGGACAGAATATTAAGTTTTGTTAATTAAAGCAATTCTTAAAAAGTCAAGTGTTGTCATGTAAGCACTTTTTTTTTAGGTTTTATCTGATCTTTTAGCCACTAAATATTAATAAAATGAGGAGCCGCGCCAATAAATCGATATCTGAAAATCAATAAATCTCAGAAAAAAGTCAAATTTGAGACCCTGAAACATTTTAAACAACAAGGCAGTCAAACTTGCACAAAATAACAGCCCGCAACTCTATATTTAAGGCCTTGATTATCCTTCCCATGTCTGCAAGGCCCTTTGGATCTGACGTACACAATCTGATGTAAATTCCATCATAGGACAGTGAGCATGAGGGTCCATGTGGACATCCGTGTGCCTGCCAGTTTTCTATGACTGCACAGACTTGTCTGCAGAGACTTTAAACTCAACTAACACTTGGGTGACCATTCAGTCTGAGTCCACATAAGAGTCCAATACTCAGGATTTAAAGGATCACTCTAAAATAAGGAAGTATCAGTTGTTAGTGGTGGAGTACTTACGCCGTGGCTGTCGGAACCTCTTGTACAGGCAGCAGGAGGGAAAGACAGCAGCTGATGAGGTTGAAGATTAACGTAAAGGGAAAGAAAGCGAACACTACAGCAATGGCAGTGGGTAAAGTGAGTGTGTGAACATTGTTCAAACTTAAAAGGAATCAAAGAAGCGATTATGCAAAATCTTACACAGAAAAAAAAACAGTTTTGAGTCATTTGTTCACCAGTTTCTGCACTTTTAAGATCTTTCCAGAATTATAATAATAATAATAATAATAATGGATTGGATTTATATAGCACTTTTCAAGGCACCCAAAGCGCTTTACAATACCACTATTCATTCACTCTCACATTCACACACTGGAGGCAGCTACAAACAATCCAAACAACCAAAGTGCGATAAAAACATATTGAAAACACTGAAGTTACAAAGGATCCAGTTACAAATGTGACGAATATGAACAATTAATTCAAACAGAGGATACATGCATATTCAACAGAGTCATATTTTAACCAAGTAACAACTTGTATAGGGCAGTACGTGCGCTCCCTCTGACCATCAGTCCAGTCTTGACTGATCACACACACACACACACACACACACACTTTATATTTTTTTCCTCACTGAGTGTGGTTTTTGTTGTTTTGTGTTGTTATGTTATGTTAGTTTAAATGTTCAAAAATAATAAAACTTTGATTGTTTAAAAACAGTTATATTCATTATATTTATACAAAATTAAACTTCCAAATGATGATTATTATAACCTTTAAAGATTTGTATTTCTTTATGCCTGCTGCTTTACATCGTATATAATGGGTTTGCCTGTACTTAATCACCTGGCAACTTGAGTTACCATAGCTTATTGTCACGGTTCGGGGCAGCGGCCGTGTGAAGAGTGGAAGGAGGACTCAAACGCAGCACTATTTCAGACGTGAAGGGTGATTTATTGACAATACTGAACATAAAGTGGAGATGGCAAACAGAACTAAGGACGAACTAAACTGGGAGAAACTACACAAAGGAGTGGCAAACCTGAACATGAAGGGAGAACAGCAGGGAGAGCACGCAGGGAAATTCACCGGGTATGAACACAGACGACGCGACGAGGAGCAGAGGAAAACACACACTATAAGTACACAAAGAGACACTGGGAAATCACACACAGGTGGGGGAAACAGCTGGACCTGATTAACCTGACGAGACAGGGGAACACTAACACCAGGGACCAACAGAGGGAGCACAAACCCAGAACCCAGTGTCTAAAATCCCAAACACAAACCATCCCAAAACAGCCCAAGAATAATAATGAAAGTAATAACAATAAAGAACATAAACACAAAGTCACTGAGTCATGGCCGCAGGACCATGACACTTATAGCATTAGAAAATAGCCAGACATTGACACTGGTTAACATTCAGTGTGTCCGTGTGAGTATTATGTTTAAATGACTGCATTAAACAAACTATTTATTATAAGATTTAAAGCACAAAACTGCAACTTAAAACAATAATAATAACACGGTAGCGGCCTGTTTAGTATTGGTATGAAGATGACATCACACACTGATTGTCTGTGATTTATCTAATGCAATGTACAGATTAAAATAATCAAACTTACTGGATACACGAGGGGACAGGATCACATAGAGAGTGAACACAACAATATGGGACACCACCGGTGGCATGGTTACTCCCGCATTCCCCAAACCAGTAAAGGAACTGGGAATCTACTGCGATACTCTTAGAGGAAAGGTTTGATTTGATGTTCGGTCTGATCGTTAACTCGGTTCATGTTCCAGCCCACTGGCAGACTTTCTTCATTCACAAGTTATCATACATCATTCACCCGTAACTGAAGTGCAAAGGTGATCAAATGTCACACTGCGGCTCTTATATTGTTTTCAGCTTTCCTTTCTTTTTAAAGCGCAACATTTTTGGAAGAGAACATTTAAATGAATCATGCATAAACTAAAAGTTTGTGGCGCGCATTTGAATGCAAAAAAGTATGTCTTATGTTGACTGCGAGATTTGTGATAGAGTGATTTGTTAAAATCGCACTCCTGGGTGGACTGCTTATTAAATATGTTTACGGTGGCTCAGGATTCAGAGTGGGTTGTCTACTACTCCAAAGGTTGGAGTTTTTACATCTATAAGATGAAACGTCCCTAAACAAGACATGAACCCGTCCGGGTTTGCGTGTGAGCGCTAAAATGTGTCTGTGGATACAGTTTGAAGTTTTAAGAGTGCTAGGTCAGAGTAAGAAAACATAAGCTTCAGTTCATTTACAATTAAATGAATAAGTCCAATTAAACTAAGAGAATTAAACTAACTAACCTTAAAAACTGGTAGAGTAGGTAGAAGATTAGTTACCTGAGTTAGCTAATGTAGCAAACAATTATATGATTTAGAAGTATCAAGGCAAAGCGTGTAATTGACCTGTTGGTCCACCAGGGGACGTCGTGCGGACGTGATATTGGGCTGGATTTTGAAATTATTTTAGCTGGGATGTTTGTCCGCTTGCGCTGAATTGTCAGCTAAATTAGCATTAATATAATATGTTTATTGGTGATGTGTTCATTAAACCTGTCCAGGGATTGCAGATAGAAATCAGCTATCAGCTAAATCAGGTACAATTTTCTTTTAGAAGGTTAATGTTTGTTGTACATGATCCCTGACGAATAAAGAGGAAAATAAAATTAAATGAAAAGTATTTTTGATAGCTATCATGTGGATGATGAATGGATGGATGAATGTCATTACATCTGGCACTGACTCGCTGCTGATAGCGAAAACATTCTTAACCTGTTAGTTGAGCTCTAATCACCCTGAGAGTTGTCAGGTCCACATGCAGCATGCATGCAGTTTACATTACCTGCATTCAGGTGAACTGTAGTGGAGTCCAGTCCACTATTGCCACCTATAGTGCCATAGCTTACAACCAGATTAAAACTCGGTCTATGACGGCGTTTTAATACCCATTTAATACTCATCTGCAACTTTCAATAATTTTCTGTTTCTACTTCTTATATATTTCTGGCTTACATCAGTCAGAAAACACGTAGGTATAATTATGACCACAGAGTTTTATAAATCACTCATCCTATTATTCTTATTATGATTTTCAAATCAAAGTTATTTCATAACAAAGAATACATGTTTCAGGTTGTAATATTGTGCTTGTGTTAACAACATCACATAACTTTCCAGTGTTTTTGCTTTGAAAATAAATGTGAATCTTAAATGTTAAACATTGGGGGCATGGCATTTTTATGTTGCATTAGTGAACCTGCAGTCAGCTGGGACAATCATCCAGTGTTTGTAAAGAACACCTGAGGAAAAAATGGATGACTGAGATTTCATGTTTACTGCCTGGCTCAGAGCGCAGACTGCTCAGTGTCATTGTAAATGTTGGTACAAATAAAAGCTTTGAACTGTACTGATTTGCATGGATGGATGGCATTCATTTTATCGGTCATTCCCAGGGAAGGCGAGTTTAAGTAACTGTTTTGGTACATTTAAATAAGACAGTTTGACATAAGTACAGGTATGAGGGTAAAACTTTAGGAAACACTGCTAAAGTCAAAATAGATCAGCAGAGGGCAGCAAAACATCGCAACCATAAATCTGAAGTGAAGATGAAAAACCTCACAGATCCAGAGGGCAGAGACAAGTGTAAATTCTTTAGAGTAAGAAATTTGAAATTGTTTTTGCTATTATTGTTGTTCTGAGTAAAGCGGTTTTTTTCTCCACATACACTTGTAGTCTGTCTGTGAAGGTTCTCAGTCATCCAGGTCATCGTAGTCAAAGGAGCTTGCAAAGAAAAGCGTCTGGACTTCTTTAAGTTACTTGAAGACGTTTCACCTCTCATCCGAGAAGCTTCTTCAGTTCTAAGGTCAAATGGTGGAGAGTCCCAGATATAAACCTAGTGGGAGTATCCCCCCACAGAGGGACAAAAGGACCCCCTGATGATCCTCTAGTCGCCTGAGCCAAGGTGTGAAACTGGGTGTGGGGGAGTCCAGACGCTTTTCTTTGCAAGCTCCTTTGACTACACTTGTAGTCAGCACCAGTACAGCCACAATAGGTGATTATAAACAATGGGAATTACAGTTCCTATAAAAAATAAAGCTCATTTAAGTCTTAAAGTCTTTTTGATCACTATTTCTTTGCCAGTACTTGGTGCTGAAATACTATGTGAAACTGAGATTCTGAGTTTTTCACTTACAGTGTATGAGAAAGAATGGCTCAGATATATACACTGCAAAATATTACATAAGAACTGTTTAAACAATGAAGCATTCAGTTGCATTAAAATTGATTCATTTTAAACAGCTGTACCTAATAAAATGGTAACAATGTGTGATGTGTTTACTGAGTTTAATCTTGGTTTGGCACCATAGGCTTCGTCAACAACCTTTCACCCACACGCATGCAAGAGCACCTGCAAAGATTATAAGACAATCTAAAATCCATTTAGGCACCAATCCAAGTTTAGTGTCACTCTTTAAACCCAGACATCACATGCAGCGAAAACCTCTAGAGCAGATTAACAAGGCTTTCTAGCCGTAATCTGAGTTCAGTTTGAGTGTTTTGCATCATTGTAACAATTCAAATGTTGGATAACACCTCCCACCCACTCCATGACATGTTGGTCAGTCACAGGAGCTCGTTCAGTGAGAGACTGAGATTACCGAAAAGCACCACTGAACGACACAGGAAATCATTCCTGCCTGTGGCCATCTCCCTGTACAACGCATCCACTTAACACACTGTTTGCTGCTACAGCTACACATGTTTCTTTTCCAACTATTTATTTATAAGTGACTTATGTATGTATGTATGTATATATATGTATATATTGTACTATTCTTAGTTAGCGTATTGTCTGTCTTGTCTTAATGTTGGTTTAAAATGGAGCACTGTAACAAAAAATAATTTCCCCCAGGGATCAATAAAGTATTCTGATTCTGATTCTGAAATACACATAAAGTTGTAGTTTAGAGAGCTGTTGTTAAATTACAAAGTCTCTGCAAATCGTTATCTTAGATGGAGGTAAAAGGTGATTAAACACAATGACTGTAAGTTATTTTTTAACAGCTACAAACAAAATAAATACTACAAAGATCGGAGTAAATATAAAAGGGAGACATGGCAATCAAAGAATCGTGAATTAAAATTTGTGGTAGATTTCATAAAGATGGTGACTTCCAATGGGGTTAAAGCTTTTCTAAATCTTACTTTTGTGCAAAATCAGTCAACTTTTTAAGTATTTTTAATACATTTTGACCCATAATTATGTGCAGGCAGTCTTTATGCCTTAATTACAATTACAATTAAAGTAAATTTAAGTAATTCTTCAAAATCACTGCCCAACTAAGGTCCAACTGAATACATTTAAATATAACTCTCATGCTTCTAGTAGGGCTTTGCAGGTAATATGAAGAGGAACCCTACGGCTCCCTCTTGCCCCAGCACACCATCCTGATCTCATGGCATTTCATTAAAGATTCAAAAAAATGTATTGACTCATGCTCATGGACACAAATTTTCATTTACGTTTGTACTAACTGAAAGCCCCATAAATACTTTCAGTTCAGGCCACTGCAACAAAATAAGGAGACACATGACAAAGAGCTGACAACTCGCAAAACACATGATAAATGTCACAAAAGAATCATAATGTACCTTCAGGGCCTTCATCATACAACTTTTAAAACATCATCCACCAACTCATGTGAGTGTCTCTTATATCATCTGAGATTAATTTGTGTGTAGCCCACATTTATCAGCCACAGATTTTTGCTGTAGCTTTGGGTGTGGCATTGCAAAAATCAAAAGATAAACAAAAAAAGTAAAGCAACAAAAGAAGCAGAATGATAATTGAATTAAATCCCTCCAAACTCCAGATTAAGTGATAGGCTGTTACTACAAGAGAAGCAAACATAAAACATTTTCAGCCATAGTTTCAGGCATAACATAAGCTGTGGCATAGACCCAAATATCCTTTAGAAAAGCCAAGTGGAGAAATACTCCCACGTTTCAGTTGCAACGGCTCTTTTCCATGAGCTGCTTTCTTTCTGAAGCTCTTTGTGGTTGTGGGTCTTTTATGAGCATGAGAACAAAGGAATCCTTTTACTCTGCAAGGTCCCTTAGCCCCGTCCGACACCTTTGGGCCCCTGAGCCTCGTTGGGTATGTTATTTTTCCCTTTTACAAAAAAAGCATAACACAAAAATAATAGCAAGGAAATCAATTAAATCATAACGGAACAAAACAATGAGGTGAAAGAGTTACGGGGTCATGAGAGACATTAAAAATCACAGATATCAATATCTTTTTCTTATGGGAAGAATAGAATAAATTGGGCCACATAAAGTTCCATTTCCTTCATGAAAAAAAGGAAGCGTGGCTTCTCTTTTGAGAGCTTACATTTATGGATGTGGCATCTGACAAGGAGTAAAAGCCAACAGATGAGGTACTGCTCTCGTATTTCTTACAACCAAATAAGATGACAAATACAAATATATAGAAATATAAATTAAAATAAAAATTTCTGAGACCATCTTGTTAGAGGTAAAACCAGAATGCTTTTACCAAAATGCTTTTCCATGACACCTGCGTAAAAGTACAAAACCAAAATAAATGGCATCTAAATCGCTTTTATAGTTTTATTGGAAGTTTGGTGATTAAATCTATGGATTCATGTAAAGGAAACCACCACCTTGTTTGTAAGGACCAAATCCTTTCCACTCAGTGTCCTTAACAAAACCTTGCTGGGTCCGCTGCCAGATAGGCGAGAGTGTTTGATGACGCAGAACGTCAGAATTAAGATCTCGCGATACTTCGTCTGGGCATTGCTTTATAAGAACTGGCTCGCCCTTGTCCCCTCCGTTCGTCCTCAGTGCAGGATAACGAAGCATCGATTTTCTCTGCTTCCGTTAACTACAAGCCGTGTTTTCTTTTATTTCTCTGAGCAGCACCTAAGATCGCTTATTGTCACTATAACACGACGAGGGTTACACCGGAAGCTGTGAAGTTTTAAGAGGTAGGTGTTCTTATTTGACCTAATCGCGATCGTCACCCCTATTTCTAGTAGCCTCTTAGCTAACGTTAGCCGTCCTGCTAAGATCAGTCAACCGGCAAGGATCACGATGGGCCCGGCTAACGATAGGAAAGCCTGGCTTACACTTTTTATGTCTCAGAACGATCTCATCGCGAAATTTATTACCATCGGAGATACATAAGGTATGATTGTTGCGCAACTTTTGCGCAAAAAATGGTGAGTCAAAACAGGGAAATACCCGTTAAACCAGTGAATTTATTTAAAGTGTTGAGGGTTTAATAAATAAATTTTTATTGTAACACCGGTTGAGTAGAGATGGGTAGACCTTATGAATAAACATAAATCATGTCCATAATTATCCTAAAGTAGCGTTGTTTAGGTAGAGCGCTACTGTTTTTAGTGTAGCCCGGAGACGCCCATGAGTTCAGTCAAAGTAAGGACTGTAGGACAACTCGGGTATAAGCAGGGGTATTTAATCAGACAGAAGACAGAAGTTTCATTATTAATAACAATAATAATCTTCATCTTTCGGCAGTAGTACTTTGAGTAGCTTTAAATAAGTTTTAGAAGTGCTCGACAAATAATGTGGGAAACATTTTTAAAGGCATATAAATAAACACAGAAACAAAGACTAGCTTTTCTTTTCTTTGTTTGGAACATCGGCATTACTTTTATGTTATGTACATACTGATCTCTATCTGGTGGGTATATAAGGGAAAGAGCAGCTTCAATGCACCACATTAGTCACTGTTAGATTTCTCTGGAACTTCATAGGGAGCAAAGTTCAGGTGTGGGTGTCCTACCTGGGAACTGGTTTCTGTTGGAGAAAGGTTATGACCCAGCTATGAGCAAACACTGCAGGCTTCTTAAAGTAACACTTGACTATTGTGAGTGTAGCCAAACGTGTGGGCTCGTACGAGTCTTTCAGCTTTCACCTATTATATCAGTGGCTCAGTGAACTCATCTCACCTGCCTTTGAAAGTCTCAGGTAATCAGATCTCATTCTCATTTGTTTTTGTTTTTCAAAATCTAGATTTAGCTGAACCATGTAGGAGTGTTTGACCATAAACGGCATTTTCTCACTTTCTTGACCTATGTTGTTAAACAGGTTTTTGCAACAGACAGGCTTTTTCTTCTGAAAAGCCTTCTTTCCTTTCTTTTATGGGACAAAGACATTATCTACACTGTCTGCAGGACATGTTTCACATAAGTTTTCTCTTTCTCCTTTAGAACTCAAGACAATCATCGTCATCACCGCTGCTGATTATGGATGTAATAGTGCGCCGCTGTCCTTTCTTGGCTCGCATGCCCCAGGCCTTTCTCCAGCAGTCCAAAAAGACGCTGGTGACGTATGCCCAGCGATGTCCCATCATGATGGAGCTGGCTGCAAAACCTATGGCCCCTTCAATGGCACGTGCCCTCTGTTCCTCCTCATCCTCCTACCAGAAGCCTGAGAATACTGTGTCTGCCGGTGAGGGTGATAAAGATGGTGGTCATACTGGCTATTCTAATCAACACTACAGCTGTGTTATATTTAGTCAGATAAATCATGTAATTATAGAATTATTGATAAATGTGCAGCCCCCAAAAAGGAGGTGGAGTCCAAGCTGCCAGCTGGCCACCCTATGCCACCTCCGGGACAGATGAAGGCCTCCAAATGCCCTTTCCTGGCTGCTGAGATGAGCCAGAAGAACAGTGGCGTAGTCCGTCAGATTGGCATAGAGTTCCAAGAGGATGTACAGGAAGTCCGCACTGTGAAGAAAGGTGAGGTTTTTTTTTTGTTGTTGTTGTTTTTTTCTTTTTCTTTGAGAACTAAATCAGTTTTGCATAGTTTCGTACAATATTTAATAGCAGTTTGTTTTTGTCCTGACAGAAGTGCCTGCTGACCAACTAAAGCAGCCAAACCTGGCCAGCACTACTGAAGGAGAAACCACATTAATGAAAACCCTCCTGAAACAGCGACCTAAGAAAGTCAGCCACCTGCTTCAAGACAACTTACCAGCAACAAGTAGGTTTTATTTTGATAGTTTAACCACACTGTCCTACAAGCCTGTGATTAACCTAGCTACTGTCTACCTTACTATGACAATCTTCTTTTTTTATTTGCGAGTATGTTTTGGTGTTTTTGCACACGGGTGTAGTCTTTCCTCACATTAAAGTTACTCCATCAGTTGCAGTACTGTAGCAACACTAAGCCACATTAAGCAACTTTTACCTTCCTTGTCTCTTCCAGCGGCCCGCTTCCAGTACGATGCGTTTTTTGAGAAGAAGATCGAAGAGAAGAAGAACGATCACACGTACCGCGTGTTTAAGACCGTGAATCGTCGGGCCACCGAGTTCCCGATGGCTGACGACTTCACAAGCTCTTTACAAGAAAAGCGTGACGTGTCGGTTTGGTGCAGCAACGACTACCTGGGCATGAGTCGACACCCTCGAGTCGTGCAGTCCATCATGTGAGTAACTGAGTAGTTAATCCAGTTTCATGGGTCAAGGTGTGTTGACGTGTCTACCTTCCCTGATTGCTTTTTACCTTTTGTCCCTCTGTGAGAACTAAGTTTGGAGAGAAACCAGCTCAGAGCATAATTACATGATGCAACCTGGAACCCTTTGGTGATACTGGCCATTATTTGTGTGGGTGTTGAGTTGGACATGGATCACACCTAAACCTCATGTGTCACGATGATGGTGTTGTTTTTCCTTCTCCTCCCCCTGCCCCAGCTTGTTTGAGCTTGCATACAAGTCTGCAGCATTTTAATGAGCAACTGTTTGTCTCTTTCCAGGGATACTTTACAAAAACATGGTTCGGGGGCAGGAGGTACCAGGAATATCTCTGGGACCAGTAAATTCCATGTGGAGCTAGAACAAGAGCTGGCTGACCTTCACAAGAAGGATGCGGCGCTGCTGTTCACCTCCTGCTTTGTTGCCAATGACTCCACCCTCTTCACCCTTGCGAAGATGCTGCCTGGTATGCAGAAGGAAAAACTTGGTGTATTTAACAGTAATTCGAACCTCCTGTAAGCGTGTTTGGTCTCATTGACGGTTTCCTCTCCTCTGAACACTTTTAGGTTGTGAAATCTACTCTGACGCAGGTAACCACGCCTCAATGATTCAAGGTATCAGGAACAGCGGCGCTAAGAAATTCATTTTCCGCCACAATGATGTGGCCCATCTTCGAGAGCTCCTGGAGAAAGGAGATCCCACAAAACCAAAGATCGTGGCTTTTGAGACCGTCCATTCCATGGATGGTCAGTTTCTAATTACTGCTTCACTGCTGTTGGATAAATGTTAATATTTCTATTTTTTTTTTTTTTTTTTTAAACTTTCTCTTACTGCGTGTGTCCTGGAAAATATTACTGTTCTTGCAAAATCAATAATTCATTCAAACTAAGTCATGAAGTGCTCTTTAAGAAGCAAAAAACAAGTCTGACCAGGTTTGTGTGCCTTTCTTTCTGTAACACAGGTGCCGTGTGTCCGCTGGAGGAAATGTGCGACGTGGCCCACGAGTTTGGCGCCATCACCTTCGTGGACGAGGTTCACGCTGTGGGCCTCTACGGCTCCAGAGGGGGGGGCATCGGCGACAGGGATGGCGTCATGGACAAGATGGATATCATCTCGGGAACTCTAGGTAAGTGCGCAATCTCTACTAAAAAAAAAAAAAAAATGTAGAGCTTGCTGCTGCTGTACTGTTTCATTTCTTTTTTTCGAACCAAATAACTGCCACTGGTTAGTGGAACTCGTATAGCTTGATTGTTTGAATTAGACTGAGGATCAGGCCTCAGCCGTGTCATCCAATATACCAGAGGGCTGAAAAGAATCTGGAGCAGCTCTGTTGTTGCTAGGAGACTACAGGCTCTTGTTGTGCTCCTATGGAATTACTCAGATTGCGTGTCACTGTCAGACTGAGGGGACAATTATTTCCAACTCAAGAGCACTACAGCTCCTGCACAGCTGACATTTCAGGCGGTTCTAGTTTGAGATTACAATGGCTGTAAATTTATTTTTATTTATTTATTTATTTTAAGACCACTGGCTCCGTAATGTTGAACGAGAGGAGTTGTAATAATCAGCGTTATGTTCTTTTCTAGGGAAGGCCTTTGGCTGTGTGGGTGGCTACATTGCGAGTACCACCGCCCTGGTGGACACAGTGCGTTCCTACGCCGCTGGTTTTATCTTCACCACCTCTCTGCCCCCGATGCTTCTAGCCGGAGCCAGGGAATCGATCCAGATCCTTAAAGGGGAAGAGGGGCGCTCGCTGAGACTTAAACACCAGCGCAACGTCAAGCTCCTCCGGCAGATGCTGATGGACTCTGGGTTGCCTGTTGTGCACTGCCCCAGCCACATCATCCCTGTCCGGGTAATCTACGATTGAATTGATTGTGTGGAACTTGAAAAGCAGATGAAGTCACAACGGCTCGATTCTCATGGCGCGTGTGTCTCTTTGGTATAATTAGGTTTCGAATGCTGAGAAAAACACGGAGGTGTGTGACATCATGATGCGTCGCCATAACATCTATGTGCAGGCCATCAACTATCCCACCGTTGCCAGGGGAGATGAGCTGCTGCGCATTGCCCCAACCCCTCACCACACCCCCGAGATGATGAAATACTTTGTTGGTAAGCTGACAAAGTAACACGTTTCACTTGAAATACTTGATAGTGTATAAGAAGGCTACAACAAGTTAAACAGTATTTATGTCTTAATTTGATCGAACTGAACTGTGTAGCTGTTTATGCAAAAGTTACATTACATGAGTAACTTCATCCAACCTGTAACAAACTGTACTTTTCTATCATTGAAGTAAAACTGACCTCTCTTTATCTGTTTTCCCCCTTTCAGAGAGGCTGGAGCAAACATGGAAGGAGGTGGGCCTGGAGCTGAAGCCCCACTCATCAGCAGAGTGCACCTTCTGCCAGCAGCCACTACACTTCGAGGTGATGAGCGAGCGAGAGAAGTCTTACTTCAATGGGCTCAGCCACCTCATCTCAGCCTGCGCATAACACTAATCACCCACTGCAGTCTGAAGACAGCGCGTCCACGCTTAAGCCCCATTCCTCTGTCACTATCGTAGAATGTATTAATTATCTTTAATAATTTGTCCTGCACATATTTAAAATTATCTATGTTCAGATGGTCTATATACTGCAAATAAAATATGGGAAAGAATCTCTGTGTGTGTTTGGTTTTTGAAAGTGTTTATAAAGATGTGAGGAGTGGCAAGAAATGAGTGGGATGCACTCAGTTTTCTTTTTACTGCCCTAGGATTCAAGGCCACTGTTAAGTTAATTTCTTCATTGGGCTGTTGTATAAACTGATTAAATGTGGCTCCGATGACACTGTGCTATCATGCTCAGTCACATGGGTTTTTTACTGATGGGTAAAATGATAACTGAATAAAGCTACAAAAATGGGTCACATTAATTGGACATGCTTGGCAGATGCCAGGTTTTTGATTTTTTTTTTTTTTTTTTTAAACTGTTGCTGATAATTTGATCCAATTATGTCTAGTCCACTGGCCTGCTTGTGCTTGTGAGAAAAGTGGAACACTGAAAAATGTCTTGTTGCAGTTTTGTTTTTTTGTTTTTCTTTACTTTTTTTTTTAAAAACACTTTAGTTAAAGTATACAAAATTAGATAGACATAAAATTTACATACACTTACGTATACAAAATCATGATCATATACCATACATTAAGAAAAAAAAAAAGGAAAACAAAGGAGGAAAGTCAAGCATCTGAGTCAACTAAAAACTTAAATTTACAATTTCAATACATCCCAAGGGAAAACTTTTGCAAGTTTCAGATCGATTGTTCTCCTTCTCCATAGATCTGTAATGATATGTTTACTCACCACATCACTACTTATCTTTTGTTCTATCACTCCTTTGGCACGGGTTTTCCAAATATGGGTGTTTATTACACACATTATCAACCAAAAGAGTCTCCTTTTGTCTTCACCCATTTTTTCTTTAAACAAACCATATTTAACTGCTTTAATATTAACATCAACGTCATAACCAATTTCTGTCATCTTCTGCCTTATCTCAGTTGTCCTATAATTTGTTTTCCTATAAAACGTTTTGCTTTACCATAGCACACAATCCTGTCATGACACTTTGTAACGAGCAAGACATTTGGTACTTCATTAGTTTTATCAGGTACTGCAGTATAATAATGCACTGATTTTGTTGTTGGTTATGTGTACGCTGCTTTAGGCGTGTTGGTTTGAATGTGTGAGCCTCCTTATGAGCAATCAGATATATTATAAATGAAGTCCTGTTTTTATAATCGCTCTTAGAAATATCTATTTAGTGACTTAAGACCACAATAAAATAATTTCTCTTTCTCTATCTGGTGAAATCTTACTGTGTGTAGAGAACCTACTAACCTACTTTCCCATGGATTCACATGGAGATGACATAGATAAAGCTGTAAGACCTAGATTCACAGAATAAAGGAGGTCACAATGACAATGATACACTCAAAATTGGCACACATACCCATTTTCTTTGGGTCCACATAAGCCTCGGACTATGCATCAAAACAGGCAATGTGACCGACACAGGCACAAACAGGAAAACGTATTTATTGTCATATTTTTCTAACAGATTCTGATAAAAATCAGGATATGAAGGTTTAATCTCAGTCTTGAAAAGGTCAATTATAATAGCTTTTCTAACATAGCTGTCTCATCAAAACCAGAGATACACTGAAAATGGAAGTGGGAACCACTACTTTTAGTTGTTACAAGAAATTGTAGCCGTCACTGCTTTACACAAATGGCTCACTTCCACTTTTGAGCTGACTTTTTGTTACAATTCGGACAAGAGCTGATGGAAAGTTACAAAAACCAAAACCTGTATGTACTGAGCAAGAAGTCTTCCAGACCTCGGGGAGGTGCAGTGCTATACCTATCAAAAAAGATTTATGTGAAAGTGTTCGAACTCTTCTTCACATCTGTGAACCTACAGTGGCGCAAAAAAAAAAAAAATGGCACAAAATCAAAAGGCCATTAGCTGAGGCAGTAAGAGCTAACTGGTTTTAGATGAAAAATATGTCAAATATATCAAAATATTAAGAAAATCATAGACTACAAAGTACTGTATATATATCTAATAATGTGTGGACCTCCTAGGTTCAGTCTTTTTCTACTTGTACTGTAATAAACTTTTTTTTTTTTTTTTTTTTTTTTTTTCTACTGTACTGTAATAAACTTTAATGTTTAAATCATTACTTGCTAACTGAGGCCGGTAGGCCCATTGCACAATCTAACCTTAGGTTAAGACTGGTGGGTTGTCCACCTGTCCTGAGAAGATTGTGACATTGTGTTTGCACAGACCTGAATACTCCAGACCAGCGCACTACCAAAAGACTTGCTTACGATAGCTAATAATAAGTTATCAAGTTCACCTGAGGCTGCTTACCTATGGAAGCAGTAAGGGTGGCTTAATTTTTCACACGACTGCATTTCTCTACCATAGGAGGAAATACTGGTTCACTAAGTGATCATTTGTTGAATAATAAGTGTAACATATTTTAACAATACAAGGCTAAATCATGATAAGGTTCAGGAACACGGGAATATTGTTCATCATACTCTTACTGAACTTCCCGGAGGAACCCACCTGAGGGTTTTTTTTATAACACAGCATGTACTGAGTGTTTGACCCTTTAGCTATTTTTTTGTTCCATCAACCATGTAACACCATGTAACTCAGACATACAAACACACGCACTCACACCCACTTGCCCATAAAACACACGCACATAAACTGTAGATGTGTCTTCAGTCATTTCTGTATGTTCTCCTTTTTATTACAGTGCATGAACCGATATCGATTTTCCACTGCTGTGCATTTCTTCTACACTCAACAGCATCTCTAAAAAACAGTGTGTAGAAACAAAATCTTCCCCCTTCATGGGATTGTTTAGCATTTCTTTTGATCCATGATTAGTGCAGAGGTCTTCTTAGTCACAGTTTCATGGGGTTTTTTTTTCTTTCTTTCAGTTTGTTTAACTGACGTGTACACGTATAAGTCACTGTTTATATTTTGGATCCAGTGCCTCGTTTAAAGGACAAACATTTCGTTTTTTTGTCTGAAGGTTTACTGCAATTCAAAACTGAGCTATATTTCCATGGCCTCTGACTCATGCATGGCTGCCAGACTCTCAGACAGCAGACAAAAGCAGGAGCAGTGAAACCCAGGGCAGGCTAACACTGGGAGTTAAGAAAGGGTCACAGACTTCTCACATTCACTGATTCATTCCATCTGCTCGTAACTCCACTTTGGAAACCCCAGAATGAGAAACCAGACAGATACTTAGAAACAAATTTCTTTTGTGTTAACTTGAGATTTTAAGCTAAATACATTCAGTGAACATATACCGAGACTGAATTCGACTGAAGTTTATTTGTGCTGAAAACAGAAACTGTTTAAACTGAATAAAATGTTTGCTAGTTTTTGTAGGTGTGGTAGCTTTTTAGCGACTTCCTGTGTACAATTCTAGTTACTTGCACTGAACCAGTGGAGGGATTAATTTAAAAAAAAAACTCACAGTATGGCAAAGGACCAGGATACACCATGTTTCAACATCGAGGATTAATTGTGGTATGAAACCACATGCTCTTTTCCAATAAGATCTCATTTTACAAACCATTAGCCAGTAGGCCAGTCACAGTCAGACGTGTCCTCTCTTGTTATACCTGCTTTATTGTTGATGTTTTGGAAATGGTGTGATGCTTATTTCAAGCAGGACTAAAATAACCTTTTTTTTTTCTCTCACACACATATCTAATATAATATATATTCTTTGTTATATAATATACTAATAAATCGATTTGTATTTATTAGGTAGCTTTATCTTCTTCTGCTGCTATATTTTGGTAAGTTGAAATTGTTGAAATTATTTAGAAAGTTTAAAGTTTAAGTCTTGTGGGTTTGTGTTTTTTAAAATCACAGCCGATACCATTCGTATAATTGTGCCGATGCCCAAATGTGGCCACTGAGGGTTAAGGGAAACAAAATAGCTATCAAGTAGGCTTTAAAGCGTATAATGCTCTGGCTGTTGAAGAGACAAAATTGAATTAAAAGGCAGTTTGCTATCATTTCTCAGAAGAGCAAAAGTGGTTAGCTCCATGATGACCTCAACAACTGAATGAACGCCAGCGTCTCTCTCTGCTACAGAAAGCACTGAGAGCTGAAGGACAATGACTGTGTTTTAGACAAACAAGCAAAATCATGCAGTTTCTCAATAAACTATCCACCTCCATGTCCTTGTGTGGCTGTCTGCTACAGTATGAAGTTGATTAGAATAATTACAATGGGATTCAATTTCAAAGCTTTGAACGATGCTCTGGTTTTTGGGCAGTGACTCTTATTGCAGGTGGATTTTGAAAACAATGCGTCCTTTATTATGACTGCAGTGTCTGTCATCTGTCAAGATTAGTCTTTCTTGAAATGTAACATGAGCACATTTTTCCTGGATTCACTGAATAAGAATAGATAAAAGCTGCTTTATTGGAAGCATATCAGACGTCATGCTGCTCAAAGAGGCCGATTGTCACTGTAAAAGCAAAAAAAAAAAAAAAATAGTGCTCTAATGTTTAATAAAAATGATATGCTGTTCAAGCAAAGCTCATGTTTTGGCTGGTTTTCACTCTGCTTTATCTGCCTTAATGTTCCCATCGGGGTCAAGATAACTGTACATCCTTGGGCCTCCTGGAATGTTACCATGTGACCACCTCACTGTTTCATCTACAAGGGCATGAGTGCACGTGTCCGTATGGACTTAATGCTATTATATGCATGTAAAAAGATCCTTTGAAGATTCAGATAAAGGGAGATGTGCTATGTTACAGATGTTAATGCATTCGCTGTGCTCTAAAGTGTTGAAGGCTGTTTGGCCATGCTGTACGTAAACCCGAGAATTGACAGTTTATACTTTGACTTTCTTTTTTGACTGATTGAGTTCCCATAAAAAAATTTTTGTGGTGGAATCCTGCATTATATAACTCACAGATGTCATTTAAACTTTACTGGGACTCCATTTATATTGATTACAATAATTGATGTCCAGTTTGACTACAGGTTTGAGCCATAGACTCAGCACTAAAAACTAAAACATTAGAAATTACATTTTGAGAAGCATTACTGACCTGAGCTGACTACATTTATTAAAAACTTTATTAATATTTTATAATAATCACTAAGTCACACTTATGAATGACCTCCTTATGATTTGCTTCAACTCCTTTCATGCATTTGACCAATGAAACGAAATCGGAGGCATCTTCCAACAAAAATTTAAATTCTTTGCAGGTTTATTTTGATGTTTAAAGCTTGTTTCGTGCTTATTGATGCAACCCTTAATGACACGTTTTGTCTCTGTTTATATAGAGAGAGACGTGTTTTGACACAGTTTTTCCAAGGGTAGCTGCATAAGAAGAGATCGCCCCGGCTAACTTCTGAGGCACACCCAGTTATTTTGTGCCATAAGCAGTTTTTAAAAGGACCTCCAAGTATGCTTTCAAGGGGTGAAGAGTTGAGAGGAATGTTTAGAGAAAGAAATGACGTCAGACAAGTAACTTAACTGTTGTGGGGTTTCCACAGTGAAGTTGATTATACTGTTGCTGACTCATTTAGTTCACATGGGTGGGCAACTTTGAGTCACAAAAAGTTACAATACCCATGGATGGTTTTGCTACACAGCAGATGAAAATCCATGGAAACCTTATTTATACATTCTGTGGAAATTCATACTGGTATGTAAAGTGTCAAACGGTAACAGTGACCTCACTGTAAATAAGTAGCAAAGGGATGGTTTCACACAGACGGTCCCTCGTGAAGACTGATCTAGAATGGACAGAGTTCATGCTCAACAGCTGGATATTCCTCTTTGCCTTTTTACGTTTACTGTCCTTGGTCAGAAGCACCTCCACAGGCAGATTAGAGGCCATCTTAGACAAAACAGCGATAACACATCAAAACATGTAACTCAGATATGCAAACACACGCACTCACACCCACTTGCCCATAAAAACACACACACATAAGTGTTGCAACCTTCACCTGTGTCAGACTTAGCCTTTGGCTGCACAGGAACAAGGATGTATAAAGGTTATATATCATCAGTCACTGTGACTCTACATTACAGGCTTCGCTGGTAACCCTGTAGCCTTTTCTCCAGAGCTTTTTTTCTCAGACATCCTCGTTTTGCATTCCCACACTAATTTATGGGGAGTAAAAAAGTGCAGTAGTGTAAATATCGAAACAAGTTGCAACCTTAATTATGAAAAAAGAAAAAATACAATGAAAAATGTGTGTTTGACAAACATGAGGCACACAGTTTACTCAATAAATCAAGAGCAGCTGGCCTTCTTAGATGGGGAGGGTTTCTGTCCATGTTTAAATCCGCTGCACACACGCTTCACAAAGGATTGTGTGTTTGATTGCATGTTTGCATGGACAGAGAAAGAGCATTGTTATATTCAGAGTATAGAGTGTATGCTTGTGCGTGACACCGGGGGCTGATGAACGGATAACAGCCACAGCAGGAGATTCTTGGCTGAAGTCAGTCGTTCCATTTCCTCCCTGTAGGCCAAGCAACACATCATTCTTCAGCATTAAAGGTCTGCTGATAAGAAGCTCCAATTACACAAATCTGTCATGTAGCTAAATCCCTCATAACCTTGGAAAACAGCATGTGTTTACTAACCTGTGCGCATTTGTTTGATTTTAAGATCAAAAAAAGGTATTTTCAGCAGACTGTCAAAGTGTCCTGACCGCTAAACTCTATGTGGTTTAACTGTGTTGTGAGTTGTCTGATAACACTGTGGATGAAAAGGCGGCAACTTCCTGGCTTGACTTTGTTCCACACCCTGTCTGTGCTTCTCCATGCCACCAACTAGCTGCTATACTATGCTGGTAAAATTTTTAAAAAGACCCTGAGCCTCAACCCATGTTTTTATTTTTTTAATTTGTGCCACTGTGAATCATTTCCTGAATGATCTATTAGGGTGTTGCATCTGTGTGGACAGTAATCCTCATTACTGTCGCTCATTTGGCACTGTCCGGTTTAACAAGCATGAAACAACAAGGAAGTTGGTTGGGAAAATAATCAAGTGAATTTCCTGAATTCTTTTAGGCCATCACAAAGGCGAGGCTATTCTTCCTGCTAAACTTCTCAGAAGACACTTTGTTATTCAAAAGAATTACTTATTATTGAAGCTCTCCTAAAACGCATTGTGATTGTTTGAGTTTAAAGTCCTTGTTACGCCCCTAGTCTAGGCGGGTAGGGACGCACATAAGGTTGGAGGAGAGAGA
The DNA here is from genome assembly GCF_963969265.1 of Rhamphochromis sp. 'chilingali'. Lineage (NCBI taxonomy): Eukaryota > Metazoa > Chordata > Actinopteri > Cichliformes > Cichlidae > Rhamphochromis > Rhamphochromis sp. 'chilingali'. Next base: position 21,680,949 of record NC_137936.1, read on the forward strand.
GACAAATCCCCGCCCTGGTTCCCAAGCCAAACATCCAAACCAGTTGTGAGTAAAAAAAGTGATTTTATTTAAGGACAAGAAGCATAGCTCCAGGGTGAGCCCAGGCCAAAATAATAAACAAAACCAACTAAGTCCCACCAGAAAAGACTAACTAAACCCTAAGAAAGAAAAAAGAACAAACAAATGACAGAGCTATCCCTCGCTCCCTGACCAAGAAAACAGGAGAAAACTATTCCAAAAGAAAAGGCAGCTCACCCCTTCCGCTTCAGCCCACGAGTGCCTAAGCTCTCAGCTAATGCACTAGGAGCGGCTTTTACAATTCACACTCCCACAAATACACAAGATAAACACAGGCTGGGAAAACCAGGGTCAGGACTGCGACGGCTGTCAGGCTACTCGCTCGTTCCACACTCTCTCTCTCTCTCTCCCTGTAGATCTGTCAGAGCGGCTTTTTGAATGTGGTCACCTGTTCCATGGTCCAATCAGCTGCTCACTACTCTTCATTAGGGGAGGGACCTGTAAAGAGTCTTAAACACAGTAAAGAGACACAGAACAAACAGCCCACACAGTGTTCTTATGGCCACAGCCGTAACACCCCCCTTCCCAAAATCAAAGACATCTCCTTTGTAGATGTTTTGGACAGTCATGTTTAAGGGAAAACACGGGATAGGGCATCCGCTAACACATTCTCTGTGCCCTTTTTATGACGGATTTCCAAATTGAAGTCCTGCACCAGGAGGGACCACCTCATCAGCCTTTGGTTCGAGTTCCGCATCCGCATTAGGAATACCAAGGGATTGTGGTCGGTATAAACAATCACAGGCGAGGGACTGCCACCGACATACACCTCGAAATGCTGCAATGCAAACAGCAGTGAGAGGGCCTCTTTCTCAATCGTGCTGTACCCTCGCTGATGGACATTGAATTTCTTTGAGAAATAGCCGATTGGGTGATCCACACCATGATGGTCTTCCTGCAGCAATACGGCACCTGCCCCGTTTGCACTGGCGTCCACTTCCAACTTAAAAGGGCGTGCAAAATCAGGGGCGGCCAGCACTGGCGCACTGCACAGGAGAGTCTTAACAGCCCGGAACGCACTCTGACACGCAGAGGTCCACACAAAAGGTCTCAACACACTAGTGAGGCTAGTGAGAGGTGCGACCACGTCCGCGAAGTTTTGACAGAAACTCCGGTAGTAGCCCACCATGCCGAGGAAACGGCGAAGCTCACGCCTAGTCTGAGGGGCAGGAAAATCCAGTATGGCCTGGATTTTGGCCGAGATAGGGCGCACTTGCCCCTGACCCACCTGCTTTCCTAAGTACGTTACCATGGCTTTACCAAAATCACACTTGGCGAGGTTGAGGGTGAGGGATGCCCTTTCCAAGCGATGGAACACATCAGTGAGTGTCTCCATATGCTCTGACCAGGTGTCTGAATAGACGACAATGTCATCCAAATACACTTCACACTTGCAGACGCTGCCCAGCACGATATTCATGAGCCGTTGAAATGTGGCGGGAGCGTTGCGCAACCCGAAAGGCATGACAGTGTACTGGAGAAAATGGTCAGGAGTAACAAAAGCAGAGATTTCGGCCGCACGTGATGTTAGGGGAACTTGCCAATAGCCCTTTAACAAGTCCAGCTTGGTAACGAAGGTCGCAGAACCGACCCTATCAACACAATCCTCCATTCTGGGCAGAGGATAGGAGTCAGGCTTGGTCACACTGTTCACCTTCCGAAAATCTGTACAAAACCGTGGGGTCTTATCCGCTTTAGGCACTAGGAGACATGGGGAACTCCACGCACTAGAGCTAGGGACAGCAAGACAATTCTCCAACAGATAAGAGACTTCTGTCTGGAAAAGAGCACGCTTAGTGGGATTCACCCGGTAGGCATGCTGTTTGATTGGAGGATGGTCCCCCACATCGATATCATGCTCCAACACGGTGGTACAGGATGGAGTGTCCGAGAAAAGATTAGGATGATTTTCAATCAACCGACACACGTCATTTCGGACATCATCGTCTACCCCAGTTAAATGTGACCTTAAATCACGTAGGATTTCAGAATTCCTAAGTCGTGCGCAGCCCACAGCACAACCGAAAACCAAATCGTCACCTACTGGGTCATACCGAGTTTCGGAAACCGGCACCCCCACAGTCGCAACTGTTGACACACCACCAGCAAAGTAGGGCTTCATCATATTAATATGACACACACGGCACTTTTTCCTTCGCTCTGGGGTGTCGATGACATAATCCGTGTCACTCAATTTCGCCTGCACTGTATACGGACCACTGAACTTGGCCTGGAGGGAAGATCCAGGGACCGGTAAAAGTGTTAAAACTTTATCACCAACCTCAAATTTTCGCTGCACAGCCTTCACATCAAACTTCCTCTTCATCCTACCTTGTGTTGCACTGAGAGCATCCCGTGCAATTGCGCACGCTTTATGCAAACGCTCTCTGAAAGAGCTCACATAGTCTAACACATTTTCCTTAGGGGCAACAGTGTCGGACAGGAAGTTCTCCTTAAGCAATCGCAAGGGGCCACGCACTGTGTGACCGAACACCAGCTCAGCAGGGCTAAATCCTAACGACTCCTGCACACTTTCTCTCACTGCTAAAAGAAGCAGCGGCAACCCCTCATCCCACTCCTTTTGAGACTCAAGGCAAAATTTCCGCATCATCGATTTCAATGTCTGATGAAACCGCTCGAGCGCACCTTGCGACTCCGGATGATAGGCACTAGATTTCCGATGTTTAATGCCAAGTGACTGCAAAACCTGAGCAAAAATCCTAGACATGAAATTAGAGCCTTGGTCAGTTTGAACAGCTTTTGGTAAACCAAAAATAGAGAAAAAGTTCACCAATGCCTTAACAACTGGTTTAACCTTAAGGGTGCGCAACGGAATTGCCTCGGGAAAACGGGTAGCAACACACATCAGAGTCAAGAGGTACTGGTGACCCGATTTTGTTTTAGGGAGCGGACCAACGCAGTCGATGAGGATGTGTTCAAAAGGTTCCCCTAAAACTGGAATAGGGTGTAATGGAGCGGGTGGAATGACTTGGTTAGGCTTACCACTAATCTGACAGGTGTGACAAGAACGACAATACTGAGCAACGTCATTCTTCAATCCTGGCCAAAAGAAATGAATGAATGCGGTGATAGGTTTTCCTAATACCTAAATGTCCAGAAAAACTGTCATGGGCAAGACCAAGAACTTTGGGTCGGTACTGTTGAGGCACCAGAACCTGTTTAAACACATTCCAACCCAAATCACCAGCTGTAGGCGGATACCAAGTACGCATCAACACGTCATCCTCGACACTATAAACACGAGGGTACTGGTCGCTAGAGTTGGCAGCGGAAAAACAACTCACAAGAGTTGGGTCACTCTGCTGTGCCGAAACCAACTCCTTTTTGTTGATTTCCAAAGACAGTTGAGGTGTCACTGATGGGCTAATAGGCAGCATCGCCTCAGAGTCGCCCGTCAGTGGAACACGGGTTTCAGATTCAGACTCCGGCCCACCACCAGCACAGAGAAAAGAATCAGATAAATCCACGTCACCGTACTTGCGCCTATGCGCACGAGTTACCGCGCAAGCAGGAAAAACAGAGGAGGAATGCTCCTCAGCGACAGGGTTAGGTAATGAAATATCAGGCACCGGTATCTCAACCACTCTCGGGGTAGAAAACACTTTTCCGTTAGCCAAATCATTCCCCAGAATCATCGCAACTCCGGGCACTGGCAACTGGTCGCGCACGCCAACCGGTACCGAACCCGAAACGAGCGGCGATTGAAGAAACACATTGTGCAGTGGCACACGTAGTACATCCATTTTTACACCCCAGACAAGAGCATCCGAACCACAAAAAGAGTCATCAGAAAAAGGTAGAATACCCTTCAAAATAAGAGTCTGCGCGGCCCCAGTGTCACGCAGAATCATGATCGGCACCCGATCCTCCTCTTTTTCATTCAACGAAACAAACCCCTCCGACACAAAAGGGCGGTAGCTCTCATCAAAGCCTTCACTTCCCACTCCATTGCTAGGTGAAGTGGAAGCTGACTTTGAGTTCAAAGTCCTCTGCAAGTAGAATCTGCACAAAAGAGGAAAAACTTTAGTACTTGCAAAATGAAATATAGCTTTAACACAGAGATAAAAATGACAACATGAGCTATCAAATCGTTCACTTTCTACATTCACAATCTTTTTTTTTTTTTTACCGTGAACCTTTGAACCTGCTCACTTAGGATGATATTGAATCTAATTGTAATCTAATTGTATGGATGCCACATACAGCTGCTATCTGTCTGTACAATGCTGAGGCGAGATAGCACTATTAAATCAAGGGTTCTCCTGTCAGATTTCTTTTATACACAGTTTTTGATCGTTTTAAAATAAAAAAATAGAATAGAATAGAATAAATAGAATAAATAAAATGTATACAAACCAGTATGTTTTACACAGTAGTCTTTTTAAAATAAATCGACAAATGTCTAAGGCTGCATCGTACCACATGTGTGAATAAAAAGTGTGGACATTTCCTTATTAATTTAAACAAACATAACAGAGACAGCAAGGAAATGTGTCTTTGGTTGATTGTTTCTTTGTTGTAATGACACTTCCTGGCAATAAATCTTATACTAGCTATCACCAGCTTGGTAACACACACTGCTGTGGGATGGGTTCCCATTTGTCAACCAGCATTTGTAATAAGTCAGCCAGTGTGGTTGTATTGGTCACGGAAGACTGTACTTCCTGAGAATTCTCAGGAGGAATAACATCACACAGAGACTGCTGGTGTCCTTCTACAGAGCCACCATTGAGAGTGTTCTAACTTACTGCATATGCATCTGGTACACTAGCTGCACAGGGGCTCAGAGGAAAGCACTCCAAGGGATCATTAATACCGCCCAAAAGATCACTGGCTGCCCTCTCCCCACACTGGAAGTTCTACACAACGCCCACTGTTTTAAAAAGGCCCAAAACATCATAAAAGACACCTCACATCCTGGCCACTCCCTGTTCGAACTGTTGCCCTCAGGCAGACGGTACAGGGCAATCAGAGCAAGGACTAATAGACTCAAACACAGCTGTTATCCAACTGCAATAACACATCTGAATACTACAAAAAAATGTCCATCACGCCACTCTTGTGTTAATCTATGCACGGTCTGAAGCATGTGTGTGGGAATGTATGTGAATGTTTTACTGTTATATCTTATTAGTATTTTAAGTATTCTATCTATTTTATTTATTGAATTTTATTGTTTTATTTATATTTTGATATTGCTAGGGATGATGCAATGATCGGGGACCATTCTTAATTTCGTTGTTCTCATGACAATGACAATAAAGTTTCTGATTCTGATTCTGAAGATTCTCAGAGCTGATATACTAAACTTGCTGCTCTGAAGTCAAATACAAAAACATGGAAACACCGTTTAGATCACTGCACTAGAGGTTTGCTGCTGACAGCACTCATGGCACAGGTGTAACTGCACAGCATATAATAAGACGGAGAGTGCTCGAATGTCCTCTGCTCTGAATAAACCCTGAACACTGTTGGCAGCAACTCCAAAGCATGGTAAATGGCCTGTATTTATATAGCGCTTTACTAGTCCCTAAGGACCCCAAAGCGCTTTACATATCCAGTCATCCACCCATTCACACACACATTCACACACTGGCGATAGCAAGCTACATTGTAGCCACAGCCACCCTGGGGCGCACTGACAGAGGCGAGGCTGCCGGACACTGGCGCCACCGGGCCCTCTGACCACCACCAGTAGGCAACGGGTGAAGTGTCTTGCCCAAGGACACAACGACCGAGACTGTCCAAGCCGGGGCTCGAACCGGCAACCTTCCGATTACAAGGCGAACTCCCAACTCTTGAGCCACAATCGCCCTAAGCATGGCATAATGACACAACCAGCTTCATTGCCTTTAGGGCAATCAATTCTCTCAGTGCAAGCAAAGGTAACAAGCAATCTGCAGCCTTATCTATAAAGTACACAGCGCTCGAACTAAAAAAGTCTGTTTTAAATTATCATTTTTAAAGAGAAATTTTGACCCTCCAACCACCGTTAAATACTTACAGTCTTTATCTCATCTACTTTATGTCTAGAGAGAATGTTTTTTTTTTTAATTGCAGTTTCTGTTTTGCATTTCACTGGCGAGTGAAACCATGTTGTGACAGACACCAGCACAATGGTGCAGACCAGTGTAGCAATCGTAAAAAGTTGAGTGGATTTACCAGTCTTCACATTTCCTCATTCACGAGGTTTATCGTTGTTTCAGGTTGGTGGCTATAAATAAACCAGCCAACTAGTCTTACATTGTTGTGTTTGCCCAAAAGCTAATAAACAAAGAAGCAAAATTTTCTCTTCTCAGATGTTAAGCTTTCATGAAAAGGCGGCAACTTCCTGGCTTGACTTTGTTCCACACCCTGTCTGTGCTTCTCCATGCCACCAACTAGCTGCTATACTATGCTGGTAAAATTTTTAAAAAGACCCTGAGCCTCAACCCATGTTTTTATTTTTTTTTATTTGTGCCACTGTGAATCATTTCCTGAATGATCTATTAGGGTGTTGCATCTGTGTGGACAGTAATCCTCATTACTGTCGCTCATTTGGCACTGTCCGGTTTAACCCTCTCAGGCTCAAATTAAACTTTTTGTTGCTAATGCACAACCAAGTCCTTCAGTGGTACTTCTGAGTATAAAAAACCTCATAAAATATGTATGTGGGATAATCAGGTTGTTAGTTTTTAACTGTTGCAAATCGGCAACACCTGCCTTGAGAGGGTTAACAAGCATAAAACAACAAGGAAGTCATTTGGGAAAATAATCGAGTGAATTTCCTGAATTATTTTAAGCCATCACAAAGGCGAGGCTATTCTTCCTGCTAAACTTCTCAGAAGACACTTTGTTATTCAAAAGAATTACTTATTATTGAAGCTCTCCTAAAACGCATTGTGATTGTTTGAGTTCAAAGTCCTCTGCAAGTAGAATCTGCACAAAAGAGGAAAAACTTTAGTACTTGCAAAATGAAATATAGCTTTAACACAGAGATAAAAATGACAACATGAGCTATCAAATCGTTCACTTTCTACATTCACAATCTTTTTTTTTTTACTGTGAACCTTTGAACCTGCTCACTTAGGATGATATTGAATCTAATTGTAATCTAATTGTATGGATGCCACATACAGCTGCTATCTGTCTGTACAATGCTGAGGCGAGATAGCACTATTAAATCAAGGGTTCTCCTGTCAGATTTCTTTTATACACAGTTTTTGATCGTTTTAAAATTAAAAAAATAAAATAAAATAGAATAGAATAAATAAAATGTATACAAACCAGTATGTTTTACACAGTAGTCTTTTTAAAATAAATCGACAAATGTCTAAGGCTGCATCGTACCACATGTGTGAATAAAAATTGTGGACATTTCCTTATTAATTTAAACAAACATAACAGAGACAGCAAGGAAATGTGTCTTTGGTTGATTGTTTCTTTGTTGTAACGACACTTCCTGGCAATAAATCTTATACTACTGGAAACTCTGTTTATCTCCCTTTAAATGGTGCCAGAAAACTGCATTTGTGGGTCGAGCAGCAGACTTGAGCATCTGGGTTGTGGCCATGAAAAACTTGCCAAATCTTGCCAAACAGCATATTCTCCTACTGATTCCTGTTTGGTGTCGTTTATTGGATTGGATGATTGAAGTCTGAAGAAATAGAACATATTGGCAATTTAACACTTTATTCATTTAACAAACAGGGGCCTCAACATCATGTTAAGGCCAATAGTATAAGACCACCGGTCATGCTGGTCATCAGCTTGGTAACACACACTGCTGTGGGATGGGTTCCCATTTGTCAACCAGCATTTGTAATAAGTCAGCCAGTGTGGTTGTATTGGTCACGGAAGATTCTCAGAGCTGATATACTAAACTTGCTGCTCTGAAGTCAAATACAAAAACATGGAAACACCGTTTAGATCACTGCACTAGAGGTTTGCTGCTGACAGCACTCATGGCACAGGTGTAACTGCACAGCATATAATAAGACAGAGAGTGCTCGAATGTCCTCTGCTCTGAATAAACCCTGAACACTGTTGGCAGCAACTCCAAAGCATGGCATAATGACACAACCAGCTTCATTGCCTTTAGGGCAATCAATTCTCTCAGTGCAAGCAAAGGTAACAAGCAATCTGCAGCCTTATCTATAAAGTACACAGCGCTCGAACTAAAAAAGTCTGTTTTAAATTATCATTTTTAAAGAGAAATTTTGACCCTCCAACCACCGTTAAATACTTACAGTCTTTATCTCATCTACTTTATGTCTAGAGAGAATGTTTTTTTTTTTAATTGCAGTTTCTGTTTTGCATTTCACTGGCGAGTGAAACCATGTTGTGACAGACACCAGCACAATGGTGCAGACCAGTGTAGCAATCGTAAAAAGTTGAGTGGATTTACCAGTCTTCACATTTCCTCATTCACGAGGTTTATCGTTGTTTCAGGTTGGTGGCTATAAATAAACCAGCCAACTAGTCTTACATTGTTGTGTTTGCCCAAAAGCTAATAAACAAAGAAGCAAAATTTTCTCTTCTCGGATGTTAAGCTTTCAGGCTTAATGCATGCCTTTCAACACCTAATGACAAATTATGTTGAGGAATGCTTGGCTGCTGCAAGCAATGCATTGTTTGAAAATACCATATGTGTTTTATAAGAGCTGTCAGACATGATAGATCTGGGGCTTTCTTCCAAAAGAAGCCAGTTTCCATAACCTACGAGGTTCATAGTGCATTTTAGGACACTTTTGACCACATGCTTCACCTAATATGCTGTCACCTATCGACAAGATAAACAGTTGTGAGACATATTGTTGACATATCTGTTACTGGTAGAAAAATGAACACCATCACATCTCAGTTTCCAGGGAATATGATATGATAATGTCATGTTTTTGATGAATAGAATACCAAGGAAAGAGGAACTTCAGTTAAGGAAATAATACATCCGTCTATGCTGTCATATTGTAATTTTAGTCTCAGTGGTTTTGATGACTTTAACTGCCTTTACGATATTTAAAATACTAATTATTTCAAAATGTTAATACATTCGTTAACATTCATTAATATACAAATTATTGACTTTGTCAACAGGACTGCTACATACTGAGAGCTCACATTAGTCGAGTTAAGGATATATGGGTTTTATATTTGCAGGGTACATAAGCCCATGCCCCAACTTAAAGTTTAACAGCTAATCGAATCAAAATATTTCATGCACTGAAAAATCAACCCATAGTTTAAAAAAAAAAATTAAATAAATAAATCTTTAGAAATAAAATATCTGAATAGCTATGTAATTGCCAGCCTATCCAGATGAACTCTGGCGCAAAGGTGAACTTGTCATTTTGAAGTCTAAGGCCACGTGTCTCTCAGTTGTGTAACACATAACACACGGTGTGCAAATGTAAAGCGCTGGACCTGTTGAAACTTTGCCTGTGTTAAGCCAGCTGTTGCCCCATGCTACGGTCCCCACAGCTTCCTCTCTCACTGCGCATCAAAAGGCTCTGTGTTTGACAAAAAGGCCCATTCGAAACAGGAGTCAAGAACCCCATGAGATAAAACACACACCATGAAAAACATCCTCCCGCTGCACTGAAAAGGAAACTGTTTCTGTAGACAAAGCTCTGATTATTCGTTGCAGCTACATCCTACTACCCGTAAACAGTGCACACATACACTGATAAGATGCTCAGTTTTCAGATAGACGTATGAATATTTACTGCCCTGTAAACGTGCTGCATGATTCTCTGTATCACGCAGGAGCAAGTAAACTGTGCTGAGTTTAAGTGTCTAGCTGCAGTGAGAAGAATTTCAGATTGTTTTTCTGTTTCTCTTCCTCCTTCCTTCTCATCAAAGTCATCACCTACTGGAATCTTTAGGATTTTACAAGGTGATGTAATCAGTGCTGTTCCCATATGATACATAAGCTATTAACTGATTTATAAGCTATTAACAGCGATGAATTACATTGCATGAGAATGCTTTAGCTCGAGAAGGCATTGTTAAAGTGTAGTGTAGTATTACTGTAAGTACTTATCTACAGACAGTAAACCTGTGGGTGTGTCTTTGTTTAGTTTACTGTAACTAAATATATGAGGGCAGCGGCAAAGACAAACTGTTCTTTGTTGATTGAATTAAATGAAATAAAGCCTTAAAACTGATAGGAACCAGTGCTGGCTTCTACTGTAGTCTGCTGTAGTCATTTTACTTTAATTTTAGTGTTCAGTGTAACCTCCTTCTGTGTTCCATCAGGAAGGATATCTCTGTGTAAAACTCTGCCAAATTAAATAAGCAGAGAAGATGAAAGCATTTTTAAAAAATAATTTCAATGCTCACTGTCTTAAATATACATATATGTAAACATATATAGTCATAACTTGTAAAGATTTTTATATTTTTGCTGACATTACCCCAAAATAATTTGTTTAAAATCTTTTTTCCCCGCTTCCTGGACTTTCTTGTACTTCTACCACCATCTTTGCTTTTCGCTGCTTCACATCTCTCGTAGTTTCTCATTTTTTGAGTGCTGCGCCCCTCTCTCTTACAGTAACCCTGCTGCAGCTTCATGAGATGCCTTACATTTGAACTATTTTAGCAAGTTCTGGAAAGAAGTGTGGATAGATAAATCATTTTATTACAATTTTTAAACAAGTGTCTCTAGAGTGTGCAGCAGATTGCACTGCCTTGCCGTGAGTTTGCTTTAAAGAATAGGGAAAAAAGAAACATGACCTCATACTCTAAAAGTAATGCGACAATAACATAATTATAGCTCGTAATGCTGAATGACTATGTGGTGATATTTGTTATTGCATTACTGGTATTTGTGGTATAAATGACTGGCTACAAGGTGACCAACCTTATGGTTGAAAAAGACCATGGGTGGGGATTTAGTTGAAGAATGAGTTTATGTACACATTGAATAGGTGAGCAGAGAAGAATAAGTCTTAAATAAATTATCCTTCAGTTTTAGTTTATGTGTTGGATTTTTACTCCATCACTCCATTCTAAATATTTGCATCCTGTGCTTACTGTTATTTGAATGTTTAACTTCCTGTATTACTTCTGCTAAAATGACATCATGATCTGACCTGTTCTCAGGAATGTATCTCTAATCTTTGTTATGGTAACAAGTTTGCTGTACGTCAGTAGCTGTGATTCACAGAGCAGGTTTACTCACTGTTATTAGCTCATTTTGACCATCAAATGTTAGGTGACACAGGCCTTGAGTGGCTTACCACGTCTCATTGGCTATTCCCACAGACTCCAGGTCCCTGGTCACATTTAAATTCATTAGTTATATCCATAGTCATTATTTCTGTTAAATACTTCCGAGATTATCTTTTTCTACATTTTCTACCTGACCCAAACACAAATACTGTGTTTGGGTCAGGTAGAGCGGCTCATGTTTAGACTGATCAGTCCCAAAGTAAAATGCAGTTATTTTTCATCAGCCTTCACATATCATATTCTTGAGTGAAAATGGATCATATTTTAACCCTGGAGAACCCATGGGGTCATATTTGACCCCATGGGTTCTCCAGGGTTAAGACTTTATATGCACAAGCAGGCGACAGCAAAACCCACGTTAGGCCTTGGTTACAGGCCTTCATGTACTTAGCTGCATAAAGCTGATTTACAACTCTGTCTAGTGTACCTCTGCTGACACCTGGTGGCAATTATGAGTTACTACAAACGGCCTGATATTGAATTTACCGCGTAACGTATCCTAATGGAACAGCATCACATGAATAATTTTGTAAAACCTGTGTGGACTTTATTTGACTATATTTCATATCGTTTAAATACTTTGACGTTAATAGTAAAATGACAGTTTCGACAGAAACTTTGCTAAAGGGATGACTGCCCCTTTAAGAGCGGCGACCAGCTGCTCAGCGCCCAATCGCGGCGCGTAAACTGAACTTTGTTGTTGTCAGCAACTAAGAGCTAACTGTTAGCTAGCGTTAGCCGGACACCGAGCTAAAGAGGCGATATCTTGCACCCCATTCGTCCTAATAACGGAGGAAAGCACGGTAACATTTAGCTTGGACAGCTACGAACATAAACAAGTCGCTTCCATCAGGATTTCGCCTCCGATATCAACAAAAATGACATCTGCGCTGGTGAGTTTAACTTGCTGCTTGAGCCACTGAGATGAAGTTCGTTTCTTATTTGTGGTTTCCACAATGTGGCTTATTGGTTAAGAGTTAAAGGTCGATATATCTGTAGATTTATTACAATACATCATATATTTTTTATTTGATATGGACCCCTTTCTTTTTGCTGCTTGTTTTAGCTTTATTTAGAGCGAGAGCAGATTATAAATCAGGGTAATTTACTCTTAGTCTGGATTAAATGTCTGTGAAGTCGTAGCAAAGTGACTCATTACTCAGTCTGCTGAGTGTCCAATGTAATATATACATTTATACTAATGTAACAACCGCCCTGTGCAGTCATGACAACCACATATGTTATGTAAATGATACATTTGTGAAAGTTTAATGGTATCGTTTCACTCATTTGTCATGATCTAAATTGCCTTTGCAGATTAAATGCATCATTTTGCCGACAAAGTGACTAACAAGCAATTAATATGCCAACAATCTGATATTCTGTGTACGGTAATTACAGTATATTGAAGTTATAAGAAAAAGAAAAAACTATAGAGTAATTTATGCCACCATACACTCACCGTCCACTTTATTAGGTGCACCTCGCAAGTGCTGGGTTGAGCAGCCTTTTTGCCTTGAGACCTGCCTTAATTCTTTATGTGAAGCTGCGGTTTTGGTCCATATTGACATGATCGCTTCAGGCAGTTGCTGCAGACTTTTCGGCTGCACATCCATGATGAGAATCTCGTGCTCCACCACATCCCAAAGGTGCTCTTTTCGATTAAGATCTGAGTATGCCTATGTGCTTCAAGGCTCAACAAGTTGTGCATTCAGAGATGCTTGTAACCAGTGACAAACAAAGAAGAAAACAAGCTTATTTTAAGTTTGCATAAACTAAACCTCATTTTCAAGAAAGGTTGGTCAAAACCTCTCTTTGATGAACTCCAAGAGTAACTCATAAGACACTATGACAATATATATTCTGTGCAATACAGTCATGCACCATACACCACAGTATCTGGTAACTGAAGGGAAAAAATATACTCTTTAAAAGTCTTTCCCGTTCTTTCCTTGTGAGGTTGTTATTGTTAATATGAAGTAAGATAACTCACTTTATAATTTTCTTAAAAAGTAGTGAAGTGTGCCAGACTAGCAGGGAACTCCTACATCTTTTGATAAACAATATTTGCTGCCAGTGAATGGATCACACGTGGAACCAAAATGATAGATTTCAGTATCAGTATTTGCCCCCACTCCTAATTTGTAGCAGGTTATTAATGACATTTAACTTAATTCAAGTAACGATCCTGTTAGTCGTACAACTTAAAATCCCAAATAAAAAGTAAATGTGGGTTTACATAATATAATATAAAGATGCATTTAAGAAAACAGCATTAAATGAGGCATGATTACAGGGAATATCGCTAATAAGAGTCAGTTTTCTATTAAAAAATACAAATCAGCAAGAAACCAACTTCAGTAAGAGAATATTTTCTTTATTTACATATAGATGTTTGTAAAAAAAAAAGTGCAGTTTAGAAAAAAAATAGTACAGAATTCTACTAAAAGCAAGTGACTCAAATATGATCTATAACTGTTTCTACTTTCTGTCTTTCTGCCATTTCAAAATCTCAACACTCGACACCATATTTGTCAAAGTGTCTCGTGATGATGCCCAGCTCCAGCTCCACAGTCCCCATGGCTTCGGTGTGCAGTCTGTATCTGTCCGCCCCGCTGTAGATCAGGTCAGGGCTGAGGAGCTGGGGACCTCCGCCGACGAACATTTGCGCCAGCCGTTCTTGCCAGGAGCCCACGGGCCTCCAGGTCGCACAGCTTATTCGGTGATGTCCCGGACTAGAAGGGACGTGGCAGAAACCATAACCATAGAGTTGGCACCGTCCGAAAGAATCTTGATGCCACACCTCTAGGTGAATCTTCGGCCAGCCTTGCAGCCCTTTGGTCGCGTAGTGCAGATCGATCGGGTGGCTCCAGTACGCTATGTCTCCGATTTGGGGGCTATCCACCTGGGTCTGACCCTCCTTCAGCCCGGATAAAAGCCGCCATGCTTCTCCCGTATGAATTCCCCATTTGCAAAACAAAGTCTTTTCCGGGAAACCACTTGCACCAATGATCTGCCCTATAATGTGCAGCTCTGCCATGCCACACTGGTTCACTTTGACAAGAAAATGTGGCACGGAAAGTCCTGTTTTGTCTCTCCGATGTTAACGGCTAGCTTAGCGGCTAGCTAAACTAACAGCTAAACGTCTCCTTGGTAACCGCCTACCGTGATTTTCGACAAATCCCCTGAGTTAGACCTCGCAGGCACCACTTCCGGTACGAATGCCGTCCAACATTATGAAAACCCTAAGCTTCACCTTTATAAAATTGTTTGTCATTAGTGAATAATTAATTTTCACCAATTATAATATTGCCAGAATTATTCCTGAGCTATAATAAACGTGTGTGGTGAAAACGCGGTTGTGTCACGAATTTGGAACTACACCCTTACAGGTTTAACTCAGAGTTAAATTTGTCCTAATGGACCGAGTTGTTTCTGTCTTTCATGCATTGTTTACAAAAGTCCGTTCGTCGAAGACATAAAACACCTCTTCATATTAATACTTTTTAATTAACTCGTGACGAAGAATTGACTTTATTGCTCAATTTCTCTGAAGTTTAATCGGCGTTTGGAGTCTGTGAACAATTACACTGTGAAACAGCGCCAGTACGCGGCTGTACTGCGCTCAGACTCCACAGTTCACTACTACACTGAAAAAACAGTCTTATACTCCGTGGAGGACCTTTTACAGTATATAAAAGGTTTATGTATACAGTATTTTATTTTATATTTTAAATGAGAAATACAAATGATATTTTATGAAAAACCCAAGGTTGGGAGTAGTGTGAAATGTGACTGCACATTTGTAAAAAGAGGTATTGAACTTTGGAATAGTTGTTTAGGCATAATTAGTTTTAACTTTAGCCTAAACATATTCGACACATTGTCATATAAATGAACCAGATATGAAGAAATTAAATAAATTTAAACTTGCTACTTTTAGATCACATTGTACTCCTAGGAACATTTTATTTCATTTATTTGAAAACTTTCTTGAGTGGTAATTTGCCTTTACCACTTACAGAATATAGTTTTAGTTGCATTTCTGTACAAAATTGTTACATATAATTTTTGTTTTTATCTAGCTGATATACAAGTTAGTGTATTTCTCGCAAGGATCTTGCTGGCATTAGTGAAACGTTCTTTGAAATGGATTGAACATTGTTAGACTGAGATAGTGATTAAACTATGATATAGATATAACTCCCACTAGGTTTATATCTTGGACTCTCCACCATTTGACCTTAGAACTGAAGAAGCTTCTCGGATGAGAGGTGAAACGTCTTCAAGCAACTGAAAGAAGTCCAGACGCTTTTCTTTGCAAGCTCCTTTGACTACGATGACCTGGATGACTGAGAACCTTCACAGACATTAAACTATGAGAATGTAATCAAACTGTTTATCAAAGGGAAACTGTGATTTTTAAGACACTCAAGCCTAACACTGGCTGGTATAATGTTAGGTTGTAACCAGCTGTTCTTGTTTGGCTGGCTTGTTATTAACTGCCTTGAAATGCTAATGATAATAATAAGTAACTACAATGATATCTGGAATAAATAAGCATGTTTATGCACATTTTCACGTATTAGAGCGGTGACTTCCGTTCAGAAGATGAGGGTTGAGGTGAGGAGGGCTAGCATGACGTTTCAATGACCTCAATGACCCCAAAACGCATCAATTCGGTCACTTAATATGCTGAGCCTCAGAATGTGGTGTAACATCGGTTTGCATGCTTTTGTGTACATATTTGTCGACAGCTGTTTCTTGTAAAATCTTGTTGAAAACTTTCCCAGAATAGCAGAGGCAGCCATGGTAACATATTATTGGCCATGGGTTTTGCAATGAGATGTATCACACACAGTGGGTGCCTTTCACAGTAAACATTTTGACTAGCAGCACAAGTGTTACTACTAACATAAACACAGACTTGTTTCCATTCACGTGTCATACTAAGTCGTGACCGTGAACCTGTTCTAGGAGCCTAAAACCAAAACAGTGTATTTTTATTAATCTTTCTTTCTTTCTTTCTTTCTTTCTTTCTTTCTTTCTTTCTTTCTTTCTTTCTTTCTTTCTTTCTTTCTTTCTTTCTTTCTTTCTTTCTTTCTTTCTTTCTTTCTTTTTTTGTTTGGTGTGACATGTCTGAAAAATCAAAAGCTGAAAGAGCATTAATTGAGTGAACCCATACTTTACTTTGGTGTCATAGAAGTGCCTTGTGTATTCTAAACCTTACGTGTGTAGTTGGGATGCTGTTAGCGATTTTATGGAGAGTTAGAAACTTACTCTGTGTTATTTTCCCACAGACTTAAGAGAGTAAAAAAAGAATAACTGCGCAAAATCAGAGGACCTCATTATTTTAGCTACAAATCATAACTATGGGGTTCTTTGCTCATGTTTCCAGGCCAGTTTTAGTCACATCATACACCCACATAGTCGTGATGAGGAAGAAATAGCACTTCTTCAGTGATAAGCTCTTAGTAAATAGTACCAAATTTTCTGTTTCCCAGATGTCTAACTTATTGCTTATTATTGTAGCTTTTGTAGTCATGAGGACATTTTAACATTTTGACATGACTCTCTGTTTGCTCCCATAGTCTGATCCAACCCTAGAAAGACATTTCAAGGGTCACAGGGACACCGTAACAAGTGTGGACTTCAGCTGCAACATGAAACAAATTGGTAATGATCTGTTTGCCTTCAGATGTAACTGTTTGCTGTTGCCTTTGTCTTTTCCTTTTTGGAAATACATGATGTTCTCACTCACACCTGTGCTTCATCCTCTCCTAGCCACAGGCTCCATGGATTCCTGTGTGATGATCTGGAACATGAAACCTCAGATGCGAGCGTATCGTTTTGATGGACACAAAGACGCCGTCCTTTCCGTCCACTTTTCCCCATCAGGCCATCTGGTGGCCTCTGCCTCCAGAGACAAGACTGTACGTCTTTGGGTGCCAAGCATGTAGGTGTTAAAGTAAAATCTTTCTGTCTTTTCTGTTCTTTATTCCACCACAGATTTACTACAGAGGACAATGATGGTGACTCATAAAGAGCAGCAACTACTGAATATTGTTTGTCTCCTTCTGCCAGCATGGAGGAAGACACACATTGCTGAACACCTTCTGGGTTTTGCTTGTTTGTTTTAAACTTAAGTAATGTCTTGTGTCCATACAGGAAGGCTGAGTCAACAGTATTCAGGGCTCACACTGCCACTGTGCGCAGTGTTAACTTTTCTGGTGACGGACAGACTCTGGTCACGGCCTCTGATGACAAGACAATTAAAGTGTGGACAACACACAGGCAAAAGTTCCTCTTCTCTCTCAACCAGCACATCAACTGGGTCCGCTGTGCCAAGTATGAGACACACATTTAACACGATACAATGCATCATATTAGGACATTTTGATAGATTTACACTTCAGGCATCACATTATGACCTTTGACAGATAAAGAGAATTACACTGATCATTTCCAAAATGCATCTTTTTTGGGCTGTTCCTGGTCAGTATCTAACAATAATAATCCAAAAAAAGGAAGTTTCATCTTCCCCAGATCCCAATCCAATCCAATATCTGGTGGATATACTGGACAATAAGTTCCATAAATGGCCTAACCTTGCATCTTACAAGAATTAAAGGTTCTGTTGCTAACATATTGGTGCCAGATACCATAGCACACCTTCAAAGGTGTGATGGAGTCCATGGCTCAATAGGCCTGGCCTGTTTTGGCAGCAAAAGGGGGGACCAACTCATTATTAAATCTATTTCCAATTATCTTTTGACCTGCCACCTTCATTGAATCGTTTGTCTGACTGCTTGAAAGAGGTCACAGAGTGGCTGTCTGCCAATTCTCTCATTTTAAATGAGAAGAAAACTGAGATTATGGTGTTTGATAGCAGAGGTGTGGACTCGAGTCACATGACTTGGACTCGAGTCAGACTCGAGTCATTAATTTTATGACTTTAGACTTGACTTGAAAAAATGTTCTAAGACTTGTGACTTGACTTGGACTTTTACACCAATGACTTGGGACTTGAATTGGACTTGAACCGGTTTACTTGAAAAGACTTGATATTTTACCCCAAATATAAAATTTAACATGCATATTATATAGAGATTGAAAATGTGACGTCATTCACGGGTAGAACCGCAAAGGATTCTGGGAACTCGTGGCAAGCGGTACTAGCGCACGCAGGCTTTCAATTAAAATCAGTTACACAGCGATAAAAAGAAACACAAAAATGGCAAGAAGCTGTTGTATCATTAACTGCAATAGCCGGTCGCATGACAGCCACGGGAAGCCGACGGGTAAAGAGATCGGTTGTTATCGGATTACGTCGTTGAAGAGAAATTGTTCAGCCATGTTTCCGAAGTAACAAAGACGCGACTGGATTGCAGCCATTCTAAGACCAAATATAACGTCCCAGAACACTCCAGCTCACAGGTTAGTCTGCTCCAAGCATTTACACGAAGGTCAGTGTTTTTTAGTAGTTAATACGTCATTTTCATAACATAATTAGTGATATAGGTTACAAGCAAGTCTGGCGCTGAACAGAAATTGTCGCACTATGCTCCTTTATTTATTGTGCATAAATAGTGAATTGTCCTGACACAATATTGCGTTTCGCTTCTGTTATTATGGTACATTGACAAAAACATATACTTTTATTCACAGGATAAAACAGTTGTTTTGTATCACTAATTGCCCAGTACGATTACAGCATACAATATTATTGTCACTGCTACATTTCTGTGATGGGTACCAGAAATTATTTCCACTACTAATTAATTACCGTTGAGCTCAAAGGTCCTATTAATAAACGGTTAACGAATGTGTATTTATGACGACAATTTGTGAGACTGGTAAACTTATGATACGTACGATGGTCTTTCGTTCTACACGGTGCATTTCAAGGTCCTGTACCCATCCGTCGGTAAACTGTACCTGGGCTTGTTGCAGTGACCTGAAGTTACTAAACTTCATGAGTGTGTGCACTCACTCCAAGAACCGTATAATTATAAATATGCATATAAATATGCTACGATGAGATAGCTGACTTCATCTAACTAGCAAATGTTTTCCAGGCTACGTTGGTGATACAGTTTTTTTTTAATGTGTATGATATTTTTGTCATGCGATTTTAAAGCCGGTCCTACAACCGCATCCAAGAATAACATGCAGCTTATCTCAGAACTGTCGGTGAAAATTATTCTTGGAGCTAAGTTTAATTGAGCTGCATTTTAAAGAGGTGCAATTTCACAATTTGTGTATATTTTCTAAGTTCACTATTTTGTCATGTGTTGAGAAAAACACGGATTTTAAAATTACATGGTCTAATATTTACATTTAGCATAACTGCAACATTCTTTTTTCGTTTTTTTTTTTTTTAAAGACTCGAAAGGACTTGAAATTCAAAGTTTCAGACTTGTGACTTGACTCGGACTTTTACACCAGTGACTTGAGACTCGACTCTGACTTGCCTGACATTACTTGAGACTTGACTTGAGACTTGAGGATAAAGACTTGAGACTTACTTGAGACTTGCAAAACAATGACTTGGTCCCACCTCTGTTTGATAGTCACCGACCTCCTCAGTCTCTATACTCCCGGCTGTTCTTTACGATCATCTGGTCAGTTACCTCTGGCCCAGCCCAGGCACCGTCTGAAGACTAGGGGTGATCGTGCCTTTGCCTCTGTAGCACCAAACCTCTGGAATAGTCTTCCTGCTACTGTTCATCCCTCTGACTCCATTCAATCTTTTAAAGCACACTTGAAAACGTACCTATTCGACCTGGCTTTTCCAACTCACTAATTCTCACTGCTCATTAATTGCTCGCTACTCATTTCTCTGGATAATCATGATTTCTCTCTATCTCTACTTACTTGCTTTTGTTTGTTCTCTATTTTAGCTTGTTTTAATGACTTACAGTTCAGTGTAATCATTTACTGTTTATTCCTTACTGTGAAGCACTTTGATGTACCCCCTGGTTTTAAATGTGCTATATAAAAAAAATCGTATTGTATTGTATTGTATTAGGCAGGTGGTCATAATTTTATTCCTGATGCCTGGTGTATAGCTGACCTTTTCCATTACACCATGCATTTTTGAACATATTTTATACAGATTGAGCATTAATCATTTACATTTATTTTTTTATATTATTATTGCAGGTTTTCTCCAGACGATCGCTTGATTGTGTCATCCAGTGATGATAAGACCATAAAGCTGTGGGACAAAAACAGCAGAGAGTGCATTCATTCTTTCTATGAACATGCAGGGTGAGCACTTGCGAGCACCTGAATGATGAATAGGAGGAGCTAGGAGTATTTATTTATTTTTGTCAGTTTTCTGCTGGTGTTCTGGTAAGGTCAGAAAAAATCCTTACAAGTGTACTGATGCAACGGCAGTAAATGCTGGAAAAAATCTGACAGAATCAATCCCCTAACCATTTGTTATCCTGTTCAAATGTTTATGACGAAGGCACTGAACACCTGTTCAGTCATTACACATGTGCCCTATTCCCTTGTACATTGTGCAGTCTGTTATACTGAAACACTTTAATGAGACATTGGCTGTGTGAGTCTTTGATACATTTAATATCCTGTTTTACATCTTTCTTCTTACTTCTTTTTAACTTTATTGTGTTTTATTTAGAGTCTGACATACTGAGCTCCTTTCTTTTCTGTAGTTTTAGCTTATTGTGTTGAGATGATAATAAGATGAGCTACACTTTATCCCATATCGTTTCTTACAGCAGCTGAAACACTAGAGATAATAATACCATTAATGTAAAATGCCTCTCTTCCAAGTAAAAAGCATTGTTATAGAGGATGATGGCATGAGGTATAAAAGACTTCCTGTATCCTTGTGGCAGCAGAGTCTGTTAGAGAATAAACTTTATGCCTGCCTGTAGGAAGTGATGCAGAGGGTGGTCAGGATTAGCATCAACATCCTGTCCCACGATAGACTCAGGTCAACCACCATCTATCGTTTTTTTTCTCGACCTCTCAACAAAATCATCTGCTAGTGCTCCTCAGAGAATCCAATCATCAGAGTATTTCTATAGGTGTCATGACCCACAGTTGTACTGAAAGTCTAAGCAGTTTAAGGTGAACAGGAATGGAGACATCCCAATCACAGCTTAATTTATTTTGGTGCTGTATGCCACTGCATAAGATAAAAAAATGAAATTGGGGGAAAAAGGGTCCAGAGAAAGCTGTATATATTTTTTTAAGTTCCCAACATTTAGAATAAGAAATTTCACAAAAGCCTTCATGTGTCTTAAAGTGTTTTAAAATAGTTAACTTTCTCACTATAAACCTTAAATCATTAACCCTTTCCACCAATGACTAAAGCTTTTGTGTTGTTTGAATTGACCTTCTGGGTTATTCCAGGATTTCAAATCTTTTAAATCACTGTTTCTCCTTTACTTTGCCTTACTTTGTTTTTTTTTCTCTTCTCAAAAGTTATGCAAACTATGTGGACTTTCATCCCAGTGGAACATGTATTGCTGCAGCTAGTACTGACAACTCTGTCAAGGTGTGGGACATCAGATCACATAAGATGCTACAGCACTACCAAGGTAAAGACACATCGATAATATTTAAAACCGTAATCGTTCTTTCTGGTCTTTTTAAGGAGTGAAACCAGAGTTTACACTCAAGTGTGACATTTTTTAGCTTCATAGCAACACAGTTATTTTCATTAATTAGTCACAACCACATCAATTCTAAAGACATACTTAAATATTTAAAGAATCACTGAATGCTTTATCACTCTCAGTTTAGTCACTCCTGATGCCTTATATAGAGCTTTATTCTGAAACACCAGTTCATCATATGCTGAGTCAGTCCCATAGAAACAACAAAAGCCACAGTTTTTGTTTGTTTTAATGTATGGTACTTTTGGCCAAAGTTTAGACATCTGCTCTCAGAAATTGCAGTACAGCCAAAGTACCTTTGAATCATTATGTTAAAGAGAAATTACTGAAATCGCACACAGGGAAATTTATATTAATGGCAAGGAATGTTATTGATCTTTTGCATATTCATTAAACTTAATGTTGATGACTTTTTATCAGTCTTGCATTCAGGCTGGTTGCTCTAATTGCCTCCCTTAAATGGATTTCAGTTGTTAGGTCTAATAATGGATAATTACATATGTCTGAGGAGATTTGGTATGAAGATAGAAGCTTCTCCTCCTCCTCTTTCATTTTTTTTCTGGCCCTACTTTCCATACTGGAGTTATTTTGTCATTTTGCTAACTTAAAGTGTAAAAATGGGAGTGGCTAGTGTTAGACACACATGGGACTGAATAATGTTTTTAGACATCAAATGATTAATGAATAGTTTTTGGTCCTGATTAGAAAACCTTTAATGAAAAATTGTTTAGGGGTTTGTATGAATAAGCCAAAATCAATAGCAGTAACATAGCAAGTGGCAGTGGCACATTGGTATATTTATGTTAACCATCTGTGCACATTATTTGGTAATTTATTGAACTGGTTTGTTTCCATGAGGCAGAGCCATACTATACAAACACCCACTGCTCTGTGCTCTTTCATAGCTATTCAGCATCTTTTCCCAGCTTGTGGTATCAGGATGCCTGCAAGTGTGTTGTAGCCTCTGTAAGCCAGGAGAGGGACCTATTGCTTGCTAATTTGTCAGCTGCTGATTCATGTATGGCGGGATTGTTTAAGTCTAGGGAGGTCACGATTAGTTCTTTGTTCTTAAGGCAACTTGATGTATTAGTGTGTGGTAATAAAAAGCTGGTGTTAAGCCGTTCTCAGTTAAGCAGGATTTGCAGCAGTGTGATGTGCAGCAGCACTACACTTCAATGGCAGCTAATTTAGTCCTTTGAGGTAAAAGTGCCTTTAAGCAAGAATTTCTCATTTTCACAGCTCAAAGCTGTGCTTGTGTTGCTTTAAAACATCTGAATCGGGGAGGGGGGGCGCTCCTGTAGCTCATCTGTTGAGCGCAAGCTGAGTCCCTACTGCAATTGTCATCCTCTCTTTCTCTCTCCCTCTGACTGTTGCTGTATAATAAAGGCAAAAATGCCAAAAATAAATCTAAAAATAAATATATTATTTCATTAACTGAGCATGTGACTTCCTGTAAAGCTATAGCTAGAAAAAACGAATCAATAAACGTATAAAATATGAAGGATTAAGTATGAGCAGGCATGTAATCTCATTGTATTTTGTATCTGGCAGTTGTGATGTATCTTAATCTGTTCAGTCATTTATTTATTTATTATTTGGACAGCAGCTGGTCACTAAAGGGTGTCACCTGTTCTTCTTTATAATGTATATATAATTGAAATCTCATAAATGCATCAGAGTCCAAGTAAACTAGTAAATATTGCTCATTTATATTATTTGAAGAGAATAAATAAACAATTAAGTTGTCATAATCATAAAAGCAATTTTTAAGCATAAATGCCAAATATTTAATGGCTCTGTATTCAAGGTTGTTGAAGTAATATTGAATAATTTAACGTTTTCATTTGCTGGTGTGTTGACATTTGGTGAGATCACCTTGCCTTCTCAGTGACCAGTCTACTTCCTGGAATAGTCCTGTATAGTGTTAGCTACTCAGCCCCAAAGATTTGATCTGACAAGAACCAGTCATCCATCCACCCGCCACCAACATGCCCATTAGAGCAGAGAAGGCCAGATGAATAGGAACGATGGTGCGCGCTTGGGGTTATATTATTTTTTTTATTTTTTTTTGCTGAACATCAGTCAGCACTGACCCTCTTTATCAGTACTGCACTGAAGACCGCCTGCACGCAAGCCTTGTCTTTCTCTTCTTCTTTTTCTTGCTGTCTGTGATTCTGACACATTCATCATGACAGATGTAAAGTAGCAAAAACACCGACCTAACAGTCAAATTTGCTCACTTTTGAAGTAGAATTATAGTAGAATATATATATATTATTATTATTATTAGGGGTGCAACGATACACAAAATTCACGGTTCGGTTCGATACTTTGGTGTCACGGTTCGATATTTTTTCGATACAAAAAAAATGTTCATGCCTTTTTAATTTGTCATTTATTAAAATTATAAATATATATTTTAACTCAAAAGTACAGTTTTTAAATTTAATGTTGCTGAAACAAAAGTAATTAAAAAAATAAATATATCTCAGGGCTCTCAATATTTCAAAATCCCTGGTAGCCCTTCGGGCAGGGACTCTTCAGTTTTTGGTAGCCCAAAATAAATGTAAGTAGCCCGAATAAAAAAAGAGAGCAATTTTTTGATTGATGTTTTGTTTCCTGTTTTGTTTCCTTTACAATATTATACATTAAAGTATAATATTGTAAAGGAAACAAAACATTAATCAAAACATTGTTGAAAAACAAATTACAACATTGTATAAAAATTACAATCATCAACTCAAATACTTGGTTCTAATTGAACAGAAATTTCTATGAACTTGTAAGAACTGTGTAGGACATGAATCAGTCTGGGTCAGATCCTGAATTTGAAATTTCCACTGAAGTCACGGGTGAGAGGCAAGTGGAACCAAGATCTAGGCCATTTGCTTTTTGAAGTTTGCAAAGACGGCTAAATTTTGCCAGTGGTAGTTCACTCTTTGCAACATAGTACGCTGTTCTAAACAGATTTTTCAGGTTTATTTTTAGTATGTTATTTGCAATTGGTGTTTGTTCTGGGAAAGATATTGCAGACTGAGCAATAATGCGTTTCTTGCATTTCTCATGGGTTCTAATGGGGGCCTTTCTTAAAATGACTGGTCCCAGTAACAAAGGCACTTGTCGACTCAGAAATCGAGAGAAAACCAACAACACACCCGGCAGAACATTATGTTATTTACACGGGTGCACATAAGTGGTCCGCATGTGCGCATTCGCTGTCAAAATAAAAGACGCGCACCAGATAAGAAGTTGCAACGCGCGTTTGCGTCCATATAAAAAGCACTGTTTTTGTCCGCTAGAGTGGGATTTTCACGGCACATTCCGCACCACATCTCTGTGCGTTCATCATTTGTTTGAAGCCAGCTCACCCCCTGCAACCACTTTTCCGAGAATACGCGCTTCTTTTGTGGTTCGGACTCCTTCTGACATTTGTTTGGAGGTAGAGGAACACCAACTAATTGCTTAAAGGAGCTTCTTCGACATCTTTAAGAGTTTTAAACAAATGTCTGTCCTCCTCCAGAAAATCTTATGTATGCAAACACGCGTTGCAACTTCATATCTTGTGCGCGTTTTTTTTTGTTTTTATTTTGACAGCGAATGCGCACCTGCGGACCACTTATGTGCAGCCCCGGTTATATAGCTCATCATATTGCAGCCACAGAAATTCTTTTGTCCATGAAACCATAAAGCTGCACTTTCTTTTTGCCTTATAGTCTGATTTGTCATAACTTTTCCGTTTTGTGGTAAGCTTTTCTTTGGCTGTCACTTCTTCACCCTGACCTGTCTTATTTGGCTCAGCAGAACTAAAATATACATCCTGCTGCTTTTACACACACACACACATAACGGTCAGCGATTCTCTGCGCGATCAACCTCTCACATGTTTAAGCTTGCTGCGGGAGATTTCACTTGTCATGTTTGCATAGTAAGCTAACGATTGATAAGACGATGTCAGAGGAATTGGTGCGCAAATTATCATCACTCACCAATCAGTGCTGTCGCTCTCTATACACAGTTCGCACGATTGCAAAGTGAAAGCAAAAAAACAAGCGCAAATTCAAACGCGACTTCAATATGTCACATATTGACAGTGGCTCACCGATGCCAATGACATAATTACCCAGCTACATTTCCGAAAGAATGCAAAAGCATTGACATATATTTTTCCTTCCTACAATAGCCGGACGGGCAGGGCAGAGATAGATTTTGGTAGCCCGACTGGAAAAATCGCTAGCCCCAGGACGTCGGGCTAGCGATTTTGAAAGCCCTGTATCTGATTGAGGAATCACTCATCTTTGGAAAAGAGAGTTTATTACAGAGAAATGGCTCTTTCCAAAATAAAAGCTATACTATACACTTCTTCTGGGCTATATTCTCAGCAGCATAGCGGGTCAGGGCTGTTCGGGGTTCTGTTTGTACAGTTATGTTTTGTTTATGTTGCCATAGTGACGGGTGACGCCCTCTCGCTGCGACGGTGTGTCCTTCCGGGGTCAGAGGGCGCTCTGTGTGTTGTTGTTGCTGTGCGGTTGCCGCGCTGAGCAGTTAGCTAGCGGCAGTGTTCTTCTGCAGATGTCAATAAACGGCTGTGCTCCCTGGCTAGCTCACGGGAAGCAAGACCAAACGACACCTCCGTCTCCTCGTTGTCATCGCCCACATTGGTGTCAGAAGTGGGATGATGGTGGCACCCCATGTTCTGACCCGAGTGACTTTTCC